>NW_024041151.1:3187940-3597940 GCF_014851395.1 Micropterus salmoides
TTGTCAGTAAATATTGAAAAATTCCCAATATAACTTCCCAGAGCTCAAGTCTTTAAAAGTCTTGTTTTGTCTTACGAACAGTCGAAAACCCAAAGAAATGAGGCAAAATTTGGCAATTTCATAGAAAAATTGACTGAAGTGGTGGATCAATAATTAAAAAAAAAACTCTTCTATTGCAATTAGAGCAAAAATGTATCACAAAGTAAATATAAAAAGGCAGAATAGTCAGTGAGTGGCACCCTTCATTGTGTGATGCTGTGATGTAACTTTTAGCTTCATAAACAAAACTGTAAAAAGCTCATTAAAGACCGAGGGTGAACATTTTAAAACGAGTTCAAAGACATCTTTTATGATCAGATAACAATGCTTTCTTTAGAGCTTGTGTGACAAACAGATATGATAAAGCTTGTTTGGGTCGGATCCAAGTAAACTGAGAGTCAATGTCAGTGCTGCAGCTCCTCCACGCTGCACAGGTCAGTGCGGATGCTCCCATGTTGCTAGCATGCATGCTAAAGCTGCTAACCGATCAAGCATCTTACAAATCAAATTCTGCATCTACACTTCTTGATTTTGGGGATGTTGTGACAGCTAAGTTCCGTACTCGTCTTATAAAATCCCATTGCTGGCTGGGTACCTCACCCAAAGCTACAGAAACACCAGAAGCTAGCAGTAACGTTACAACAATAACACGGTGCATGAAGTTAGCACTAAAACAAAAACAGCAAGGTCTTTCTTTCTTAGGGGGTTATTGAGGACCAGCAGGGAAACTGGGGGACATGTAACTAGTATGAAAACAAAACCTTGCAGCTAAACTCCCAATTTCTTGCAGCCACTTCTGTATCTGGCAGCTTTTCTCCTCAAACATGTGTCCAGCCCGGTCCACGAAGCAGCTAGCTTCAGACATGCTAGCTAAACAAAAACATCACATAAACAACACAGGTGTGAATCCCATCGATGCTCTTAATTCAGTGTTTTCCTGTCTCAAACATGGAGACAGCAGCCCGGGGCACGGAGCCGGCTTCACAAACCGAATCATGTTTTCAAAACGGGCTCGGGCGGGAGAAGTTGACGTCTGGGCTGAAGCTAACGTTAGCATAGTTAGCTACAGGGTGAGTTACCTTTAGCATAACAAGACCTTAAATTAATATTTTAACTTTTGAAGGCGCAAATCAGTTAATAATAAATCAATGTCTGAAGCTCCTAACATCAGCCGGGTCCACACTGTGACTCTCACTGGCGCCAAACTCACAGTTAACCATTTCGTGTTAGCCTGACAGCTAGCCGTCCGCGGCCGCACGTTAGCTGTTATTGTTTACTTTCACTAAAACACGCCAATAAAACGCACCGTCATCCCGGCGGTGCTGCGCGTTAACCGGACACGAACACCGGGGATTATTCGGGTTATAACCGGGAGGCTCGCACGGCCGGAGGTGTCGTTTCCGAGCCTGGAATCAGCCTCTCAGCTAACACAAGCTAACTCAGCAACCAGCCAGCCCGAGCAATGACAGCAGGCCACAAGTCAACACAGGCGGCCACATCCTTTCTTTTACCCGCCCGACAGCACGAACAAGGCCGCCGGATGCACGCAGCGGCCGCACACGGGCTCTGGGCTGCGGACTCTGCACACGTATCCGCGTTCACACTCATTTACACGCTCGGAGATAAATTGTCGGTCACAAAAACATGAAACCTCTGCTCACCTGCACATGATCCGCCATTTTTCTCCATTTCATGCACCTCTCACTCCCCCGCTTATGGGTAAGGACGGAGACAGCAGCGCCTCTGGTGGCGGCCCCTCGCTGCTGGGAAGACTCATTCATTCAACCTCCAGACACACTAATACTTTACAAAGCGCTAACTTTATTCATTCATTCATTCATTTAGCCTCCAGACACACAGAACACCAGGTTTAATACTGTACAAAGCACTAACTTCATTCATTCATTCATTCAACCTCCAGACACACTAATACTTTACAAAGCGCTAATTTTATTCATTCATTCATTCATTTAGCCTCCAGACACACAGACCACCAGGTTTAATACTGTACAAAGCACTAACTTCATTCATTCATTCATTCATTCAACCTCCAGACACACTAATACTTTACAAAGCACTAACTATATTCATTCATTCATTCATTTAGTCTCCAGACACACAGAACACCAGGTTTAATACTGTACAAAGCACTAACTTCATTCATTCATTCATTCAGCCTCCAGACACAAAGAACACCAGGTTTAATACTGTACAAAGCACTAACTTCATTCATTCATTCATTCAACCTCCAGACACACTAATACTTTACAAAGCATTAACTTTATTCATTCATTCATTCATTCAGCCTCCAGACACACAGAACACCAGGTTTAATACTGTACAAAGCACTAACTTCATTCATTCATTCATTCAACCTCCAGACACACTAATACTTTACAAAGCGCTAACTATATTCATTCATTCATTCATTTAGTCTCCAGACACACAGAACACCAGGTTTAATACTGTACAAAGCACTAACTTCATTCATTCATTCATTCAGCCTCCAGACACACAGAACACCAGGTTTAATACTGTACAAAGCACTAACTTCATTCATTCATTCATTCAACCTCCAGACACACTAATACTTTACAAAGCGCTAACTTTATTCATTCATTCATTCATTCAGCCTCCAGACACACAGAACACCAGGTTTAATACTGTACAAAGCACTAACTTCATTCATTCATTCATTCAACCTCCAGACACACAAATACTTTACAAAGCGCTAACTTTATTCATTCATTCATTCATTCAGCCTCCAGACACACAGACCACCAGGTTTAATAGTTTACAAAGCATTAACTTTATTCATTCATTCAGCCTCCAGACACACAGAGCACCAGGTTTAATACTTTACAAAGCGCTAACTTTATTCATTCATTCATTCATTCATTCAGCCTCCAGACACACAGTACATTAGGTTTAATACTGTACAAAGCGCTAACTTTATTCATTCATTCATTCAACCTCCAGACACACTAATACTTTACAAAGCGCTAACTTTATTCATTCATTCATTCATTTAGCCTCCAGACACACAGAACACCAGGTTTAATACTTTAAAAAGCACTAACTTCATTCATTCATTCATTCAGCCTCCAGACACACAGAACACCAGGTTTAATAGTTTACAAAGCACTAACTTTATTCATTCATTCATTCATTCATTCAGACACACAGACCACCAGGTTTAATACTTTACAAAGCATTAACTTTATTCATTCATTCATTCATTCAGCCTCCAGACACACAGACCACCAGGTTTAATACTGTACAAAGCATTAACTTTATTCATTCATTCATTCATTCATTCGGCCTCCAGACACACAGACCACCAGGTTTAATACTTTACAAAGCATTAACTTTATTCATTCATTCAGCCTCCAGACACACAGACCACCAGGTTTAATACTGTACAAAGCATTAACTTTATTCATTCATTCATTCAGCCTCCAGACACACAGAACACCAGGTTTAATACTTTACAAAGCATTAACTTTATTCATTCATTCATTCATTCATTCAGCCTCCAGACACACAGAACACCAGGTTTAATACTGTACAAAGCATTAACTTTATTCATTAATTCATTCAGCCTCCAGACACACAGACCACCAGGTTTAATACTTTACAAAGCATTAACTTTATTCATTCATTCATTCATTCAGCCTCCAGACACACAGAACATCAGGTTTAATACTTTACAAAGCGCTAACTTTATTCATTCATTCATTCATTCATTCAGCTTCCAGACACACAGAACACCGGGTTTAATACTTTACAAAGCACTAACTTTATTCATTCATTCATTCATTCATTCAGACACACAGACCACCAGGTGTAATACTTTACAAAGCATTAACTTTATTCATTCATTCAGCCTCCAGACACACAGACCACCAGGTCTAATAGTTTACAAAGCATTAACTTTATTCATTCATTTATTCAGCCTCCAGACACACAGACCACCAGGTTTAATACTGTACAAAGCATTAACTTTATTCATTCATTCATTCATTCGGCCTGCAGACACACAGAACACCAGGTTTAATACTTTACAAAGCATTAACTTTATTCATTCATTCAGCCTCCAGACACACAGAGCACCAGGTTTAATACTGTACAAAGCATTAACTTTATTAATTCATTCATTCAGCCTCCAGACACACAGAACACCAGGTTTAATACTTTATAAAGCATTAACTTTATTCATTCATTCATTCATTCATTCAGCCTCCAGACACACAGAACACCAGGTTTAATACTGTACAAAGCATTAACTTTATTCATTCATTCATTCAGCCTCCAGACACACCGACCACCAGGTTTAATACTTTACAAAGCATTAACTTTATTCATTCATTCATTCATCCTCCAGACACACCGACCACCAGGTTTAATACTTTACAAAGCATTAACTTTATTCATTCATTCATTCATTCAGCCTCCAGACACACAGAACATCAGGTTTAATACTTTACAAAGCACTAACTTTATTCATTCATTCATTCATTCGGCCTCCAGACACACAGAACATCAGGTTTAATACTTTAGAAAGCATTAACTTTTTTCATTCATTCATTCATTCATTCAGCCCCCAGATACACAGACCACCAGGTTTAATACTGTACAAAGCACTAACTTTATTCAGTCATTCATTCATTCATTCAGCCCCCAGATACACAGACCACCAGGTTTAATACTGTACAAAGCATTAACTTCATTCACTCATTCATTCAGCATCCAGACACACAGAACATCAGGTTTAATACTTTACAAAGCATTAACTTTATTCATTCATTCATTCATTCAGCCTCTAGACACACAGAACACCAGGTTTAATACTTTACAATGCATTAACTTTATTCATTCATTCATTTATTCATTTAAACACCAACAACCACACACTGATACTTACTACGGTAAATTAAATACACTTTTCACTTGTTTAACACAAATTGAGTTTATTTTGAAAGGTACAGCTGCTTCACCTGCAGAGAGACTCTGTTGATGTTTTGGAACATCACAGAAATGTTTTCTGCCAGTATGTGGTCCTGTAGTTCTCTGTCTGTTCTCTGGAACAGTCCACCAGATACTGGTTTTCTTGCAATTCAGACAGATCCTTGACATTACAGTGCATATTACTAAACCTCTACCAGTGCTCAGTTATTACAAAATAAGATGATACCTGCAACCCTCAAACTCAACCAATGGTTGACAACATGTTCAACCACAGTTGCTCTGTTTCATCAGTTATCTTTCTGTCTCTCCTTCCTCTTCCTGGTCCTCTGCTTCTCCCCCATCCTACTTGATCTCGTCCACTACTCCTCTTACTTCGTCACCTCCTCATCCATGTCCTCCTCTTTCTCCTACCTGTGGCATATTTATGATTAGTGCTCAAGCTCTGATAATGGTATGTGAACTAAAAATCAAAAAGTGTTTTCACATATGTGGGATGCCAAGTGGCAAAATAGTGTAGCCAAAAAAAAAAGCAATGTTGACAGTTTTGATAAAAGCGTGTTATTGAATTACAAACTGAGTGTAAAGCAGAGGACGTACATTCAGTTTGGCACACTTGGTAAATGATTGGCTGCATGTGTTAATGGTTTCAAGAAGCACTTCAAGAACGACTACATTCAGTTCACTTTGTTTGACCCAGTTACACTCTGCAATAGAAAACTCTTTTAAGTTTTCTATTTTTCTAACTCTTCTTAAAACATACTTTTATAGGAGAGCCTTTCCCGATTTTATTCAGCTTCATTTTATTCTATTTTAATTTATATATTTATTTTAATTGTGTCTCTTAAAGAGGTGATATTCTGCTTTTTGGCTTTTTCCCTCTCCTTTATTGAGTTATGTTCCTTTTTTGTGCATGTAATAGGTTTGCAAAGTGAAAAAGTCCAAAGGGAGTTCCCATCTCCCACAGAAAACTCTGCTCTGAACTGCCTGAAAACAGCTCATTTTGATGTCACTGGGATGACACACCCTCAAAAACACCTGTGGAAAAAGAGTAAGCTGCATTATTATTATTATTATTATTAAATATTTTTATTATAATGATATAGTTTGTGCTTGATTATTTGTAGAAGTTTTGTTAGGGCTAAATACAGTATATGAGCATATTGATGACAACACACGAGGCCGTAATGCACACTGATGGATATTTATTTCTCTCCACAATCAGTCAAAACATCCATACAGGTGCATTTTGCCCTGAAAATTCTACACAAAACAAATTCAGTACATACTTTGCAAACCCAACACTGTGGAGACAAAAGAAAACAGAAACATAAACATTGTCTCTTCGCCTTGCTGGATCAGGCCACAGGACCTCATCTACATCACAGGCTATGTTCTCTCTGGCAAGACAACGAGGGAATCCATCAGTGCACAGACCCAGCATCAATTTGGCTTCCTCCACGGCTTGAAGGAGTGGTATTCTGGTTTAGGACTGGAGTTCATAAACCTTCCACGTCCAGGCCGAATAAAACTCTTCAATGGAATTCAGGAAGGGATGTGGATGCTGATGAAACCACAGCAGATCGGTGGAAAGATACATTATGTGCCACATCAATAAATCTGAGTGGTATTGCATCGGCATCCATTTGCATTATTCTCTAAAAAAGACAGTGTTTACAATTAAGCAGCTAATTGTCTTCACACTTGACGGTCATGTCGAATCTCTAAGCTCCTTCTGCTCTCCCTCCTCTCCGCTGTCCTCTACCTTCACGTCTCTGGATCCATTGATCCAGAACTGGATGAACTGACTCTGGCCCTTTTATCCATCTGTTGAAGCTTCTGATTGGTCTGTGATCAGTTACGACTCTTTGTGTTTCCACCTGGGTAGCTGTGAGCTAATGGAGCTCAAGCTGTGCTGACTTCAGTGAACAATATTGAATGTTAGTTGCTTTCTAAATGACCACATTTGTGTTTAGAGTTTTTTCAAATGACAGTTCAACAAATCTGAATCATGTGTCAAAACAGGGAAATAGTTTTATTGTTTAGGCAAATGGGAGTGCTTTTTGATAAAGTGCGTTGTTGTTTTCAAATTTTAGTTCAAAAGCCCGGTCATAGTATTTATGCAATCGAGATAAACTGTAATGTTTGATACTTTACAAAGCATCAACAAGTCTAAATACAATAATAACTGCACTGCCACACTACGGCAGAGTATTAGGGCCCCATTATGGGAAAAAGGAGGATGAAGATTTTTTATTTCTTTTGCTTTTTCAGAATACCGGAAGTGGAAATGTAGAAAATAAAGTCTAAAGATGAGAATACAGTCGAAATGACAAGAATCACTAAATTTGTTTTGTGTAAAATGTATTTCTCACAATTCTATTTATTATATAGTTTTTAGTTATAATTTACGTATTTATTTCATTTATTTAGGTGAATTATTTTATGATTTCTCAGCTGACAAGCGCTTTGTGTTGAAAGTGATTGAAACCTGTAAACCTGATTCTGATGTAGTTATTTTTTTATTACTATTCTCTTGTCAATTTAACATTTTTATATTCAGATCTTCTGTGTTTATTGTAATGTTAATGCACCAAGTCACCAAACCTACATGTCAGTAAAGCTGATTCAGAAATCAGGTTTTCACAGAATCCTGTTTGAACTGTTTTAGACAAAAAAAAGTTCATTAAGTTTTAGGGTTTTTTTAATCAGCTGTCTAAATGAGAATCTATTTCTTGACTTTACTGTGCTTTGTGATTTTATTTGGCGATGTCACACTTCTGTCTTCCGCCGGGGGGCGACGCATCCTTGTCCGAGCAGCAGCAGCGTTTGTTGTCCCTGAAGAAGAAGAAAAAGTGAAAGCCGGAAGTCCCATTCAAACAGTGGGCGTGAACACAAAGCAGATGTAAAGATGGTCGCGTGGCCTCCTGAAACACGTGTTGTCCTTTCTGTTAACAGACAGTGAAATGTCATAAATACATGACTTTATAATAAACACGTGCTGTTGGCTGTTTCCATAAAACCCCGTTGCGCTGTTTGATCCGTGTTGCGTTTCAGTTCCCCTCGGAAAAACTGATGCTGTGACACCTGCACATGCGGTCCTGCTGACTTTACTTTCAGTTAATAGGCCGTGGTGGAGCGTACGTTTAGATTTTTATTAGATTTAATACTTAGTTGTTCGGCGAGTCGATGAGATTTGTAAATGAAGCCACAACTTAGAACACGTGGTTTAATTTAAACGGGCAGAAGTGGAGGAAGGATTTCTTTACTGAACTGAAAGTAGGCAGCAAATTGATTTTACCTAAACGCATACTGATAATCATGTAGATATCTACTTTTTGTACTTCTGTGTATACCAGTGTTTTTGCTATAAAACACATCTGTGAGATTGTTTTGTGTTTCCTGTGAGAAAGGAGCCTCCACTGTGGCTCAAGCTTTTCTCCTAGACTAAACAATCACCTTCCTCTGTTAATGTTTTAGTCTTCTGTTTCTCTTGGCCAGATGCTTTGTAAATCCCCCCCTGGGTGTCTGAGCTTGCTGACCCCCCTGAATACTTCTCTGTTTTTCATTTCTGTAATAAAAATCACAAAGGCAACCGTTTGTTGAAACATATTTATTTGTATAATTCTCTTCCATAAGGAAATAATACAATTTCCACCACGTAGTACTAATTCCACCACTAATAACGTGCTGTTAACAGGTGGAAAGTCCTGCATTGAAAATGTCACTTTAGTAAAAGTATGATCAAAATGTAAAGCATTAAAGGTAAAATGTCCCCTGTCCCTGTTGTAGCCTACTATTAAATATTAGATTAGATTATTATTCCTCATCATTAATGTAAAGCAGGATTTTGTCGAGCTGGAGCTCATTCTGGCCTGTTCAGCATCAGACTGCAGCTGATGATTATTTTCATTCTTGATCAATCTGCTGATTATTTCCTCCATTAATCAATTAATTGTTTTGGTTTGTAAAGATTCTGCCATCACAGTTACCCAGAGCCCAAAGTGACACCTTCACAACGCTTCTTGGGTCCAAACCCAGGTAATATGCAAGTTCACCTGCTACCTTGAAAAGGCAATTTAGCTCATCTTGAAGATTAGTTCTAGTTGTCTCAATGTTGTCTTTTTAGTTAAATTAACTTTTTATTGAGTCATTGAGTCATTTTAACTCACAGTTTTAAGTTAAAACAACTTAACCAACTTAATACTACTTTCCATTTCAAGTTAAGGGCATTTAAATTCCAAATTTGTTTCAGTTTACATATAAAAAAGGGCCTTGCAGACCGACAACAGCACCGCTGCACTATTATCTTCAACAGCTTGTGACGCACCAGGGCAGTTGCTGCGTCGAACAACGCACCGCTTGGCAAGCTCCCGTGTAGATTGTAGTCAAAGTTCAAAATAAGTGGCAAGCGTAGCACAAATGACCTGAAGGCCGTTGTCAGGAAGTCTTTCCACCGGCGGCACTAGTCTTGTTTACCACAAAAGTGTCTCTATTTTGTTTGGAATTTGAATTGATGACTTATCTGCAGTGTTTAATTAGTAGAGCTGACCAAGTACACTGTATTTGTATCAGTTTTTTTGTATCCATAGTCGGAGTGGGCGGGACATAACCTGGAAGTGGGCGGGACTAAGTGGAAGTTATTTAAGCCTGAAATTGGTATGGGTTAATCAGAGGTTGCTATAAGAAAACTATTTACAGAACAGATCAGAGCGATATTTTTGATCACAATAGTAATTGATTTTTTAAAAAAGTTTCCTAAATGTATAGTTTACTTTTAAAAGTATCTGTACCGGATACTTGTTTCAACTGAGTACTAGCTCAACCCTAATAATTAATGAATTATGTGCATGTTTCTCTCAAACTCAAAAAGATGCAACAACCAGTCAATTATTTTCCCCACACACTCGCCTTTTTTTCATCTTATAACTTACATATATGCCAGTTCAGTGGGGTGGTGATGGAGCAGTGGATAAGCGACACACCTTTGGTGTGAGAGACCTGTGAGACACCAACGTGTCCCTGAGCAAGACACTTAACCCCTATAGTTACTGCAGGGGCGTGCGACCTCTGACATGTATTTTGTAAGTTGCTTTGGATGAAAGCTTCGGCTAAATGTATCTAAGTATGTAATGTAACACGACAAAAGTCTGAAATAGCCAACACAATGAATTTATGCAAGTTTAACTTTCTAAAACACATACAGTTCCTCACTGAAAAAGCCTCAAATTACTGAGGGTCATTCATCCCAGTTTTTGTGTAGAGAAGCTTCAGTTTAGCTCGACTGAAAGCTGTCTTTACAGAGCGCTGCCCTTTTCTCGCCAGCTGTAAAACAGCAGTAAAGTGGTCCACTCACAGCTGACCTTTTGTTGATGCCTTCCTGCTGAACCGCAGCATCACATTGCTCCGCTGTGTTTAGCATTTCATCATCAAACGAGCCTCCTCCCTGTACTCAGTCCATGTTGGAGGTGAGGCTGAATCTAAATCAATTCTTGATGTGGTGTGAGCTCCTGGGTTTCCTTGGAAACACCAAACTCAGTATATATACTACTCAAAGGTCTGCTACACCAACGCGTTCTGGCTACACACACTTCAATTCAATTTCATTTATATAGTGCCAATTCATAACAGAAATGATCTCGTTGTACTTTTCAGCTCTATCATTTATTATAGCTTACTTGGAGGTCTCTGAAAGATCCCCAGCCTCCTCACATCAGAGACAGGTACATGGTATTAGGTCAAACCCATTCAGTGGTTGATTTTCACTGATTTACACAGGGACTATATCATGTCTGTATACTGCTTATTTACCATTGTGGCTGTTGGGAACATGGAAGCTCAGTCATTTCTATATTGATTGAAGTGCAGAACAACATCTCAGTGCTCACTGTAATCAGTCACACCCTCTGCTCATTAAGATCCAAACAGCTGATTGTCTCAATCAATACTCTCAACACCCTTTACCCTTTTAATTAACCAATACGTAGGCAGCAAGTAATTTATATTGCATCTAATCAAAGCCCAAAGAGGCACAATCAGCCAATATTTCACAATAGTGACGATTTTAGATTTAATTTCTGAATAAAGGAGTTGTACTTGTAATGTGAGTATTTTCATGTTGTTGTTAGTACTTTTACTGAAGTAAAGCTTATAAGTACTTCTTCCACCACTGGTGATTTGTGGCTGACAACTTGTTGTGACACATCCTGTCCTCCAGGTGGCAGTACAGCATCGTAGTACATCAGATGGCCGTGAACAATGAACACACGTTATGAAACACATGAGAAACCTGAAGCTCAGATGCATGTTGCAGTGGTGGAATGTAAAATAAGTACATTTAGTGTTGTACTTTCTTGACATACCTTACTTGAGTATTTCTATTTGCAACTTTCTTCCACTACATTTAAGAGCAAAATGTTGAATTTTACTGCATTGTTTAGAGTAGCTACTAGTTCTTTGCAGATTAAGATTATAAATACAAAATACAATCAACTAATACATCATGATGTATTATTATAGATTAACCTGCCCGGCAGTATATAAAGTCATTAAATTCATCACTAATTATAATCCAGTAATCTAAAATATATTAATGGGCCATTCTGCATTATGAGTACTTCTACTTTTGGTATTTAAGTAAGATCTGAGTACCTCTTCCACCCCTGTCTGTTGTCATTTTGTGTGTGTCTGTGTGGGCATGAACACCTGCACACACCTGCTGGGTAATTTATTAAAGAAAGAGTCTCTCTGCAGGACGCTGTTTGCCAGAGAGAGCACGAGTTTTAAGATGAAAGTCAGCTGTTTTCTACATGTGAATTCGACACACAGAGACTTCTACGCTGTGAAGTGAAAATAAAAGGGTGAGAGGATGATGAAAACAAAGACAAGATGAAAGAGGAAAGAAAGCGAGGCAACATTTAGTGGAGAATGTGGAATAAGAAAGAGGAAGGGTGTCATTAAAACCAAACTGTGTGGGAGCCTGAGAGGAGATGGAGAGTAAATAGAGGAGGGAAATGGGAGTGAATGAGGTTAAGAAAAGAAGAGCGACACATAAGATGAAATCATAAACGGATATGGAGAGGAGGCGGAAGAGGTTTTGAGAGCCTCTGGTTGTGAGTGCCGGGGCCACAGGTGGCCCCTCTTGACTCCATCAGGCAGAGGAGATTATAGTCCACAGGGGGGAGGAGGATCGATAGATGGAGGAGAGATTGAGATAAAGCGTCCATCAACTTCAATATTTACTCCCCCTCTCCCTGTCTCAACTGCCCTCAAGCCTTCTGTCCTGCAGCGGTGTGAGAGCGGCTGCAGACGCTGGGCCTGTCTGACTCAACATGCATTTTTGCTGTTTTGTTAAATATTTCGAATAAAGTTTGTTTGAGTGTCTTGATTGTGGCAAAAGAGAAAAGGTCAGACTAAGACCACATCTGCAGAAACTGCCAAGAGCAAGCAGCTCCAGCGTGGACACTGTGGTCTGGTTGTACAGTTGAGTTTTGCTCAGTCATCCAGGTCATAGTTATCCAAGGAGGGTTATAATCAAGGGCAACTGAACTTACTTGCAGATACCTAAAGACATTTTGTAAAAATTGGTCTGTGTGTGTGTTTTTTCCTGTATACTCCAACTTGTCCAAGAAGGCCAAACTGAACCAAACCACCTCTCAACAGAGGAGGAGGTCTGAGACACCATTTATTCCCCACCTACAAAGCTGTCCTTTCATCTCTTCACAGGAGAATGAACAAACACTCACATTTGGCCTCATGTGGCAATGCCAACGCCGCTCGTTCAGACTTGGTCTCAGGTGCTCCAATGATCACAAGGACTGTTGTTCCAACTGCCTTGAGCACTAACCCAGCGGCAACCTCTGGCTTTCACGACTGAAGCCAGTGAGGAAGTGCCTTAAACCTGCATTCTCTCTAACAGCCAGCAGGTGGCGACTCCACTGGTTGCTAAAAAAAGTCTGATTGTATAGAAGTCTATGGTAAAATGTTTCTACTTGTCAGCTGATTTATTACCTCAGTAAACTCTTTCCTAATGAGTTTATGGTCTCAGTCAATAGTTTCAAGTCTTCTTCAGCACAGCATGATGTTCATTTAGTAAATTATGGTCCCATTAAGAGGAACATAGACCAGAAAGAAGGGGAGGCTTTAGGGCGGGGCTACCTTGTGATTGACAATCTCTACCATGGTGACCTGTCAATCAGGATAGAGGCGACTTGTATCCACTGCTCTGTGTACATTAAACCAGCGCCGCTGAAAAAGCTTATCAGGAGTCGGCTATTCATTTTTCCAGAAAGTAGGTTTTGTTTAAAGCCTGTTGTTCAATAGCCAAAATTAGCATCCCAGTTAAAATGAGAGGCAAAATGTCTTCAAGTATCTTCAACCAAGTCCAGTTGCCCTTGATTTTATGACACATTCTCACTCCCAGCCTGTCGCATATGGACACTTGGTCAAGACACTTTTAGCGTAATTTTCGGACGTGTAGGGCCACAGATGGTCAAGTTAGCAATAATAAACATGCCACATCCGCTTAAACTTTCAAAATAAGACTAGTGGTAACATTGTGAAACGTTGTAATTTGGTTAGATTTAGGCATCAAAACTACTTGGTTTAGGTTTTATTGTGTTAATATTAAGACATTTACAGAACGATTTATCAAAATATCTTTTTTTCATGGATTTATTCAAAATAATCCACTCATATGTGGGGTGGACAGTTTTTTTCCACATATTCACAAAGCATTAACGAACTTGGTGTAAAATAGACAAATAATTAGACATAAGATTGTTTTGTACATTTTATGAAAATATGGGAATAATAACTTGAAATCTTAAAATTGACAGACTGAAGCACAATCATCATTTTGGACTGTGGTGTCTCGCCTAAGGAGTGTTGATGCAGGAAACAAAAGCCCTGTTGACTATTTCAGTATTTAACCAAGACCATCCTCTTAATGTTGCCTTATTTGCACCTCCAGCAGCTACAGCGCTACATGATGCTTCATGTGGAGGCGTGTTTGTGTCACCTGATGAAGGTGAGTCCAGTATTTTCTCTCTGTTAGCTCTGTGTTTGGTCTCCACCAGCTCCTGAGGGAAATATCTTGCCCTGCAGCTGCTGAACGCTTCACTATGTTTACCAGCTGCTCTCTTAACTGTCGTGTACGGTGGCTTTTTACAGCTTCTTCTTCTCTGAAAACGACGACACGAGAGCGCTGAGAGTGAACCAGAACAGGAAAGCTGCAGCCGGACAGATAAACAGTGAACTGAAACTCACTATAAAGCTCCGTGAAGCGGAGGGGAGCTGCAGATTCAGCTGATAATTCATTACTTACACTCATTGTCATTTGATACCTTGTTAGTATACAAATAGCTGCTGTTAATACCTCTCTGTTGTGGGAAAGAACATCTATTTTTCACTGGTTATTCTGTTTTTGTTGTCTTAATATTTCTCATTTGGTTTTTGTTATCTTTACGTTGCACATTGGTTTTGTCCTCTTTCTCACAGCGGTGCGATGCTTGTCACTTTACATTTCATCCTGTGGCGTGCATGTGACAGAATCCTTTTCATGATTTTCCTGACTGTAAATCCTACGTTCCTATACGAGTCAGTCTGCACACGGCGAGCACAAACACCTCTTTGTACTGTATGCGTGTGTTCACATTGTTCACACTGACAGACCACACATGCTCATACAAACTGCGGCAGTGCGTATGAGCAGAATATGTATGATAAGATATATGCAGAGAGCTGTGGAGAAATAAGGGCTACTGTTTATCTGGCAGTGAGAAAATACTGCTGCTGCCTGCGTGTGTGTGTTTAAATAGCAGGAGAGACTCTCCTGCAGGAGAGGATGCAATATCCCTCACTTCATTCTCTCACAGGAGCTGTACCTGAGGAGAATTATGGATATACAGTATGTGTGTGTTGCGCATTAGCCTGCTGGCCAGCGTGAAACACAGATGAATATAAATGATCTCTGATTAAAAAGAATAATTTCAACAGTTTCTGTTTCAAGTGCTTGTGGATGAATTATTCTGTTATGTTCAAGTATTTCAAGAATAAATCTATGTGTTGTACCTCAGACGTGACCGTGTGACTGAACGTTTAGAGGAGCTGCTGAACATAACTGACCGGAGCAAATTAAAGGCACTGAAAATAACATAAAATAGAAAATGTCTTCACCTTGAATAGCCCAAAATACAGCTATTGTGTCTGTGTTTAGGAGTGAGCGTGAACATCCACAGGAGCGTTTATGCAGAATTTCCTCTGGTTGTTACGATGCCTGGAGACTTTCTGCCTGTTTTCTTATTTGGTTTAAGGTGAACTGAGGTAAAAACAACGCTGTGCTCACAGAGAGTACTGACAGAGGAGACAGACAGGATGGACATCTACAGTATCTGAAACATGATGCAATGAAACACAAACACAAAGTCCAGTTCAGTCTGTAATGTTTGTCTTTCTTTTCACTTAGACTGAGTCAGCAGCACCAGGTTACCTATCCTCCATCATGTTGATCGTATTGTTTATTCTGCTGTCATATTATCTCCATGCAAGTTTCAGTTAACTAAATCTGTCTGTTGTTTATAATGCGCCTGTACGTTTCCAGAGCATCTGTAAACCAACATAATGCTCATAAGAAGTGTGCGCTCAGCAGAATGTGTTTGTCAGCTTGTACTCGGTTACAGAAGCGAGGCAGACTGGACTTCACTGATGTCCCTGTGTCAACATGCGGCATCGACAAGCAGCATATACATGCAGCGCGCTAAACATCAGCTCCCCGAGGAGTTCATGATGTGTTTTCTGACCTACCGTGGGAGGTCCGTGAGTATCGAGCGCTCTGTTCGTTTTCACTGCAGTGTGGAGTGAATTGAAAATTGACCACCATGGGAATATAGACTATATTCATGTGGCAGCGTGGAGCTTTGTGTGTGTGTGTGTGTGTGTGTGTGTGTGTAATGCTGTGTTCAAAGCAACAGGCTACAAGTCATTTTCAGTGGAAGCTACAAACTGAGGCAGCAGGCGCACGTTCATCTGAAAATGGTGGGCACCGTTTTGCCACCGTTTCGGGTTGAATGACATTTGTCCTCGCAACAGTGCGCAACATGCTTTGAGGTACTTTTTTCTGATTTGGTAGGTGTGTCAGAGGTGTGTGTATATAAACATTGCATATAATGGCTGAATGTTTGTCGTAAGTATTGCAGATTTCAATCACATCAACACAACACAACAACACAACACAACAACAGCTGAGCAAGCTGAAGGTGTTTTGAGGAGTTTTCCATTATCTGAATCGAGGGTCTAAGGACAGAGGGTGTCGTATGCTGTACAGATTGTAAAGGCACTTGAGGCAAATTTGTGATTTGTGAAATTGGGCTGTGTAAAGTCCATGTGACAGACAGCGATGGCAGAAAGCTCTGATGGTAGAAAACGCCTTACCCACGTCCAGTAAGTCCTCTAGGAATCAGCACAGAAATATTTAAATACTGTGAGAGACTCCGCCTGGACCGGGATGCTGCATTTCCCTCTTGGCTGTGACAGCGCTATAGATCATGGCGTGACGTGACTGGCCACAGCTAACCACATTATTTCCACCAGGCAGTGTTTTCCCAGCCAGAGGAGAATTATCTACCCGGGGACATTAGTGTGCACGGTTGGCTCCTACAGCCAGGGTCCATGTGTGGCAGAGTTAAAAGGGTTCATGCTAAATCCTGCTAAATGGGACAGCAGTGCCATCTGTGGTCAGAACAAGACTAAAGCGTCTAGTATGCTTCTTCAGAAGTCCGTGTCGGATGGTTGACTTCTGAAACCCTCTCCCCTGAAAGCTTTCCGACGTCGGATTAGCGGCGGCTGTGTCCGCCCATTTCTGAAATTCGTGATTGGCCAGCAGCGTAGGGGTCAGAAAGGCGCCGGAGTTTCATCTCTTCATTCTCAGTTCTCTTTTTTTCATTCTTAACACAAATATTTTTATCACTTTCCATGTGAACAATAACATAGCAATAAAATGAACGTCTACCAGGACAGATGTGCCCATATTTAAACCCTATTGTGTCTCCTTTTCATTGCTTTTCATCCTGTCTCCAAGGGCAACCGTTTGGAACAACTTAGACACTTTCTGGTGTGGTCGTCATGCTGGCAGCTCCATGAGGCTGTACCAACAGAGCAGTGGTGGTTTGAGCTAAATGCTAATGTCATCATGCTAACACGCTGATGTTTACCATGTTTGTTTGGCGTGTTAGCATACTAATATTAGCTAATTAGCAGTAAACACAACATACAGCTGAGGCTGACGGGAATGTCCAAAACAACCTTGCCAGAGAAACGGCTGTATAGGTCGATTATGCATCAGCTTACAATCCATATTTATGTTTTTAGTTAGGCCATGACGTCTAGAGGCAGAAGAAGTCAAGTGATGTGGTATAAAGAGCGCCAAAGTCTGTGTAAAGAGGTCGGGTGGATGAATCAAGTAAACTCTGGACTTTCAAACAAAGACAGTGACAATAATGCCACCTCCACCCCCATAAAATGATAAAAATAAAATACTAAAACCAAGATAATATAATAAGGGAAAATAAAAATAAAAATAAGGGAACAAGAGAAGAAAATAAAACAATATTTCAGTAAAACAGACTAAAATATAAGTACATAGATAAATAAAATGGATAAAGAAGTAAATGACATACATCATGTGACTTGCATAATGTACTTATATTAACCAAAACCATCATCTTTCCTAAACCTAGCCAAACTAGCACCTTGTTTACAGCGGTTTCCACACGTTTAACATCATGTGACTTACGTAACGTACTGAAGGTCCGGCTGTCACTGGGCCGGAACTTGCCAACTCTCGTACGTGTTGTTTTGGTACAATGACCTATTTTGTCGTTTAGGTATGAGGACGTGTGGGAATGTCATCAGTTCTGATGGACACATTAAAATGTTTATGATAGCGTTAGATGAAAAGTCAGAGGATCACCAAAGTCATTGCAGTTCATCTTGAAGGGAACATGAAGGTCTGAACCAAACTTCATCACAACCCGTCCAACAGTTGGATGTTTTCAAATATGTTGCCTGTGAGACCAACTTATTCTCATCTCAATGTTTCATAACTGACGCTTTCAGACAGCGTGACTGTGACGGACCACCGTCACTACGGTTGAGTATGCGCTGTGGCTGCTATACCAACGAGCCTGGCTCTTTGGCGTTAAGGTCAAGTTGCATGCTGGGTACCCTGTAGACCTGGGTGGGCTTCGGGGGGCTGTCAACACCTTTATCACGAACACACTTTTTCTGAGAGCGTTGGTATTGGACGCCCTGAGATGAGAACGGGCGACAGAGTGTGCACTGCTTGTCCATGAGAGATATTTGACTCTGTTATTATCTTTGTCATGAATGTGGAATAAACCTGCTGCTACCAACACCTTCACCTGCTCCAGCACATTCATGCAGAAACCATAGAGAGAAAGGGTGTGAATCTCCAGGCACCTCACGATCCAGACTCAGAGGGCTACGATGCGATCATAAAACAATTATTGATGCATCCAAGAATTGATTCCCACCCCCAGTACAGAGGTCACACACGCACAGTAATGCTTTCTGTAACCGGCTGTGTGCAGCCTCCCCTCTGACGGGTGATGTAAGGTATTGTTGTGGAGCTGTCAGAGCTTATCAAAATGTGACAGGAAGAAATGGCAGGAAATGTTTCAGGGCTATGAACACCGCCAGGAGCTCTAAGTAATTTGTTTTGGCGAAGCGGAGCCGTGATGGCCATTTGCCGTTTGCTACCATTCTGTACACAGCCCGCAGCCCATCAGACTGTTGTGACAACTTGCTACTGTTGCGACGCTGCTTCCAGCAGAGCGCCCAGACTAAAAGAGGTCTGGCTGTGTTCTCTGGCTGAGCGGGCCGAGACAGACTGCGGTCCGAGGAAACCAGACGTCAGACAACACACTGTTAAAAGTCTCTATTTGCAGCTGACCAGTTGGAGCTATTATTAGTGGAAACTGTTAGACTAAGTAGGCACAGACCTGGACCTGGACCTCCTATACAGAGAAATGTAGTTTCACCTGAAAGATTAGATTTTCTTTCAAGAAGTCACTAAAATAAAAACTGATGACTCTCACATAGATGATACTTTGTGCTGTTTTTGAGGATCCTTTTGTTTTTTGTTTTTGTGTATTTGTGATAGTTTAGTTTCCATTGTAAGCTATTTTCTCCTTTCATTTCACTTATTTGCTGATCTTTATATTTGGTCTGTTTTACCTTTTCTTGTTTTATTGCTTCTGTGTTTTTATCATTATTGTGTGGACCCCAGGGCCCTGATTCAGAATTACTGAAAACTCCGAGTTTGTTAATCTTGATATGAGGAAAACTCTGGGTTATCCATTTCAGAGACAGAGATCAGATAAACCCTAGATCAGTTACTACGCTATAACTTATGCTAATCTGCTCAGGAGGTTTACTTGAATGTGGAAGTTAACAGGCTGATAATATCACTGCACGAGGAGATCTGACTGTAATTACATTTGTGAGCTCCATTAAATGAACATGTTGCTTAGATAATAATAATAATAATAATAATAATAATCTTTATTTGTAGAGCACTTTTCAAAAACAAGTTACAAAGTGCTTTAACAAGTGTAAAGACAATAATACAAAAAAGACAATAATACAAAAAAAAGATGTGTTCTTACAACCCGTTGTCACCCCCCAACTCGTCACATATGGACACGCACGCATCGGCAACTGTTTGTAACGCACTGGGGATCCCTATAGCATCAGAGTTCAGCGCAGTGGGGGAAGCCCTGTAGTGTCAGTTTTTGACAGTGAAGGTAGGTAATGACTGAGTAAGGAGGTGGTCGGGGTGGATGGAGGGCCAGAACCCTGACTTTGAACCAGGAGTTTGAACCCGGGGTTTGTGTCCCGCATGAAACAAAAAAGTCAACGTTAAATATTTTTATTGAAGTTACGTAAGTTATGCAAGTTAACTTACATGTTAACTGACATATGTAGTTATTTTAAACCAAACCATGATCTTTTCCTAATCTTAACCCCGTAGTTTTGTTGCCTAAACCTAACCAAATTGCAATGTTTCACGACTTTAATAACATGCTGTTTGAAAATGGCGATGTTTGGAGACGCTTTGAAACAAAAAGTTTTTTTTGCTTTGAAAAGTTTTGAAAGTCTAACTGGACGTTGCATATCTGTTGTTTCTAACTTTTTCCGGACATTGACGTTGCATATCTGTTGTTGCTAAGCATTGATAACTCGACCATGGAGCCTTAAACGTCTAAAAATGACGCTAAAGGGGTACCCGGGGCGTTCAAAAGCGACGCCAAAGGGCCTTGACCAAGCATCCATATGTGACGAGTTGGGAGTGAGAATGTGTTGGTTCTTATGGCATGTTTTTGCCTCAGGTCCCATCCACACTACTGCGCACACACTACCACACACTACTTTTCGCCTTAAAACGGAGACCTTTTGCTACGCTTGCACCTCCCGTCCAGAATAAATAAAAAGATCTAAAACGAATTTTGAAAACGCTGCCAACCTTGTTTTTTGTTTTAAAACTCCAGAGGGCGTTTTAGCGTGGATGAGCAAAAACGGAGGACTTTAGAAACGATGACGCAGACGCTCACATTTGGCTCTCTCATTGGGTCTTTTAGGTCATTCAAAGCAGAAACACAATGTTACCGTCAGAGTTTTTGAGTTGGTATTTTACAAATTACACATACAGCCTCCACTTGTACTGTGCATGTCGCCATTTACTTTGCAAAGACTCCCAGTCTGTTTTCCGTCGCCACAGTCCCTTTTAACTCCCTTGTTACATTCAGTAACAGTCCCAGCTCCTTATTAGTCCATACCAAAAAAAAGAAATCAGGTGTCATTCTTCCTCTATATTACTTTATTCTTTCGCCAAACCTTCTGTAACTACGGAGTAGACCCTCTGCTTCATATTTACACCGGCAGGCGCATGCCCAGTGTACGTGAACGGCTGCTAGATGTGTGTTTTCAGTCGTTTTAATATAGACGGAGATCAACTCTGATATGCAGCTAAAACGCTGGTGTGGACGGAGATCGTGTTCGTTTTCAAACTCCGTTGTGTGGATGGAGCCTAAGTCTCTAAGCTGCCACCCTGCCTGTGTGAAACTGACTTTAAAGCAAAAAAAAAAACAGTAGGCTTGCTTTCATACCTTAAAAGTAGAACAAGTGAACGGTTTTGGCGCTTCTGTCAGTCTCTGTAGGTAGGATGATATCAGTGTACAAAAGCACAATGAAACGACTTGGACATTACATGCAGCCAACAGGGGTAAAGACATAATGAAGAAGACAGGATGGGGCCCTCCTCGTCAGGAAAAGTCAAGGGCTTTATTGGTCTCTGAACACTCCTGCCCTCCCGAGAGACCACCCTCATGGTCCGCGTACCACTCGATCTTCTACGAATCATGATGTCATTTTCC
This sequence comes from Micropterus salmoides, assembly GCF_014851395.1. Taxonomy (NCBI): domain Eukaryota; kingdom Metazoa; phylum Chordata; class Actinopteri; order Centrarchiformes; family Centrarchidae; genus Micropterus; species Micropterus salmoides. The sequence continues at coordinate 3,209,396 of NW_024041151.1, forward strand.
AGGAGAACTGATTGGTCAGTAGGCGGTGCTTTAACAGCCTTGATCTCGTGTCTTTAACATAACCTGCTCCGGAGCAGCTTAGCTGTGCAGCGTAAGTTACCATGTTGATGTAAGAAGTGAACCACTGCAGGAACCCCTGAGAGCCCAGGTTCAAACCTGAGGTCACCTCGCTGACCTCAATCCTGCTGCGTAGGACAGGCCCCAGCAGCTGATTCACTCACCTGTTCACCAAAATACTGTTTTGGGGTTTCACTTGAGGAGAAGCTAAAACATCAGATAACATTAATAGTGATATTCTTTTAGTGAACCTGTCACACAGGGAACAGGGGTAGATGAAGGCGGCAGAGCAGATACAGGTCCAGGTAAAGTGTCAGATTCAGGGTAAGGTCCAGGTTCCAGTGGCTTGTAATCAAAGGTACAAAGCTCATGGCAACTTTGATGGTCTGGCAGGGCTGGTATATAAACTATGGTGGGCAGGGAAGGCGGGGCAACTACAGAGCTGATGAGGGAAGTGGGAACAGGTGGGCGAGGCAGTCAGGTGATGGGGAAAATAGGGACTGTGGCTGGAGAGGAGGGACAGAGACAGACTGTGACAGGACAAAGTGATAATGTTGCGTTAATGTTAGCTAAACTTCACATAAATGTTGTCTCAGCTGTTTTGTTGCTGCTTCTGCTCTAATTTTCAGTTGATGATGAATTTAGTTGATAAACGTTACTCCAACAATCATTAAATCCACTATTTCTTTTCTTTCTCTTGGAGGATCCTGTTTTCAGGAGCTACAATCTGTGGTCCCATGAGAAAATCCAGGAGGTAATGAAAGAGGAACGAAAATTAAACAGTCCTTTAAAGACACGAGGACACAAACCAGAATCAATAAAGAGCTAATAGAAGATACATTTAAAAAGTGAGGAAAACCCCATCTAATCATTTTTCTTTTTCAATTATTTTTTCATTTCACAAACACTGCCAGCTGTGTGTTTTGGAGCGAGCCATGAGGCCGGAGGCAGCTGGGAGCTGAACCTCAGTCTCCCCCAGCGGTACATTTACCTCCGAGCCGCCCACACACCGTTCCTGTTGCACACGGGTTGTACAGGAAACGAGACTCTGATGAGTCGAAGTTGTGTCTGTGGCACCTTGCTCTCAATGTGATGTCCGGGGTCTTTTACCTCCCCCACCAACAATGTAATACACCCCCACACAGCAGCCGGTCACCTGGATTTAAGCTTTTTTATTGTAAGAAGAAGAGAATATTAAAAACATCTTTCAAACTGTTTTAATGACATAAATGTTTGAAGAAAGTGAGCTCATCCTGATGGAAGTTATCTTGGGTCAAATCCATGGGGCAGGCGTATCAACATGTCCATAACTTATTAACTATAAATAGGCTAAAACAAATGCTTGGATACGATTTGATTGCAGAGACTTTTGCAAAGGATTTTCCATGAACATCATGAACACCAGTGGACCAGAAGAAGTAGGCCTTGTGTGCAGTATTGGAGCATGTTAGGCCTGCCTCCTTTTATAAGTGTTTTCTTGTCAGAAGTACAGGAGTCGTGCAGCACTGACAGTAAAACTATGAACAGGACTGCTCAAAGTTGAGAGGGATCAAAAGCTCACTCCTCATGAGCTCCACAGAGCACCTCTTCTTGCTGTCACTTCGTTGGTCATTTAGGAAAATATCCTTTCCACAAAACGTCGTCTACATGCAGAACTGTTCAGTGTGTAGTCTGGTGGATTTACTCAGTCGGCAGCTTTCGCTAGACAGTTTTTGGACGTTTAGGGCTTCGCGGTCAAGTTAGCAACAATAAATATGCAGCAGCCAGCTAGACTTGGTAAAGTTGTGAAACGTCGCAGTTTGGTTAGGTTTAGGAAATGATCATATAAATAACTTTGTTACTTACGTCAGTTAACTTACAGAAATTAAGGAACATCACTTGCGCAACAAAAACATTAAGTGTTGATTTTGGGCACTCCGACTACCCCAACCACCTCCTTACTCTGACTTTTCTGTTAAACATCCTACACCTACCTCTTTACAGGGCTTCCCCCAGTGCGAGAGCGGGCTGTAGTTTGTCAAGTCCTTGTAGGGTTCAGTTTTGTCCCAATTAAAGCTGTGACAGTGAGCCAACGTGCACACTACTGAAACTGAAGCATCTAAATGGAATTCAGCCATCATTTTATCATTGACACCTGTGCTTCTCCTACTCTGACATGTTGAAATGTGTGTCCGGACTGGTAGATGCTGAAGACTGTGTGCTGGGCGAGCTGCAAGTGCAGCAACAGGAGTCAACATGAAGGTGGGAAGCTGTGGCTCTGCAGGAGGACGATATCCTCCATGCTGTGCACATTCAGCCAACATGATGAGTCTGAAACACGAAGCATTTAAAGCCAACGTCTCCAGTGAGCTTCATTATCACTAAAGTCTGCTAGACGACAGGCATTGGATTCAGTTATTCTCTCTCTTAAAACACAAAGGTAATATTTAGTCATACAGTAACTGATCTTTTCAATAAATAAAATAATTTCATCTAATGTGTATCTTGGTGGTGATTTTGAGAATCATCATTCCATACCATACCACTGCAAATTACAGCAATTTCATTAAGTTTATTCTAGATCCCACCTTTATTACTGTGTGGCTTATGAGCTGTTTTATGTTTAGCGGTAATTTAAATAAATTTTTAGCCATGCTGGGGGTCTCTGGACTCCAGCGGTCCGACTCTGTGGTGTTTTTTTATTGGTGATAATTTCGCCTATGCCAACTCTATTTGTTTTTTTGTGTTCTAGCATTGTGGATGAACGGTTGCAATCAGTCTTCATGGTTAATTAAGTAACATAATTACTTCCACTTCTCACTTCTCACTATTAAGGCAAAAGTGTACAACTGTTAATTTGTGCAAATGACAAGTAACTCTTTGAATGGTATAATTATAATGACGGTGGTTAGTAAATGTATATTTTAAGGCTTTTCTCACTGTTTATCACATGCTTCTGTTCCTCATTAGCTTCCATTATTAGCTTAGAATGCGGCACACGTTCAGCCTCAGCAAATCTGTGATCGACCTCGTGGTCTGTTGAAGAAAGCTGTGAATGCGTGCCTCCTCCACCTGCTTGGCATGACACTAGGCTGTAATGTGAGGAAGGTCACAGTCTCCTCATCGCTGTTCTCCTGCTTCATGTTGTCCAGTACTTTGGTTTATGACCAACTGTCATGCTTCACTTTATACTAAACCAAGATGTAGAACATGGTAAATATTATCCCTGCATGTTTATGCTTACTTTACTCAAGTACTGTTCTTAGTTAGGTACAAATGAGAGGTACGTGTACTTTCTTTGAGTATTTTCTTTTCATACCACTTCCTTCTTCCACTACACTCTCAGAGGGAGATATTGTACTTTTTTACTTCACTACATTTATCTGGCATTTAAAAACATTTCACGGTTCACACGTGAAAATTTGCTGCTTTTTCTTTTAATTATTTAATGTGTTTTTTTGAGGTGATGTTTCACTTTGGGCTCTGGCTAACTGACAACATTTCTCACTTTTTTCTGAATTGACTAATGTAGAATTATTGTTATCCTGTGTACAGGAGCCAGGAGCCAATCCCAGCTGACAATGGCGGGGTACACCCTGGACAGGCCGCCAGTCCATCACAGGGTCACACACAGACAAACAACCTAGTCCGCATCTCTTTGGACGGTGGGAGGAAGCGGAGCACGCGGAGAGAACCCACGCAGACACTGGGAGAACATGCAAACTCCACGACCTTCTTGCTGTGAGGCGACAGTGCTAACCACTGCACCGCCGCGCCGCAACCTCAACCAACTACAACAGTAAAATCCAGCTTTTACATTAATGCATGAGGAATAATATATAATGATATATAATATATATAAAATGTAATACTGTAACAGTCACAGTTTTCTTTCTGCATTGTCTACTTTTACTAATTTAAGTACATTTTCCTGATTATACTGACATAGCCTCCTTTTTTAAAGTAACATTTTCAATTGTGTCTTAGTTTTATCAGAATCATAATTCCCTTCCACACCCTTGCAAATTACACCTATTTCACTGCATTAATTAACTAGCAGTTAGATATTTAGTGGTCAAGTTTAGTATCATGTGTAGCCTGAAGGTCTGAGGGTCAACCAGTGCAGAAAAAATTCATCAGACTAACGACTGACTCATGGGACGGCTGTCTTTAACCTCACTAATTAAAACCTTGGACTGGATCAAGTGAAAACAACAACAGGCTAAAAAAGGCATCTAACCAATTATGTATTTTAGTGTGCTTCTTGGTTATTTTAAGCTGCATTTTAAATTTCCATTCATCACATTTGCAGCACAGCTGGGTCTGGCTTCTGGCTATATCACAAACCTTTTACCTCCTTGTCAGCTGAAGTGAAGCCTCCACTCTGCAGGCATGGCCCCTTTTGGTCTTGGGTTTTGTTTGTTACACATGAAATGTTCACAAAAAAACAAGAAATAAATATAGCTCCCTTGTGGCGAGAACATCGGCAAACTGATTTGACCTATTTTAGACTTTAGAAATAATCCGCTTAAGTTCTTAAAGGAAATATATGATCACGCATACATTTATACAGGCCTGCCACATGTGTGGAATCACACATGGCAATATAAAGAAGAGCCTACATGATTGTTGTCATATAGGTTTCTATGAACTGACCACATATGCTTGTTTTTGTTAGTATGTGTTGATATTTCCAATAAACGTGTGTATATATAAATTAGGGATGCACCAACTTTTTCTTACTGATTCGAAGTATCCAACTTATACTGGTGATGTTTTTTTATCCGTCTTGAAAATCTGTAAACCCCTTGGATGTGAGATTATTCTTCTATGTGAGGTTGTAACTGGTCGAGGAGTTTCATCATCCTTTAAAAGGCTTATGCAAATTCTTATTATATTATCCAAGACAGTTTATGAAATTGTCCCGTTACAATGCGTCAGAGACCAGACAGACAGCTCTGAGCAGCTTCTGTGACGCCTCAGAAAACAGCATGAACCCAAAACCACGACATAAAGACAGTCCAGGGTCGTTAATCAGTTTGAAAAACAGGGTCAAATACCAGGCAGGCCGGATCATCACATCAGGCGGAGTATCAGGCAGGCAGAGTCAGATGGACAGGTAATACACTGGAAAGCTGAGCACAGTCTGGCTGAGGAACAATAGATCTGGGCCGCTGCTGATGAGGGAATGACGTGCCTGAGGGGAACGGCGTGATATGGCAGGTAAACACACAGCAAAAACATGAAAGATGCAGTCCATGCTCTCTGTCCTCAGAAGGCCTCTTCACCTTTACATAGCTCCAGCTCCTTAGTGGTTCATTTTTCCTCTAGTCGCTGAGACAAAGGCATTCACAAGATGTAACATTAGTTGCATCCGTTCTTGTTTCCACTGATGGTCGCTCAGTGCTCAGAGTGTCTTTCTTCAGCTGTACAGTCAGACCTCAGGAATCTACCTACGTACATATTAAATCACTTTAATCAAAGTGTTAGACTCTGGTTTGACTCCACCTGCGTCAGCAAGTCTGGACCGCTGCTGCAAGGCTGTTAACCAGGTCCAGCAGGACAAGTCCCATCACACCCGTCCTGTCGTCTTTACACTGGCTCCCCGTCAGGTTCAGGATTCAGTTAAAAGTTCTTATTTTCACATATAGATCCCTTCATGGTCTTGGACATGGGTACATCTCCGACTTGCTTCACCTGTATATCACCACTAGGGCACTTAGGTCTTCAAACCAGGGCTTACTAGCTGCTCCCCGTGCTCGACTAAGAACAAAAGGTTCATTTGAAGTGGTGGCTCCGACACTGTGGAACGCTCTCTCCTTAGACTTACGTTCTGCCGTCTCTGCTGAAGCCTTTAAAAAGGTTCGGGTTAGGTGAAGACAGGTGAAGACAGGTGAAGATGGCCCTTGTCTCCCCATGTGCTGTCTTAAGTAGGCAAATGTGTGTTCAGAGGTCTATTTAACTGATTTTTTATGATGTTATTGTTAGGATGTTGTATTGTTTGATTATTATTTATACCTATTTTACTTGCTTTTGTTTTGTTTTTCTTTTTTGCTAATATTTTATTCTTGTAACGCACGTTGTGACTGGTCTATATTAAATAAACTTTACGCCCTTACTTTATTAAGCTTGTTGTTTTTGACAATCTTATTTAAGGCTTTTCAGAATATTACATCCTGTGCCTCAGATACTAGACCTCCCTGCCCAGGAGAAAGCCAAACACAATCTAATGAATACAACCAGTTTGTCATCCGTCTTGTTTCCCTGAGCTTGTTAAACATGAAATGAAATCGACCTCCTGACTGCATCAGGTCATCTTCAGGTGATGTTAGCTAATCATGTATGATATTGTCAAAGGGTTTCACAGTAAATGTCTACAAACTCCATACAATATCAGAAAAATCAGACCCTACCTTAATCAGTATGCACCCAGCTTCTGGTACAGGCCATGGTTACCTCTCAACACGACTATTGCAATGACCTCCTAGTGGCCCTCTTGATTTTTGATCAACCAAAAAAGACTCATGCCCCTCCTTTAGCGACCTCCGCTGGTTCCACGTGGCCTCCTGAATCATATTCAAGTCACTTATGCTGCATACAGAGTGACTACTGGGTCTGCACCATCAACATAAACTCCATAATACAAGCCTACGTTCTTTCTCGGCCACTGCGCTCCTCCAACAAACGCCGTCTGGCTCTGCCATCCCTACACACAAAGCAATCTCACTCTCTTGTATTGATCGCACTATTTATCTCTTACTTCTTCCCGTATTTAGCCCATTGATGCTGTACGTGCTATTAACTCTTACTAGTATTTATTGATGCTCTTACTAGTAGCTATTGGCCCCCTGTAGATCTTACTGTATTGATGCTTTCTCGATGCTTGTATATTTGGATAAAAGCGTCTGTCAAATGAGTAAATGTAATGTAAATGTACAAACTGCCTTCACAACAGTGGTGCAACTCAAAGTACAAAGAGTCATATGATCTACGGTATGATGATGAAACAGTTATAATACATTCAATATTGATGCATACGTTCAGATAGATAGTTAATATTCACGCATGTCAATGAGGCTTGATGCTGCATGATGTACATACATGTATTATATATGATATACACACTGTCACTGGCATCGTGTGTGTTGCATATACACATGGGTGGCACATTCAAGGAACAACAGAAGAATCATTTACTTGAAGAAAACCCAGATATACACTATGTAGAAATATTTGGTATTGACTGGGAATACTTCTTCCCACAATGCACCTGTCAACTGTGCCTTCATCACAGCAACACTCGTTACATATTTGTTTATTATTGTCACATGATTTATTCGAACGTCCCTAAAGGTCTGTTGGCAGCTCAGTGTTTTGTGCCTCATCATCCGTGACAGTTTTCACACGCCGTTATGATTTCCACACGACAGTTGCCGTGTCATTATTTTACAGGGAAGGAACGACTGTCTGTCCTCGGTTGGTCTACATCTCCTCAAATCAAACTGCTTCTCTCTGCCTGTCTCATTTATTGTGATGTATTTGAACAAAAACTGCTGGTTGAAAATGAAATGGGGTGAATCAGCTTTCATGGTCTGTCTTCTGTGTCTTATTTCACTTCACATGTTTCATTTAAGACTTGATTGGACGTCTTAATGTGGAATTACTACATCAGGATGGGACAGCTAAATTAAAATCACTGAGCATAATAATTGATGTTGGGCTCTTCAGAAAAAAATATTTCATATAGTAACAGAGATTCAGAGTTGGCTGCTGGCAAAGACAATTTAGGCTAAAGGTGTTCAGTACATGTATGATTTAATCTTCAACACTGATGTGATTATACTCATCATCATACCATCATGGTCAGTGGCACAATCAGTGTTTTTTGGCAGTGGAGGTCCTCTCAGTGACTGACATCATATTTATCAGCTCAGCCATGATACATACTCTATAGATCTTACTGAAGCTTTCTAAAAGACCACAAAACGATCATGATGCGGTAACTTGCTTGATTAGTCCAGGCTCTGGTTAACTGACTGTCTTATTTATCTTCTTATTGTTTCAGTGTTTGATTTTACATAGAAAAGGGTTTTAATAGTTTCTAGTCCCGCAGCTGGTGGTGGGAGTCCACCAGAGACATTAGGCAAGTCATGCCAGTCGGCAGCCGTCTTGGCAACGCCTCCAGGAAGCTATTTCACACTAACATGACGAGGCTCCTATCTGAATGAATGGGGCAGAGAGCCAGAACTGCACTTTTAGTGCAAGTTTGACGACTTTGCCCCAAAATAAGGTTTAAAAAGCGTTTTTCCCTGAAAGGTTGTACTTCTACTGCGCATGCGTAGTAGTAGGGACGCATTCGCGATAGACCCCTTACGTCAGTGGTACCACACGATTGGCTGAAATATGTTTCCCGCCTCGGCTGTTAAAAAAAGACGATTGGCTTTCCAGCGGGAGGGGCGGGACAACCATCTTTGGCGTTAGCGGCTTTCCCTATAGAGTTGTACTGAGGATTAATCCAACTCTAGATCTCACTTTTGATGGCGATATTTTTATTAGTGTGCTGTTTGTATCTGAAGAATTGGATTATGGCTTGTGTTATCCCTTCCTCTCTTTTAGAGTTATGTTAACACACACTAAGTATTGCGGCCTGTTTATTAAAGTCTTTGTTTGAAATCAGATGTTAACTACAGGTAGCATTAAGCTCAGGTAGTTTGAACTCAAATGTAAACTCAGATTCTGAGAACTGAGTTCAGAGCAAGACTACTTGAATGGGCGAAGGCAAGGTTTGTGGGGGTTCAGGGGAATCTGACGGGTCTCAGGGATCCCAGCGAGTTAGTCCAGGAGATTGCAGTGAGTCTAAGAGGTTGACTGAAAGAAGTCGAGTGAGCAGAGCCATGTGGAAGCAGGAGTAGAGGCAGGATTCAAAACCAATAAGGGTAACCTGATGGGGGGAAGGGAGAAGTAACTGGGTAACATCTACTAGGCTGAGGCTAGTAGTAGGCTGAGTGTCTAACAGGTTGCACCACTCTTCTGAATCATCACCGAATGCCATGACTGTGACGTAACGCTTACTGAAGTGCATTTGAACGATGTTATAAACAAGATTAAGGCCGTACTCGAAACAGCCTCCTATACTAGCAGTGCATACTGACTTGCCCTGAATGTAGTATGTCATAAATTTACATTTCTTCAAGCGGCAGATGCTTTTATCCAAGCATTAATAAAGCATCAATAAAGTAAGAGATTTACAAATGACAATACATACTAGTAAGCGCAGCAATAACCACTAGTAAGAGTAGAAAGCTGTGTCCCACAATACAAAGCAGTGCAACAATCACAACTGGCCTTTTTGTTAAATGTAATCTTTATTTAATCAGGCGGCCTCAACAAGCGCCCATTGTTGAAATGGCAAACAGCATTGCTGCCGCAGTGATGGACAAGGAGGAATATACCTGCTCTGTCACTGATGACAAGAACTATAAGTCAGTTTTAGATTAAAGTTATGTATGTTGTGCTGTTTTCTTACTGGTACCTTCTTTATAATATCAAACGTTAGCTTAGCAGGCTTATCTACAGCGGTATGGCTTTGTTATTGGTAACAGCACAAATGCAGTTAGCTAGAATGTTGCATTCATTGCAGATGTTCTCCTTACACAAGATTAAATTACGTTATAAGTACATACATTTATACTCCTCCTATTTACTTCCACTTTACAAAACCAGAAACCGGCTAAGCCTGGACTAGCATACTACAAAATAAACTGATTTAACAGTTTCATACTGCGTACTACTATGAAACACAGTATACATTATGCTGTACATACTGCATACTGCACACATTTCACGTCCACCTAATGTATAAATGTATGTTTTCAGTTCAACTCCATGTACCCATCAGCAGCAGGAATATCTGCAGTCTCCAGATATCGCTGCACAGAGAGTACCTTCATCTAGTTTTCTGCATTATTTAATATTAATCTACCTTATCAACACACTTTGAGCTTTTTTACAAACATCTCAAGTTTATATAGTGAGATCATTTGAATAGCGGCCGACTCTACTTTTGGCAAATTTCCAAACCCAATTTCCTTTGGATAATCTATATACATTCTGCCAGGGCTGTAGCTACCTCTGAGGACGCTGAGGTCATGTCCTCTGTGATTTTTCTGGGGATATTAGCAACCCACGCAGGGTTTATGGTGTAGTAGAGTGGGCACAACTGCTTACAAAGTGCATGGAGAAAGGAAAACAGTCTTAAATGCCCCAAACTCAATAAATACTTGTTGTATTTTATATTTTCTGTAAAAGCAAACAGTTTTCAACACGGGACTCAGCCTAATGATGTCAGTATTTATAAATGCCTGACTGTAGTGTCAAGATTACTATAAATAGAGTGCTGATTAAAACTGTACATCTTATCCACACTGAGTTTCAGTCTCTCCTGAAGTGTAAATTGAACTGAAAATGTATATTAAGTTCAACATAATAACTTTCCTGTCACATCTCCTCTAAATGGTGTTCAGTTAAATTTAAAATAAACAGAAGATACACAGAGGCAGAGTCGTGTCAACTTCAATATACGTCCATCAAAATGAGACCTCTTCTCTTGCTCACCGCTGTGCTTTTATCACCAAACGTTAGCAGCTATCTGTTCTTCAGCAGGTGTGTGAGGTTGTTTCTGGTTTCCTAAAGTTTCGGACAAACCTGAAGTCAAGTTGAAAACTACAAAGACTGAACACGCCAACATTACAGAGCGTTTCCACAAACGTACGCAGATGTTTTAAGTGTTTGGCGGTCAGGACGGAGCAGAAACCTGCCAACTGAGTGAATCCACCTGACAACTGACAACTGACACTGAACATTTCTGCAGGTTGACGCCAACTGTCATGTGTACCAAAACAAACATGGACGCCTACCAGCAGCTTTGTTTATATGCAGCCACAGTTTAGCTGAAAAGACCTAAAAAGGAGTGAAAAAGCACAGAGTCTGGTAAGATCCTGGATGGAGGCGTGTAGGACTGTAGAGCCCACAGAGGGAACTGGAGCTGAGGGACCTTAAGGTGAAGCTGTTTGTTGACAGGTTGGTCTTTCTCAGTGACATCATCAGTGGTCGCCGGTGTCAGTCGCAAATATCAAACATGTTTTAATAAAATCTTTGTGAGAATGACTGGCAGCGACCGGATCTGCAGACTTCACATTAGACTCTTTCCATATCACACACTATAGACGGGTTTCTGTGCAACGTCATCACCGAGATGAACGCGCAACTAGAGGGCAGAAAGCAGCACTCTGTCTTTGCCGCACATATCTAGCTGCAGTGTTTGGCAAATTACTCAGAAATTGTAATGACTTACTTTTAACTTATTACTCATTTTAAAGAAAACTTATTACTGGATATTAAAAGTAAATAGTCGTTCCGTTACAATTACTGCCAACCACTGTACCCCGGCCCTAAAAGTGACGGCAGCGCGTTTCAGAAATAAATCCACTTTACTGGAACAATAATTAACCTGAGGAGTCAACAAGCAGCTGAACTGAAAACACTGCAGCCTCTCAGACCAGAGGATGCTGGATCATATAGGCTGTAGATATAGGCTATTTAAAAATAGTAAAAAAACAAAGCAGATTTTTACGAAGCATATAACACGCCGTTGTCTGAGATTTAAAGAAATCTGTGTCTCGACTTTTGAACTAACGTTACTGTTTTGCACATGCACTTATAAGAGAAGTATTCAGTGCTTTTACAAAACACAATACGTTGACTAACGCCACTCTGTCCAGCCGAGTGGATGCATCACTGGCAGTAATGTTAGCTGCAGAATTTCTTTCTACTGGCTAAGTTTCACGTTTCACATGCTTCAATACAAAATTGTTCGCAGTTGAAAGTTTGGCCTAATGACAGTACTTACAGCTGTAGAAAGAACGCTTCTCTCCCATTAGCCTTTTGGCTAGCAGCTGACTTAAACAACATTACGTCCGGTGTAGCCGACCTGCAGCACAGTTGTGTATATTATATTAATATGTGAAATGAAACACAAACAAACAGATCCAACTCTGAAATGGCAGATTGTTATTAATTAAGTCAACAAGACTTTACAAACACTGCGTGAACTATGTTGATTACAGTGGTTGACTACAGTCTTCTGACCGGCTACCAAAGCGCTTTTGCCCCCTGGCTGCGCACATCCAGTAGTGTTTGTACACAAGGAACCCGTCTATATGACAGACCTGATCCAACAGACCCAGAATGGGTCTTCAGCAGGAACCCATGGACTCAGAGCTCCCAGTTCTCATCTATATATCTTTAACCTACAGTGCATGTGCAGTTTAAACAAACTCAATTCATTTCAGAGAACTTTCTTTTTCCGTTTGTGCTGAGTGTCAGTGAAGAAAACTTCTGCTATATCATTTTACAGTTTAGCATATCACAGGTGTGAATGAAACCAAAACATAGCTTCATGATTTAAAAGTTGCCCCATCCATGAGGACAATCTTTCAACCTTGGTATCCGAAGGCTGATGAGAAGCCTGGAAACACGGCTCACCCTGTGGTCTCAGTGGGTTTTCTGAAATGTTGGAGCGTCTCTCTCTCTCTCCCTCTCTCTCTCTCTCTCTCAGCGAGTGCTGTGTTGTTGAGTGAGATAATTATCATGCAGCCATGTGGTGTAGAGTTTTTGTGCGTGGAGTGAACACTGTCTGTGCACGTTCAACTTTGCGGTTAAAACAGCAGCTCATATTTATCACCGCTGTGCTTACACATAATGTTACACAGAAATGTGTTTGTTAATATGTGCCTTGGATTGTTAGCGAGTGGGCGGAGGGTCGGTCTAATTTAAACCTCTGCTGCTGTAATGTTTTTCACCAGAACCATTTGATAAAACACCACCTGTTCGCAAATCTATTCACCTCTAATGACACAACAGGAAGTAGTATGTCCTTTATGTAGAGAGAGGGAAAGTTATGGTGAGGTGGGGGTGGTGGATGGGTGCAGGGCTGGATTAATCCACTAGCAGGGCCCTACTGAGCTCCTGCTGTTTACTGTGGTTAAGTCAACATTCGTCAGGCCTGAACATCTACTGAGGCACAGCTATCAGCTGGCCGATGTGTTGGGTTCACTGCCAAAGAAGAGGAATTCATCTGTTGTTCATCTCTTCATAAAGACCTCTTTATCTTTTCACTTAGCTGGACTTAATTATCTCACAACCACAGGTGTCCAACCACAGTTCAGAGCTGCAGTTCAGGTAAAGTCACTGATAAATACTGAATGGAAAACACGTTTTATTAAAACTGTAGGCTAGAAGATGTAATGTAGATTAACTCTCCTGCTCAGAATCTGATCCTCTCTTACTAGTTAGCAGCTGAGGCTGATGGGAATGTCATTAGTTTTGCAGGTATGTGGCACAGACTGTATTAAACATGGTTTTCATGACATCCCCCTCAGGTTTCTGTGGGTTTTTTGAAGCTCAGTGTGGCGTCTCTGGCTTTTACTATCTCGGCAGTGCCTGACTCGCATAACTCCTGGCTAATCCAAAAATGGGCAAAGAGGAGGAGTGTTGGTGGAGCTGAAGCGGGCCGAATGAAGCCTGGTTGCCACCTTTGACGGCAACCACCTGTAACTCAAAGCATCCTGCAGCCTTTATTATGCACAACTTTAAGTATTAATATAATTTAAACGAGTGAGTTATATAAAACTTCACGCCCTGTACATTTGCCATGAAGGAGGAAATTAGCTATAGAGACGAAGAGATTTTGTACCATGGACACATTGACATGTTGACCTGGTGATGGCGCTAGATGAAAAGTCAGAAGTTCATCCTGAGGGGAACATGAAGGTCTGAACAACATTTCATCACAATCCATCCAACAGCTGCTGAGATGTTTCAGTCTGGACTGACTGACATTGCGATCTTGCTGCTAGCTTGTTTAGCAAAGAAGCCTATTTAATGTTCTGTTTATTCCAAATGGACTCTATACATAATGCTTCCAGCCTGCTCCAGAATTGCACTTGTGCCTCAGCTCATCAAATCTGAAACGATTAGTTGGTCACGCCCACGTGAGCCCAGAGTGTGTGCTTAGAGATCTATCAGCATAAGAACCATTTGAATATATCTGCTTGCTTTATTATAGAGAAAATATGATGAAGACATTAAACAGTTTACATGCTTTAACATACGGAGCGGGAATTCATACATCCACGCTACAAGACCCTTCCTCCCTCCAGCTCTCCATCATCCTCTGCTCCACCCAGAGTTTCCTCTATCTCCCTTCACCAGCTTTCTTCATCCCTTCTAGCATCCGTCTAGCCCTCCATCACCGCTGCCTTCACCAGCAGCAGCAGCAGCAGCAGCAGCAGCAGCAGCAGCAGGGAGAGCAGCCGAGCCACCGAGGCCATCTGGGTGACACTATCTCTGCCATCTTTAAATCCTCCACTGGGGTTACTGGATTCATTTCATTGTATGTTTTATAAGTAAAAGGCTGGTCGGTGTGTATCTCTGTGTGTGAATGCCTGAAGCAAGGCGGCGGCTGTAACAGGGTGAGAGGATGTGTGGGATCGAGGGGGTGATATCACAACCAGTTTATCAGCAGCTGGGTGTGATTGGAACTAGGCCTGAGGACAGGAAAGTAATATAGCATTGAACTGAGATCTCCTCTCATCAGATCCCAGGGCTCAGTGTGTGTGTGTGTCACGTGTGCATTTGTTTGTTTGTGTACCAGATCTCTGATAGGCTAGAACGGGTACGATTCAGTCCGACTGTAACTGTGTGTGTTTTCTGCACATGCTCCCACACATCACTGTAAAGAAAATAGAGAAAATACACAAGCGACCAAAACACACCAAAACTTTTTACTGTTTTATGCTCGGGCAGAGTCTCTTGACAAGAGGTGAAAATGATAATAATAAAGCTCCATCCAGGAGAAACGAGTAACATCTCAGGGGGAGGTGGGCTATACAGTCTTCACGGTAATTTAATTGGATGGCAGGATGTGATCTGGAACCAACATAGTTTTAAGTTTTCTTCAGTGTAACAGTAATCTAGTGATTAAAATATGGTAAAATAAACTATATACACAGTTATTTATATACTATATATATTAGATACACATTTACAACATAAAAATCTGCAGTGCATATTTTGAATTTGAGTCTGGGGTGAATGTAAACAGCAGCAACGAGATGGTTTTCATCTTCATCTAAAAAAGTCTGACATTTGGGAAACAGAGTCCATCTTGACTGCGTTTCAGCCCCAAGCTTCATCGATGGAAACAATGAGTTTTTCCTCCTCTCATCTTGGGACATCTAATCAATGGGGACAATTTGACCAAATGTAAACAAATATAGATTTTCTAAAAACAGGCTGCAGTACCGACCTGTAGCCAACATTTGATCAGCTTTTACAGGGTCTCGCTCTCCTGATGGCTTCGATCTTTTATTTTGCCATATTGGTTCCAAGTACACCTAAATGTTGACGTTCACGTCAAATTTCACACTGAGCTGATCACAAGACTTCAGTCCAGTTTATATTTTTGCGTTGAATCTTCACTGCAGCCTGACCCAAAATCGCCCAAAAATTGAACTACACATCGCATCGACGCAAACTGCAAGACCTGTGATTGGTCGGCTTGGTAGCGTCAGATCCTCCTACACATTTCCAGCTTGTCCTTCTTCGTCTTCCACCACCGTATTCAAGGGTCGTACAGACCATCTCCTCCTAGGCCTTCTGTCCTTTCTGTATTTTAGTAATTTCACTAAAAGTAACCAACTCCAGCATGATCCGCTCAGTTTCAGTTGCCATTATTTGTAGCAACCTACACCAACGAAGAAGAAGAACAAACACAGTGGAACATAATAATAATAATAATAATAATAATAATAATAATAATTAATAATCTTTATTTGTAGAGCACTTTATTAGTGTAAAGACAATAATATATATATATATTTATATAAAACCCCACTGCCACTGTAGCCTCCAGTCTGCCCTCAGTCCAACATGAGAGGATGAAGAAGTAGAGCTGCCCTGAGGGCTTGTTTATCAATGCTGTTGCAAGAGCTGCTCTCTCCTCTCCCTTTTCGACCTCTTGTTCCTCTGCTGCCTCGACTCTTTTGTCTGCTGCCACCACTTGATCTTCCCGGTCTCGACTGCCGCCCGCTTCCTTTCGGTACTCATGTTAACTAACCGAACTGTTCAGACAGGTGTAGGTGCAGCCATGAGCCAATCAGGCAAAACAACACACTGATAATTTCCTATAAACTATATAAACAATACATGATATAAATGATATATTCATGGGGTTATTACAAAGATCAGCTGTGATCAGAAAAGAGCAGAAGAGCAGGCTTGGAGAGCAGCCTGGTGAGGAGGAGGAGGAGGAGGAGGAGGTGAAATGTAGAGATGCTCTCAAGTCTCTGAGCTAGACTCAAAGTCAAGTCTTAAGTCTCTGAGCTAGACTCAAAGTCAAGTCTCAAGTCTCTCGTGGTTATAATGAATGTTGTATCAGCTGCTGCGTTCAATCCAGGCTGCTTATAAAACTGCAGAGCTATAAGGGATTCTGTAACTGTAACCTGTTTTAAACCTAAAGAGCACAACCATGTAATGCAACTAATGACAGCTTATTAACTACTGTAAGTCAACATATGCTGCAGACTCTCAAACCAGTGTAACGTTAACTAAATAAAAGGAGTGTATTTTCTCTGGCTTAGATTATACACTGGATAATAAGCTGCAGTTTGACTGACATCTGTTGTCTTCTGACATCTCCCGTTAGGAACAAGACAGTAAAGTCTTCCTTTAATAACTATTAAAACAAACAGTAGTGCACTCTTGATTTTTTTCTGTATGTGGAAACACGACACACACTCTTGTCTCTGTTTGTATCAATATGAACAACAAGACAGACAATAGAACAGTGTGTGTGTGTGTGTGTGTGTGTGTTTCTCTGTGTGTATTTGTCGTAGTGCATCATTACCCAGCCTCCTTTGGGGTTGCTATTGCACAACAAACTTGCTAGAACATTTCCCTGATTACAGCCTCAGGGTTGAAGTGTATTTGTGTGTAGGTACTTAGAGGAAGAAGAGGTAAAGGAGTTCTGACATGTCTTTCAGCGAAAGCATCAACAGTAGCGTCAACTCAGCCTGCCCCCATGTGACTCCTGACTCCACTGGGCATGCTCCATTACATGTGTGTTTGTGTGTGTGTGTGTGTTTTCTTCATGTATGTGTGTCTCTGTGATGGTATGTTTGTGTGTTTTCATGCCACAGGACAGCTGGACCGGACCCTGCAGCGCCATCCTGTGCTTGTTGTTTTCCCGGTGGACTCTTTATCTCCCTCTGTGTATCACTGTGGCATGCTGGGAAAACATCTGCATCCATCTCCTGTGCCGCAAACAATTAGTGTGCTGAGCGACACGTTGCATGAATACAAAGACTACATAAACATTAATGTAGAGAACATATACATGCTAAAGTGGAGAGGTGTGAAGTCAACAAAGAGCTGCACAGACTGCCAGGAAATAATGATTAATTGAAGAATTAATAATGCTTGTAGGAACCCAGGATGTTTGTGTGTTTGTGTATGTGTGTTCACCTACTGAAAAAACGTCCTAAAACAATGATACTTAGTCCAAACCTTGATGCTACCCCCCGTAACTGTCGTAGTTAACCTTAAACTGTTGTTTTCATGGTAAAATAACTGGATTAACGTTTCAACTGCAGGTCTCAGCTGGCAGCTCACAGACCAGCTGTGTGCTTAATGTTGTTTGGAATAATTCCGGTGTATCCAGCTCTCAAGCTTTCGGTCTGAAAATGAATGCTATACAGGTAATATAGGCCCCCTTCTTTCACGTTTTAGCACCACAACAACAAGAGACTTCTGTGCCAACCTGTTCTCACTCCCAAGTCGTCACACAGACGGATGGTCAAGATCCGTTGGCGACAGTTTGTAACGCACTGGGGAACCCCTTAGCCTCACAGTTCAACGCAGTGGGGGAAGCCCTGTAGCGTCCTTTATGAACTCTAAAGGTAGGTGTAGGACATTTAACACAGAAGTCAGAGTGGGGGGACGGTGGGAAACCAGACTTCATTTACATTTATTCAATCGGCAGATGCTTTTATCCAAAGCGTCTTACATTTGGGGAACAACATGCAAGCATCAATAAAGCATCAACACAGTAAGAGAAGTGACAATAGATACTAGTAAGAGCAGCAACAAATACTAGAGCTATTAACGCATGCGGTACCAATGGAGTAAAATCTAGATCTAGGGGAAAAAGCAAGAGTTAATAAAAAGTGCAATCAATACAAGAGAATTTTAAGGAGAAGAAGAAGAGCACAGGAAGTGC
This sequence comes from Micropterus salmoides, assembly GCF_014851395.1. Lineage (NCBI taxonomy): Eukaryota > Metazoa > Chordata > Actinopteri > Centrarchiformes > Centrarchidae > Micropterus > Micropterus salmoides. The sequence goes on from NW_024041151.1 coordinate 3,227,769, forward strand.
ATGTTAGAGGTGTTATCAGGGGAAGTGTTCTCTGAAGAGTTTCCAAGAGCTTCTTGAAGTTAGAGAGGGTGGTCTGATGGCGTGTGGGAGCTCGTTCCACCATCGTGGTGTCACCGATGCGAACAGCAAGGGAAGGGATGGCAGAGCCAGGCGGCGTTCTTTGCAGGAGCGCAGTGGCCCAGAAGGAACGTAAACTTGTATTATGGAGGTAGATGGTGCAGACCCAGTAGTCACTCTGTATTAGTGTTGTAGTCAAGACCGCTCACCATACACCAATCCTGACACGTTTTAATTGCATATTTAGTATAGCTAACTTGAGCACGGAGCCCTGTACGTCTAAAAACAATGCTAAAGGGTACCCAGAGTGTTAAAAAACTAATCTAAGGGGTCTCGGCCAAGCGTCCACATATGAAGAGCTGGGAGTGAGAATGTGTTGGCCCTCGTCTACTGAGACCTAACTTCATCACAACATCCCGGATAAACCTATCACACTCAACGCGCAGTGTGTGTTCGGTAAGACCAGAGGAGGTGGACATTAACGACGCTTGGTGCTCAAATGTAGTCGAAGTGGATGGACGGTGTTTACCAGATGTGGAATTTTTATTGTTAAGATGTCTCTCATATTATTTGCCCAGATAATTCTCCAGTGTTTTTGTCTTTGCTGTTTAATTCAAGTCAATTTTATTTATATAGCGCCAGACCACAACAACAGTCCCACCAGGAGAAGCTATACCCTGAACCAAATGCTGCTTTTAGGATTTTCATACAGCACCAAGGAGGCAAAGCAGAGACTGGAGAGAGACGACACCAATACCACCAACGAAATGTGGCACGCAATGAAAAACATCACAGGCTACAAAATGCTAGAGAGACTCTGTTGTGAAGTTTGCGGACGGCACCACCATCATCGGCCGGATTTTAAACAACATCCTGACTGGAAACATCACTAACATGGGATGTGCACAGTCCAGCTCTGCAGCGGGTGATTAAAACCACCCATCTCCTGATCATCAGTGATATTGTTGAGCCCAGAGGACACTAAAGGACAGTACTCACCCAGCCACAGCCTGTTCACCCTGCTGCCTTCTGGGAAGAGATACAGAAGAATCTGCTGAACCAGACTGAACCAGACTGAACCAGACTGAACCAGACTGAACCAGACTGCAGAGCAGCTTTCCCCCCAGGCTGCGAGACTCTTACATTCATCCTCAGCCCTGCACCGTGTAAATACTCTGAGCACATTTTGGAGTGGCTATTGTGGCCAGCCTAATGTACACCTGTGCAATACCCATGCGGTCTGATCAGCATCTTGATATGCCACAGCTGTGAGGTCAATGGATTATCTCGGCAAAGGAGAAGTGCTCACTAACACAGATTTGTAAACAATATTTGAGAGAAATAGGCCTTTTGGGCAAAAACAAAAGTGTTGCGTTTATAATTTTGTTCAGTGTAGTTCTATTTCCTGACTTGTTATTTATCCACCCATCTACTGTATATCATTTTTGTATATAACATTTGTTTTGTGAGAAGCATAAAGGGAACTACAAACTATTCTCGTTACACAACCTTGTGTTGTAAAATAATAAATATATCTACCTTGTATATTGCAAACACAGAAACACAGGGTGTGTGTGCACTTCACATTGTCTCTGCTGTGAATGAAGGCTTGCAGTTACATAAGTGGCTGCTGAGACAAACAAGAGAAGAATAGCTTGAGCAGGAGAAGGAGGACGAGTGATTCAGGCTGATCAGGAGGACACTGGGGGGTTTGAGACAGAGAGGACAGGCAGCTCAGGGCCCCTCACTGATGCCTCGCCGAGTGAGTTACAGCTTCTGATGGTCGGCTAATGAGGCCCTCTATCCTCCAGTCCAGCTGCAGGGGGGGTCTGCCCCCCCCCCCCACCTTCCTCTCCTGCTTTATTGATGCTATCAGACTCTTTCAGACATGATAAAATGTGCATCCACACTCAATTATCTCTGAAGCTGCCTTGTGCAGTATCACGCATGCACATACACACACACACACATAAATGGGGGCACCAGCTCTTCTGCCTGTGGTGACTTTGCTCATAGACATGAAAACAAACACCGGCTGGTTCCAAATGTACAAATAACAAGACTGAACTACGAGTCCAGACCCTAAATCAACTGTAATCAATTCTGGAGACAAACGTAATCAATGCCTGGATAATGCCGATTGTATTTAGTTTTATTCATCTTAATCTGCAGAGTAAGTAAAGCTGTACATTGTAGTGAAGTACAAGTTTAAAGTAGCAGTAAATGAAAATACTCAAGTAAAGTAGAAGTAACTCAGAATCAGCTTAACTGGCCAAGTGTGTGCACACTTATAAGGATTTCATTGCTCTCAATATACTTACACAGGGATAGAGATGACATAACATAACATTTTATAGACAAGGACAAGGACAACAAAGCTGTATAGGACAAATATACAGAGTATTATATGTACAGTGTCTCATAAAAGTGAGTACACCTCTCACATTTGTGTAAATATTTGGTTATCTCTTTTCATGTGACAACACTGAAGAAATGACACTTTGCTACAATGTAAAGTAGTGTTCACTTTTTCACTGTAAATATATAAAGCACCAATGACCAACAACACAAAAAAATGTCTATAAAAGTGAAGGGTGTCTGTGAGTTGTAAACTACAAATACTGTGAGAAACAAATATTGAATGTACTCGAGTATATGTGCTGAGTTATTTTCGACCACTGATCAAGGGTCTAAAAAAGGATGTTGAGACATTTAAATAAAACTGAGTTGACTTTAAACACAACAGGAAGATAAGAGTGCTGTCGACTGCAGACGCAGCAGAGAAAGTTGGACGGGAAGCAGAAGAAGGGAGAAGTATCTTGAGACAAAGTTTAGTATTGTGGTGACAGAAGGTGTTACAAAGGAAAAGAAGGAAATGAGTAGAGAGGGAGTTTACGGTGTTGATTCAGTGAGGCAGATTAAGTGTGTCAGGTGAAGGGAAGCTGCGAGCGGTGTTACCTTGGGAATCTCTTCCTCCTCTCTTACTGCTGCTGGGGCTCCATGATTTTTAATCCCGTTAATCTCAGCACATCCCGTTGGAGTCGTTTCAAACCGGGTTTTGATCTCAAGGGCGCACATGTGTGTATGTATGTGCAGCCGTGTGCACGAGTGTGTGTGTGCTTTTTGTCTGCACTGCTGCATATATGCATACAAATGTGGGTAAAGTCTGAGATTATGAAGTAGGTGATATGGAAAGAGTTTCATGGCAGAAATGAAGCTGTTTACCTAAGCGAACTCGAGCTACATCTTCTTCTGTGCTTCTTTTTCAACTGCTTTCAGTTTTCTCTCCTGAGGCTACAGCTAAAAAGAACATGAAGGATGCTCGGAAAAACTTCTCACAGGTGAGACAGACACACACACACACACACACACACACACACACACACACACACTGGCGTAAAGGAGGATCACTTTCATCTTTAAACCTTTCTATCAGATGTTCCCACCGGCCATTTCAGCCACTTGTTAAAGTTAAATGGTTCTTCATCAAACCAATTTTCCTCTAATATTCAGTCAGTGGACGTTGCAGCATGCAGATCCATCAGTATCATTTCCTTTGATAAATCAAAGAAATATCTGTGGTGTGATAAGATGATGTTTTTTTTTTTTTAAGTCATCTGTTCCTCATTAAAGAAGTTATTGAAGAAGGAAAATTTGACTCTTAAATTGACACTTTTCTGGTCCGACCTCTCAAAGAAGAAAGCGTCACATTCACCCATTCACATTCACACACTGAGCAATACAACGCACTCAATCCAAAGTGCCCATGATACTACTAAACTCTTTCATCTACTCACACCGACAGTACAGCCATCAGGAGCAATTTGGGGTTCAGAATCTTGCCCAAGGACAATTGGACTGGACTGAACCAGCGACCCTCCGATTACTAGGTTATCCACTCTACCAACCAAGCCATGAACTTTGCCACTGGGATGTAATAGGTAAATACGTAAAGTTTCATTTACAGTATATCCATCCATCCATCCATCATCAACCGCTTATCCTGCGTACAGGGTCGCGGGGGGCTGGAGCCAATCCCAGCTGACATCGGGCGAAAGGCGGGGTACAGCATTTACAGTATATAGTACTTTTAAAAACACACAATGCTTCACACACACACACTGAACATATGAATGAACTAATAAATGAATGATTAAACTAATGACAAAACAATGAAAAACAAAGCAAAGTAAAACCTAAACATGAGGCAAGGATGGTGATCTATGAAAGTTGGGTTCAGCAGAGCTGAAGATAGATTGGAGAAGATAATCAGATGGATGCGGCGATTACCTTTTGTTTTGCAGTTAAGGGCGGGGCATGGATAAAAGAACTGGAGCGGTCGAAAAGTGAAGTGAGGAACTAGGAGAGCGGAAATGTTGTTCTGAACTTACCAAATGGAGGGATGCAAAAACAAACTGAGTTGGTTGTTTAATTATATGAAAGTTGACGGTAACTGTAACTGAATTAGTAGAAAAATAAAATGACATCATCGTGTTTTTATAATTACCCCTGTGGGTATCAATAAAAGCTCGTCTTATCTTTGTGCTGCCGTGGCACAGTCATTATAAACTGTGTAGTGTGAAAATAATGTCCATAGCAGTTTCCCAGTGTCCAAGGTGAAATCTTCAGATCTCTTTCATGTTTAGCAGTAAAAACAGAAAATTATTCCATTTCGGTAACTGCTGATGAAACGACTGATCATCAAAGCAGTCACTGATTCATTTCTGAAAGTGTCAGTATAGAGGAGATGTTTTTAATTCTAAAAGTTGAGCTGGAAACATTTTAGTTTGATGTCTTTCCATTTCCAATTATCTCTTTCCTCCTTGTGCCGGTGGAACGGTGACATTTGCATCTGCACTGACTGCAGCATGCAAACATTTCATAACACACAGATTGTCATGCTTTTGGTTTTGTTGTGTTGTATTTCCTGTTTTATTTTGAAGTTTTCTGTCTCGTGTGAACCTTCACTTCTTGTCTTTGTATTTTCTTTGGTCGATTCTTTGCACCTGTCTTTACTGCCTAATGTTCCTCACCTGTGTAACCACCCTGCCAGCGTGTGTGTATTAAGTCTGTGTTTCCTCCCTGGTCTTTGTCGATCGTCTATGTTTCTTGTTCAATGTCTCTGCCTGTTACTGGATTGATTCTGTCGTGTCTTGGGTGTAGTGCTGGATTTTGTGCTGCCCCTGGATTTCTGTCTGTACCTTTTGTTGGATTTCTTTAATCCTTGGAACGCCCGCCTCATCTGTTGCTGGAAGTTGCTATAACTTGTTCTCAAGTCATCATGTGTTCTGCGTTTGGGTCCAAATCCCTTATTCCTGTGTCTGCGCTTGGCACACAGTGATGGCACTTTTACACGTTACCTGACACCTGCAGGACCCTGAAGTCCCACCGCTACCTAAAACCCGCATCGCTTGATATACATTATAGTTGATGCCACTTCCTTTACCTCAGAGAATGATATCTCAGCTCTACGGGGATATTTTGTGCAGCCTGTGTGTTTCAGCCAGTCTCCATAATCACCTGCACTGTGAAAGACTCTCCGGCTGATGATGTCTCTGTGGGGACTTGATAAGACACTCAAATCCAGGGACGAGCTCTCCTTCATGTTCACACATTAAGGTAAACTGTAATTTCACTGATTAAATAAGAGCATATCCACTGATTGTGGAGAATCCCTGTCCTTCGACCTCAGCAGCTCATCTCAGAGATAAGAGGATGACTTCTTGTTTGACTTCTGCTCTCCAAGATGCTGCACACTGCAGGCAACCTGTGACATGTGTGGACCAGACAAGTCCTGGCACTCACTACTACATGGCAAGCTGGCTCAACCATAACTGTTAAAATAAATAGACAATAGCTTTTGCTGAGAACAAATCAACTCAATTTGAAATCATATACTGTAGAAGTACTACAAGCAGTGAGTACATACAAACATGGACTTTACAGTTAAACCTGGTGTGAATGTAGGGTAAATGGACAATTATGACACCTGAGACTTTATGATAGGGATGAAATGGGCAGAATCTAAAGACACTGGTTGCACTGGTGAAGGATAAAAGATGGCTGTACTCACTAGAGATGAACTGTATTCAAACTGAAGAGTAAGACACGGCGTATGTTTATGTTGATCATCTTCATATCCTGAGTTTGAGCTTGTTCATTTGTTGATAAATGTGTCTTTTGTTTTCCTGTCTTGACTTTTTCTCTAAGTAATTAGCCGTGTTTCCATCAACGTTTTTTTTTTTTAATGCGCATTTTGAAGAATCGCGTTGATGGCAAGGTTGATGGAAACGGCAAAATTCGAACGAAAAATCCTTAATTTCATAAAAAAGTTTTTACGCTTGCTTGTAAATGCTTTTGCCAGATAAGTTCTGGCGTAGCACACTTGTAACTTCTGAGAACCTCTCTCCATTTTTCTAAGATCAATGGCCAATGGTTTTGTTTCTGGTTTTGTTCTGAACACATACGTCTTGTCCATGTGTAACGTCAACGTCTGACGTAACTACGCTCGAGGTGAGTTCAATCAAAACGGTTTGCAATGTTTTCAGATTGAATAATAATAACAATGCATTACATTTAGCGCTTTATCATTGAAACTCAAAGCGCTTCACAGTAAAGTGGGGGGGACTCACCTCAACCACCACCAATGTGTGGCACCCACCTGGGTGATGCACGGCAGCCATTTAGCGCCAGAACGCTCACCCCACATCATCTTGAGGCAGAGAGGGAGGGAAACATTGAGTTACATTGAATTATTACTATGGGGGATGATTAGATGGCCAGATGGTGAAAGCCAGGTTGGGAATTTTGCCAGGACACCTGGGAACCCCCTACTCTTTGCGAGAAGTGCCATGGGATCTTTAATGACCACAGTGAGTCAGGACCTCGGTTTAACCAACACAGTCTCACTCCCTACTCGTCAAATGTCCGACGCATGGTCAAGGCCCTTTGTCGTCGCTTTTTAAAGACTTGGGTAGCCCTTTTGCATCAATTATTGACGTTTAGCGATCCACAGTTAAGTTAGCAATGCTTAGCAACAATAAATATGCAATATCCGGTTACACTTTCAAGATAAAACGTAACGTTTCGATACATCTCCATGTTGAAACGCGCATAATTAAAGTCGTGAAACGTTGCAGTTTCATTAGGTTTAGGCACAGAAAGTACTTGGTTGGGTTTAGGCAACAAAACTACTTGGTTAAGGTTAGGAAAAGATCATGGTTTGGGTTAAAATAGCTATGTATGTCAATTAAGACTTAAGTTAACTAACGTTAATGTCAATTTACCTCACTCACCTAAATAAAAACATTTAATGTTTTGTTTCGCACGGGACACAAACCCTGTTCTCCTGCTTCAAGGTCCGGGTTCTGGCCCTCTATCCACCCCAATCACCTCCTTACTTCGTCTTTTTTCTTAAATATCATACTTGCCTTTACCATCAAAAACTGACACAACAGGGCTTCCCTCAATACGTCGAACTATGACGTCAAAGGGATCCCTAGTGCGTCACAAACTGACGATTATGGCTCTTGACTAAGCGTCCATATGTGACGACTTGGGAGTGAGACCGGGTTGGTTTAACGTCTCATCTGAAGGACGGCAGCTCCGACAGCACACTGTCCCCATCACTGCACTGGGGCATATTGGGATCTTATTATTATGACCAGAGGGGAGACTGCCCCCTACTGGCCCACCAACACCTCTTCCAGCAGCAACTTAATTTTCCCAGGAGGTTTCCCATCCAAGTACAGGCCAAGCCCAAACCTGCTCAGATCATTCAGCAGTAGCAGGGTTTACATTGGTTTGGCTGCTGGCAATGAATGACATGTTTTCTTGCAATGTTCCGCAACGGCCTTCGAGGTCAGTTTTCTCCCTTTTGGTGGGCGTGTCACAGGTGTTGCCCAATCATCTGTAACAAGTTTGTAAACAAAATGGTGTTAAAAAGGCAGGGAAATGCAGTGCGCTTGCGCACACAGCAGGGTGTTCGAGGCACCACCGTTCCCGTTGAACAAAACGTTTTGCTACGTTTTATTCGCTACAAACCAGCTGATGGAAACGCACATATTTAGCATTGACTTTTCATTTTCTTTTTTGCAACATTTCAAAAGTCCGCTTAAAATTCGCATGACAATTAGATGAAAACACGGCTATTGATTATATGCATGTCGACCGGTCAACCCTCCAGCTGCTGCAGATAGGATTAACCTCCTTTGCGTTGCTACATCTATAGGGACTGAACAGCGTGAAATCACACGCGAAAAGCTTAAAATGTGTTGATGATGCACGCGGAATGTCCTTAAAAGTGGCGTGCTATTTATACGCCATCCAATGATATCACATTGGAAAATAGGGCATATCCATAGTAACGAAAAAGAAGCTGCTTTGGGACTGGTTTCAGGGACCCTTCAATGGCACGCCTTCCCATTGGCTGTTGTGTTTTTTTTTATAGACAATTTGAGCCAACAAACAACTTTTCTTTATATATAATAATCACTTATTCTACTAATACTGAAACATGGACATTACAGCTTATCTTCTTAAAAATATCCGTGAGCACTGCAATCCTGAACATACCCCAAACTCACAAATATCCTTCGGTAGAATAATCGTATGATCTGTTAATTAAAAAGGTTCTTTTTTCTCTCTATCAGGCTGTGAGTTTCCTTCCACCACCCGTATGAATTAACTTCCTGTCAACCAGGGGGAAACATTGCTACGAGGATCTCAACAGGTCTGAATATCTGATGAGGTCTGAGGCAAAATGCTGAAATTAGATTGAAACAGTAGTTAGTTCTGATGGGAGGAATTCTCGCACACTGTGTTGAGTGTGAATAACCAGCGTGAGGAAGTGATGCTGATAGCAAGAACAGAATACACGGCGCTTTCCTGGGAGCTGCATCTGGCGTCAGGCTCATTAGAAAGCGCCTGATGGTTTTGATTGATAATTTTCTGTCTCCCTACTCTCTTTCCCTCGTCCTCGCCCCGCTCGCTGTTCCACACTCCTCTCTCCCTTCCCCACACCAAACAGGTGTGTGTGTGTGTGAAAGCACACTGTGTGTGAGATAAGGGAGCAGCAGGTTGGTGTTGATTCAATAAGAAAGCTATTTTCTCTCCTTCTGCATCTGGGCTGGAAACAATCAGTCTTCAGGGCGATGTTCCTCTTACCCCTATTGATTTTATGTGTGTGTGTGGAACCACCAAATAATCCCGATCCATCCCCTCATTCCTCTCTCTGGTCCAGCTCAGTTAACCTATACAATTGTGGAGAGGGAAATCAATGGCTACCCTTACCCGCACACACACACACACACACACACACACTGTACTCACACACAGTCTAAATTATCAGACCAATAAGCTCAGCTTCCTAATAGGTCAACAGAATAGAGGATGGTCAGAGATTGTATAGATGCTGTTGCCTGTTGGCTGTTAAAGATTTATAGCTGATGTGTAGGATTGTTTTTTAGAAATGTGTGTGTGTGTGTGTGCGGTTCATTTTTTTATATCCCGGTGGGGACTTTAACCTGAATGTACACTAACCAATATGGACTTGTATCACAGGGGTAGAGACTCTGGCTGTATTTGAAACCGCCTTCTGTACTAGTAGTATGTACTGATTTGGCCTAAATGTAGTATGTAGTATGCAAACAAAGGCAAAATCTGTAGTATGCCAAAAATACCCGGATGGTGTACTGATTCGTAAGTATGCATCAGACCAGTCTACCTCGCGTACTGTGTCCCATAATGCAAAGCGCTAGAAGTGTCACAACAACCGGTCTGTTGTGTAGAAGACAACAACAGAACTTGTTTTGCAATTTTCATGCATCACTAAATCCACTTCTGACAAGTTTTGAGAAGAAATCATTGTTGGCGAATCGAGAATTTGCATGAACGTTAATGAGCCGGCCCGCGGGGTTAGCTAACAAGCCGGCCAGTCAGCTCACGGAGCCCTCTGGTCCCACAGAGCGCTGCAGCCAACGCAGCAGACGAGTCCAGCAACAACGTGAGGGTGGAGACCCGCAGCTGTGAGACAGTTTAAATGTTCGTACCGCTGTTATTCTGTCAGTATATTCTGAGTAATGTTGTAACGTTTCAACTTAAATCAAGAGACGTCTGGCTCCTGATGGACAGGTTTGTGTAACTTAGAAGCACTGTCATAAAAAATAAACAGAAGTAGTATGAAAGAGGACTTTTGTTGCTTTATTATTATCATTATTCTAAATAGACATTACATTGTAATCTTACAATTGTGGTTACATTACATGCTTTTTATTTGCTTTTATTGCTTATATTTTTTTTATTTATGCACCAATATACCAAAGCAAACATCTGCTATAGATCAGTTGCAGCCTTGTTCTCCTTACATAAGAAAAAAAGGAAGTTTTAAGTGGTACTTACATTAAAATTTCACATTTGTTTTGATTCTGAAAACCATCCCATCTTTGCTGAGCGAGAATTTTGTGCGATAAAATCACTTCCCAAAGCTTTTCTTTAAAAATAGCTAGCATTGTTAATGCTTTAATTTCCAACATGTCTGGTTTGTTTTATTTTTATGTTATTATTTTTTATATTTGATATTATTGTTGGGAATTTTACTGCATTTAAATTTTTTTTTTATTGTGTAGTTTTATTTGTCTCATTGTCTCCTGAAATGTTTTAATCCTGGTTTAACCATGTGAAGCACTTTGTAACTTTGTTTTGATAAGAGCTGTATAAATAAAGTTTATTATTATCATGTGTGTGTGTGTGTGTGTGTGTGTGTGTGTGTCCCCTTCAGCTGCAATGAGTGACTAAAGAAGCACGGCCCTCATTATGGTCAACAAGTAAGATATGCAGAGAGCGCTGATCCTCTCTGTAATTCACAGTTTTAATCAGCCCAATCAATCTTCACCCCTGTCCCCGCTCTCCATATTAAACACACACACACTCCGTCTCTTTACTTTCTCCTCCGTCGCTCCTCTCTTCTGTGTGCTGGAACATTTATTTGTGGGTACTTGACTCCCCCCTCCAGATGAGCTGGTCTACAAGCAGGCTAATAAAGCGGCTAATTGTCTGGTTGTCGGGGAGGGATTGATTTGTCTGTTTCAACACTGATAACACAAGCAATCATCTCTCTCTGTGAAGCCTCTGCACACTATGCTGCTCTACTGTAACTACTGACATTTGACAGCCAGGAGAGGGTGTGTGTGTGTGTGTGCGTGTGTGCAGGAAAAATAGTCAGTTGCAGACTTCTGCAGCAAACTTGTGATGACAACAAGGACAAATGAAGGATTTCTGTTTGTTTACCCCCAAAAGACTCAGTGACCGAATGACAGGCAGCACGATGAGACAACAAAACAAGAGGAGGGCCAAACATAGAGGAGGGGCGAACATGAGAGTGATGTTGTTTATTAAGGTAAGTCTAGGTTTATCTGCCTCTTGTAGATTTATGTATTAGGAGGATTCTGACTGATCTCCCTCTGTATATGTTTGTGGTGGGAGAAAGCACATCCCACACAACCCAATTTAATATATTTAAAGGGCAACATCCCTGTGTACAAAGTACAAGACTTGTGTTCTGAAATTTGAATGTAGCCTCAAAGCACACTCATGGTAGCAGCTCTGTGAGGCTTTCACACCTACCTTGTTGGGTCCGGATTTCGGACTTTTCAGTTTGGTCCGAACCAAAATTGCAGGTGTGAAACCAAACAGACAAAATTTGGTCCGACGAAAAGAGCAAACAAACACAGCTAATCTTAAATGTGTCTATGAAGATTCTCAGTCATCCAGGTCATAGTTATCCAACGAAGGTTAAAGTCAAGGGCAACTGGACTTGGTTGAAGATACTGGAAGACGTTTCGTCCCTCATCCAAAGGACTTCTTCAGTTCTGACTGACTGGCAGGGAAACTCAGCTATTTAACCTCAGTGGGGTCGTTATCCCGGGTCATCGATACCGCTGGTTCGTTAGTGTTCCTTGTTGCTGTGACGACAGTCGTTACAGTCGTTAAGACTACCTGTGGCCAAGACTGAACGACCATCGTTGGTATCTTCACCTGAGGCCAATAGGTTACGTTTGTTGAGTTTCCTGGGAAGTGATGAAAGGACAGCATTGTAAGTGGGGGATAAGTGGTGGCGTAGACCCCCTCCCCTGTTCAATGACGGCTTCTCCACCCTGGTGTAGATGCTTCCTTGACACCTCTTTCAAACCATCCATCTTCTCTGTCTAAAATGTGCACCTGGTGGTCCTCAAACGAGTGTCCTCTGTCCTTCAGATGTAAGTAGACTGCAGAGTCTTGACCTGAGGAGTTGGCCCTTCTGTGTTGAGCCATGCGTTTGTGTCGTGGTTGTTTAGTCTCCCCAATATACAGGTCTGTGCATTCCTCACTGCATTGGACCGCATACACTAGATTGCTTTTCTTGTGTTTGGGTGTGCGGTCTTTGGGGTGGACCAGCATCTGTCTTAGTGTGTTCTTGGGTTTAAAAAACACAGGGATGTTATGTTTGTTGAAAATCCTCCTGAGTTTCTCTGATACTCCAGACACATATGGAATCACAATGTTGTTGTGTTTGACCTTCTTTTCCTCCCCTGTAGTTTTGTTCTTCTTGGATTTTGTGGCTGTTTTCACAAAGGTCCATTTAGGGTCTCCACAGGCTGTAAGTGCCCCCTTCAGGTGGTTCTGTTCCTTCTCTCTGGCTTGGGCGCTTGTTGGTATGTTTTCTGCTCTGTGGTGCAGTGTTCTCATGACCCCTAGCTTGTGCTCCAGTGGGTGGTGTGAATCGAAGAGTAGGTATTGGTCTGTGTGTGTGGGTTTTCTGTAAACACCAATCTGCAGGCTCCTGTCCTCTTCAATGTGAACAGCGCAGTCCAGGAAGGCCAAACTGTTGTTGTGAACATCTTCTCGTGTGAACCTGATGTTACTGTCCACAGAGTTGATGTGTTCTGTGAAGGCTTGCACTTCCTGGCTTTTAATTTTGACCCAGGTGTCGTCCACATATCTGTACCAGTGGCTCGGTGCTGTTCCTCTGAAGGAGTTGAGGGCTTTATTCTCCACTTCTTCCATGTAGATGTTTGCCACAATCGGGGATACCGGTGAGCCCATGGCACAGCCATGCTTCTGTCTGTAGAATCCACCGTTGTACTGGAAGTAGGTGGTGTTTAGACAGAGGTCGAATAATTTGCAGATTTGGTCGGGGCTGAGGCTGGTTCTGTTGTCCAGGGTGTTGTCTTGTGTTAGCCGTTTCCTAACGGTTTCTACTGCCTCTATGGTGGGTTGCTGTGGTGTAATGGCAAAGTTTAATCCTTTGGCCAGAACGTCTTTCTCTGGTTGGGTGAGTTCCCTATCTGACAGGTTTTTCACCCATCTGTTGTCTGTTTCATGTGTTGTGGGGTTATTGTCCTTTCTCCTCCAAGACAATTCTCCTGTTCTGTTGGTGCAGCTCGCTCTGGACTGTAGGTTTTAGAATTTCCTGGTCTGTCTTTCTTTGCTCTTGTTGTGCTGGGATAGCTGTGCTTTCTTGATGAAGTCCATGACCTTTCCCAGTGCTGTACTGGGCAGATGTGTTTCTAGTTTGTGGTGTATGTTGTCCATTTCTTTGTTCAGGGATTCAATTGTGAAGTGTATCTGTCTCACTCTCTCGTTCAGTAGCTGGTGTTGTGCTTTCTTAAATGTCAAAGCAGAGAGGAGCCTAGTAGGCCTATTTATTTTCATTCATCACACAAGATGAATAAACTATGCAGATAGTTGTAAAAAAAACCTTGAATGTTCTCCACTTGTTATCCTGTAGTTGCACAGTAATATTAGGGGTGTGGGCTGTATTAAAAGTATCCACTGTTCTCCCATGCTCTAACACACAGTAATGATGAGATGTGTGCTGTTCTCTCATTCTTCCTCTGTATCTACACATAAACAACAAGGGATGTAAGGGGGAATATAAAAGGAATTCATTTTATTATTTGGGGGTTATTTTCTTTGTTGCTCTCCTCCTCCTTCTTCTTTTCCTCTGAATATGAATATGGATATGTTCTCCACATGCCTCCTCCTGCCTTCTGTGCAAGATATAAAAGTAACTTACAGTAACTAGCCTACATTAAATCATTTCGACTGGTTAAGTGCAGTAAAGTTAACTTTAAATTGACTCTACCACCACACATAAAACACGGCTTAATAGCAATCACATTTAACAGAAGCATAAAATTCTTCTTAATGGTAACTGTTAAGATTAGTTTATTTGTTAGTCACCACCACTAGCTTAAGAGCTTTAGCCTATATGATATTAACACTACATAAATGCTGGTTAAGTCACTGCATCTCCTGACATAACACCACGGTTGAATTTTCACCCTGAATGGCGTTTTTTTTGAAACAGCAGCTGAAAACAGAAAAGCAACGAGCTGCTCCGTGTGGGAGCATTTACCGTAAATACTCGAATAGGAGTGCACTGATCACGTGGCTCTCAGAACAGCTCACTTTCCTGGAGTTCTGTGTCCGTATAAGTCGCTAAATGAAAACACTGTCTGTCAGAGTGTCCACATGAAAAGGAAGGAAGACATGGCTGGTAGTATTGTCTTCAAATAGAGTTGCTAAACACCTCAGCACACTGAAGGAAGCCATCTGACTGTGTGAGGAGCAAGATCGTTGACGTGTGCAGGTAGAGAAGGCCTAGAGCTCTCCCGTCTGACTGGTCCACCAATAGGGGAGAAGTTCACCCCTTGAGACAGACAGACAGAGCCCCTCCTCATGAGGCAGAAATGTATAGAGAAATGTCAAAAGGAGAGGCAGAAGTAAATACCAATCGGGAAATGAATAGGGTAGAAAATGCAAGTAATTCATAAATAACGTTGAAGACGGACAATAAATAAATAAGGTAATTATTACAAAGGTGAATAAGTAAAGAAGCTTTTTTTTATGTATCCTTGTATTTGAACTTTGGTTCGGTGCTGTGAGCTAAATGCTAAAAGCATAATGCTAACATGCTCACAATGACAATGCAACAGGTAAGATGTTTACCAGGTGTGTTAGCATACAAACATTTGCTAGTTAGCCGTAAACACAGCTGAGACTTATGGGAATGTCATCAGTTCTGCAGGTGTTACAGGTGGGCTGATGTGTTTGTGTTTGTCATCCATGTCAGATTATAAATATTAACCTCCTTTAAAACAATCTTCTTGCAGCTGAACATGCAGAATTTTATTGACTGATTGATGATGATACGTGTTAATGAAGAATGTGTTTGCTTTGTCTTTATTATTTCTCCTCCTCTCCATCTATTTCACTCTGCATGTATTCCTATTTGTTCTCTCACCCTCGTTGCTTTTTTTAATGCTTATCTAAGCCTGACAGGTATTTCCACAGTGGAGCTCCAAATTGTTACGCTCCTCTATCGTATATAATCAATCACACTCCGGTAAACATAGCTCACGCACATAGTCTCTCAGCACAAACACAGGAACACATATACTCTGATTTGTCGTATATCTAAAAAGGTGGAGATTGATGGTTCTAAAAAATACTGGATAAACAGGCAAAGTGAGGAAATCTTTAAATTAATTTATTCTGGGGAGGCATGAATGTAATATCTTCAAAAAGCGCTTCTTCATTCAGTATTTCCTCCCTCACTTTGGATTTCATTCATGCACTACTGCCTGTAAGAACTAAATTTCCTTTTGAAAAGTCCTGCTAATTAAAATCAGAAGCAACCTCAAATCAAACCAAAATGAAAGGCTTAAAATGCTCTGTTTTCCCAGTGCATCCTTGAATGCAGATTAACCCTCTAAATCCCTCTGTTACTCTGTGTTCAAACATCACATTGATGGACGTTTTCTTTCCTGTTTTTGACATCAAGGTTTGCAAATTTACTTTGAAGGTTAACCTTGGGAGCAGAGTGGGAGTCTGTGGATCAGACAGGCGGTGAAGAAACACCTGTGTGACAAAGCCTGTTGTTTCTGTACAGACGGTTTGTTGAATCCGGTCTGTGTTTCGGCTGTTTTCGCTTGCTTTGAATTGCTTTGATGACAGATTCAAACGAACTGCGTGAGTGACTTGATTTTTAAATGATTGGACTCTTTATAACTGAGGAGGATGTTAAGTTAATTAAAGGAACTAGAACACCAAACGCTGAGAGTACTTCCCAGCAAATGCAATAGGTTAAACACATCTATTCAGCCCGTCCTCACCAGAGAAACATCCATATAGGTCGATTATGCAGCAGCTTTTACGACCCATATTTATGTTTTTTGTTAGGCTGCGAGTGGAAGAAGAAGTCAGGTGACGTAGTATAAAGAGCGACAAAGTAAGGAGGTGGTGGGGTGGATGGTGAAAGACGGGCAAAGTTGACTGAAGAAGTTAAATAACGTTTTGTGGGTGACTTATTTTAAACTAAACCCTGATTTCTTACTAAACCCAACCAAGTGGTTTTGTTGCTTAAAAATAACCAAATACCCCCTTTTTTCCATTTTCCACATGTTAAACATCATGTGACTTGTGTAACGTACTGAAGGTCAAACTCCTGTCGCTGGACTGCTACTTGCTAACACTTGTACATGTCATTTCAGGACTTATATTATTATCGAGGGCGAACAGAAGGATTATAACTTAGCTTTGACTTGGATTATTACCAACATTTTGCTCACTTCACAAAGTGAATAAACTGCTGGTCGTCAGTGTAGAGATGTTATTTACTTACAAAATTCAGGTGGCAGGTGACATTTCAAAATATATAAATATAACAGAACATAAGTCAGTGCAGCTGTCAGTCATTCTGTGCTGCTTTCAGATCTGTTTCTCCTGTAGATTTCTCATGTAACATCATCCCTGCTGAGGCAACACATGTAGGCATGATTTAGTCTTCCCCCTTCTTTTGTCATGTTCACAGGGAGAGAACGAAAAACCTGGCCAAAAAGAAACTGTGTCCAAAAGTTGTTAAAGTTTCTGATTGTTGCTGCACGTCTTTGGGTCATTTTATAATCAGTAGCTTGTTTCTTTTTAGCTTAAGTAACTTTTTTTGAACAATGCACATTTGTTTCTTCCGTATTTTAATTGCATTGCATTTTTTCTTAATGTGCAAATAATTCTTTTTAAAGGCATTTTCATTTGTTATTTTGATGCAAGCTATATTTCAGAATGTTTTTTAACAAATTATGGTTTAAAAAAGTGATGCCATTTCAAAAAGGGGTGGGGACATGTCCCCAGCGTCCCTAGTCTAAGTGACGCCGACCACTACCTGCTTAAAGCTACACAACATAACCTTTAATCTGCAAGAAAACCCTCCCGGCTTTCACACTGCCTGTACATTTGTAACCTGGGTCTGAAATTAAGTTTTTTCACTGGCAGGCAAATATTTTTTTCTGCCTGTCATAAATTGTATCTGCCACTTTTGAAATGTATGTGCTAAATGAAGGAGTAACATCCGGCTCATGTGGCATCATTTAATGTAAATTATGTCATTCAGTGTTAACACAAAAACATTACCTGCATGTTTGCATGCACAAAGGACCCATGTATTTCAGCACATGACAATCACTCCACCGTACTCAACAACCAGGTATTTATTTCGGGAACCTGTAGACGACAAGAAACCACAGTGTGTTATACAGTCAGTGTTCAGTTAAAACACAAAGTTCAACCAGCGATGAATGAATCCTTCAGCTCCACAAGAGTCCACATCTTAACAAAAACTAATTTCAGACCCTTGTTGTAACACGGACGATGGCTCCGTCACTGCATCGTGAACAGACCAGCAAACATTTCTGAAGCTGCTGCATCTTGGGTGGCTTGCATGGAGAGGAGAGGCATCCTGCTGTTCCACTCTGCAGCAGAGAATCAATGTGAGTATAACATTAGCCACAGGAGGTGGGGAGGAGCCCTTTAGACTGACGAGAGAGGTCACTTTTGATCCTGACTCAGATTACTGAAACTCTATACGCAGAGCTTCTTTACCCCTCACCCCCCCTCCTTTATTCCTCAAGTCGTCTCCACTTGCACACAAATGTGGAATCATATGTGTGTCTAAATTTCAGGTGCAAAATGAGACATTTTCAGCAGATTTGCAATCACATAAATTGTAAGTTATCATGTAAAAGATAATTTCATCCAAGCAAATGAAAAATATTTCCATATTCAGAGAATTTTTGAAGGTTATAAAACTTTTCTTAGGGAATTTAAGGGGTGGGGGTGGGGGGGTGGATACCACATAAATGTGTTGAGCACAGAACAGATTTAATGCTTCTCTTAAAGGAAATGGTTGTTTATATGACGCAGTAGCTCCTCTACAAACTGCCCGTTAACTGTAAAAAACATTGTTGTTAATAATAATAATAATAATAAGTATGTGCATGCAAGACATCTTTCTGTGCTAAAACTGTCCCATCATGCACTCAGAACACAAAGCCAGAATGTACTTATTATACTCAAGTACTGTACTGAAGTACACTAAGTATAAACCTTCTTTATACTTCTACTCCACTACATTTGAGAGGGAAATACTGTACTTTATACTTCACAACTTGTTGGATAACTTTAGTTGTTACTAATCTAATCTAATAATCTAATCTAATCTAAAATATAAACATAATCACCTAATAAAATATGCTGTATTATTATAGTAGATTAAGCTGCCCAGCAGTGTACAACGTAGCTGAAATGACACATGAATGCATTGATAATTAGATTTCATTAATATAATTGAAAGTTGGATTATGAAAATATATGTTGATGCTAATGCTTTTGTACTTTTACTTGCTGGACTTTTTTCCACCACTTCAGAATACGCTTGTTACAGACCACGGCAGGATCAACTGACACAGCAATCTCATTTGTAACTATAAAACGCTTCAAAAATAGAAGAACGAGCTCTTATCTCCACTAACCTGACTATCATGTCCGTCCCTCCGTCTGCAGAGTCCCCCGAGACTCTGTAAGGGCTAAGAGACAGCCGCGACTGTACGGGCCCCACCATCATACAGTCATTACATTACTGGGCCACACAGAAACAGATGGCCACATCACTGATTCATTAACTTTTCACTGAAATCCAATTTTGATATAAGAGCCTTTATAGGAGAAGAAAAACACGATATTCTGTTGCCGAGCAGAAAACAAAGGAATGAAATCAGTGAAGAGACGGAGGAGAAAGAAAGAAACAGAACAACAGACTGAATCCTCGGCTGCAGTTTGGGTTTATAATCAGGAATCTCTTCCGGGATTCACAGTTTATGCTTTAATCCATTTGTTTAATAACTTTATTATTTAGAGAAGAAGCCGGACTGGGAATTTTTGTGTAAATGTTGGTCAGGGGTATTAGCCCAGCTCCGTGGTCAATGAGTGTGTGTGCGTGTACTTACTGCCTGTGCTATATAATCTCACTGCAGCACCTCACACCCCCTCACTAAACCTGAATTATACCTCCCATAGAGAGGAGAGGAGGAGGAGGAGGGATAGGACAGTGTGGATGAAACATTACTGCCAAAGCTAAACTGCATAAAGTAAAAATAAACATCAGAACACAAAGTCAGTAAGAAGACAGGAAGGTAAAAGCACTGGTTTCAAAATGTCCTCCGACACAATACTGTTGGTCGACCTTAACTATGTTCCGTAAGTCCATAGGTGTCATTTACACTGGGGACGCTGGGGATGCTGGGGACGCTGGGGACGCTGGGGACGCTTCACAAGTGTTAAAAATCTTCTCAACTTGTTTTTGACCATAGTCAAGAGTGACTTCTATCATCACGTCCCTAATCTGAGCATTTATGTCCCCACCACTTTTCAACACAAAGTGACACCTTTGCTTAAGTCCTGGGTTTGACCTGTCCACCTCCTTACGGAGACTTTGTTTGTATTTATAATCGTTGTATGGCCACTAGAGGTCACAGAAAAAATAAACATTATCAAACCTGTCAACCCTCCCTTTTTTCTATCTCAGTGTCCTCCCGTTTAAATATATGTAAATTATATTTCCCTCATTTTCAAATCGCAGTGTTGACAGGTATGTAATATATGACATATCTAACTCACCTCCCACCAAGCTGCAGAAGTCTCACTTTGCAAGTTTTTTTTTTGTTGGATAGGTACAGTTCAAGTCCTCAGGCAAGCTTCCCGGGAAACTCTCTCACAAATTCAAATTTTGGCATCTCGTCCTACTTGCACTTTATTCTCTGCTCAGTTCTTTCAACTGTTATGTTGAATGGTATCTACCACAACTGCTCCAAATCTATTATTTTTCCTGTGTATCTAATGGAAAGTGTTAATTAATTCGTGAGGTTTGTCGTCTTTGTTCTGTTGCTGGCTCATCTTCCCCTCCTCCCTCCTCTCCTGTTTATCTACACTCTGTTGGAGTTTTACTCCCTGCGGAGAGCCAGAGTTTGCAGTAATCACACAGGTAAAGTAAATGTTTACCGAGCAGCGTTTTTCGTCAGACCTCTGAGGGACTCGTGCTGGATTGACAGACTGCAGATCTGTTTTCATGTTTCTTCAAGAACTTTAAAGTGACATCTTTAAAAGCATTTCACACTTACTAGACTACAGAAGTTTCTCACATCTATTAAAGCAGTTGCTAGGAAACAGATTCATCCTCATTTTATATGGTATACAAAATATATTCACCTAAACCCAGATGGAAAACAATGATAGTGTCTGGATGCAGTGTGGGGTAATGTCAGCATTTTGGAAAGTGGGCACAGCGGCATCTTTTAAGGAGGTGACAGTAAACATGAGTAAAGGACTTGATTTAAGACCAGAAACAAAAAGAAACTGATTCAAAATTGACACATCTCTGGTTATAAAATGAATTTCACAAAGTTAACCTTGCCTTGTGTAACACTGTAGTCGAGTCAGCGTTCATTGATAACCACTCCACACACCGCTGAAGTTACCCTTGAGGTCCACGAGGTCTGGACCTTGGTTTGCCATCTGTTTTCTCCTCTCTCTGTCTGCTGGACAAAGCGACAGCTCCGCTTACACGTGCACAAACCGGTCACTTATTTTTAGAAATGACAACTGAGGACACAAACTGCCTTTGACGCTTTTTTAACGGAGCTGCTACGCTGGGGAATGAGAGCTGCAATTACAGCAATTAATTTCAAGAATCTTCTCTGAAATGTCAGGATTTGTTGACACCTTGCACATGACATGTTTAGAGTAGCAAATTAAATTAACACAAATGTTAAGTGCAAGAACTTGAAGAAGGTAACACAGTCTGGTTCACACAAAGAAAAAGAGTTAACTGAGAGTTAACCACAAATAATAGTTACATAACACTAAGATTTCTGTTCTGTTTACACGTGACTTTAGTTTGAACTAAAACGTCATGTCAATAAAGCCAATCGAATTGAACTGAAATTGAGCGAGACAGGACTTGATCTCTCACACTGCCTTATTTTTCGGAAACATTGCACCAATATGCCGTCTCGCTGCGTTGTACGAAAGATCCAGATCCAGAAAGAGGGGTCATATTTGATCCGCCTCTGTGCCGGGAACATTAGTAGTAACAGCTGGAACGATGTCTGTGTGAAAAGTCGGTGTTGCGTTACACATAATGGTCTATTTCTCCATGCCGCTGGTTCTGGAGAGCCGGATCACTGTGTGAAAGCGCACATGGTTGCGGGATTATGAAACAAACCTGTGTTTGAGCGAATGCGGCATATTGGCAGATATTCTTTTTGTGTTTATTGCGGGATCTCTGTATGAAAGAGGTTTAATATTTCCACTGAGTCAGAAAACAGATATTGACACGTTTTACTCTGATGATAATTGTACTCATTTCAACTCGCTGTGCTCTGCTGAATGGGCTGAATGTAATGTAATGGCAGCTCTTGTTTCCCTAACAGAAATTCTTTTACAAGGCAGCGTTGTTAGCCCCTCGTCCGACCCCTTAACATGGAGGGCTGCTGTGCTGTCATGTGTCAGGCCCCTCACCTGAGACCAATAGCTCTCCGGGTCTTTGATACACACAAGCTTCTCCACCTTGAGAATGTAACAGCAGGAGAGGCTCAGATGTATGCCTTGTTTTAAAGTTGAGCCTGTTAGTTTCATCTAAAGCATGTACAAAATCTTATTATAACTGATTTCTTGTAGGTATCTTTATCTGTAACTAATAACTACATCTGTCAGATAAATGTAGTCAAGTGCAAATAAAACAACTGGAAGTACTTCAAACTTAGAAAGCCAGTAAATGTTACTTTCCATCTCTGTAATCAACTCATGCAAACACATATTTATTAGCCTGAACTAATGCAGGACTGGGTGTAAAATTTTGAACATTTTCTTTTATTAAAGCATAAACTTTAGAGGATTTTGCCTCCTTGGCATACAGATGTTCTGTCTCAGTCCTTTCTAATTTTGTTTTGTTTTGCCCTTCAGTCTGGATTAATTTTAAGCCTGTGTAGTTATTTTACATTTTTCTCGAATGTGAACCTTTTTTTAAATCAAATTAATATATATATATATATATATATATATATATATATATATATATATTATTATATATATTATCTATAAGCACAGGCATCAGCACTTGGGGCTAAATATAACTAATGCTAGATTATGAATGATGTGTTTAATTGTGCCTGTCAAGTTAACGGAATAAAACTGCACATGTGAGAAATGTATAATTAATAACTGAAGCCTTCGGCAAGACAACAGGATACAGAACAAACAGCCTGGTCTGGTGGGTGGATTATGTTCTGTGCTTTTGTACTCAGAATATCAAAGTAAATAACTATTTACACTGATGAAAAAACACCGTGGTTACGGTTGGGTTAGGTTTAGGGAAAGGTTAAATTAAGTATTTTGGTAACAGCCCGATTGGCGACCTGTCCAGGGTGGACCCCGCCTTTCGCCCGATGTCAGCTGGGATTGGCTCCAGCCCCCCCGCGACCCTGTACGCAGGATAAGCGGTTGACGATGGATGGATGGATGGATGGATGGATGGATGGTAACAGCCCGTCCACACCAGAGAAACGGCCTCACAGGTGGATTATGCAGCAGCTTATTACAAACCATATTTGTCAGGCTGCGACCTCTAGTTTCAGAGAACTGGCAGTGAACCCAAAAGCACAACTTAAGAGCAGTCAGTAGATAAGACAGACCGTTCTCATCTCACAGTGTCCAATACCAACACTTTCAGAAAAAGTGACAAAACATAGTTATTTGACGCCAAAGCTACCCATCAGCGTCTGTGTGAGATGCTTCCGGATGCGTCTCTATGAGACACTCTGGGGTGTCTCGTACAGACTGGAAATGCTAGCTAGCTAGCGCAGTCTTGGGCAGTAGCGCTACAAGTAGCGGCGTTACTAGTTACTAACAACATTTCTCAGTAGCTTAGTGGTAGCGTCGCTGTTTCTGAATCAAATAGCTTTTCAGTAACGAAGCTCTTTTATTGACCGAGTAGCTTCCACACACGCTACATTTTCCCAAGCTCAGGTCTGAAATACAGCAACTAAGGATCAGTAAGTGACGCCACCGCCTCATATGGACCTGTATGTGCAGCCGGCAGAAGTACTTCCGTGTGGCTACGGTGACATCACACCAATCCTTGGGCTGATGCCTGCTGTGGGTGAACAAAGACATGATTGAGTTTACTTCCTGTGTGATTCAGGGCCCGGCCTGGCCAGTTCTTCCTCTAGTGAGGAGGAAACTATGATATGTAGTGGTTCGCCGTGAATGTTTAGGTAAACAATGTTGCCAGAGCACGAACTCACATTAAAAAATATAAACAATAAAGACTAAAATGACATCATAAAAAACTAAAGAGAGATGAATAAAAACAAACTAAAAACACAACATATGTTACACAACAATTCTTTTTAAATAACCAACAATAATAATAATAATAACAATAACAATAACAATAATAATAATGTGATAATGTTACATAAATAAAGATAAATTAAAAGTAGCTTAGATGTAGTACACTACTTTTGCCATGCTGCAACATTTCCCTCGGGGGCAGCTTCTCTGTAGTCAAGCTTCATTAATGTGAGGTAACTAGTAGCTTAGCTACATTTCCAAGTAGCTTGCCCACCACTGGCAATACCTGATTTTGCACAAATCAATCTGATTATTCTGACATCACATGAATGCATCATCAGTCACCGCTCACCCCTCCCTTTTCATGTGCGTAGGAGAAGCTACGGTGGCCGACACGCTCTGTCGGCTCTGTTGCTAAATGATATGTGTGGTCTAAATTTGATTTCTTCTCTCACTTCTAATAAACCAGACGACTACTACTACTATTTCTTCTTCTTCGTACATATTCAACATAGCAATGAAACACACTCTGTAGTGCAGTTTGTCCATTTGGGCTACTGTAGAAACATGGCGACAAACATGGCGACTTCCACGTAAGAGGACTCGCGGGGTATGTAGATAGAAATGTCTCTTTCCAAGGTAATGAAAACGGTTCATTGTGTAAGGCCCTTACACACCACTGAAAACATGGTTATGGATGTTATCTTGCATTTCTGTATGAGGCTCAAATAAATCTAATCTAAAAGTAACCTTACTTTTCGTGGCCCCTCCAGTTCTCATGTTAAATGTGTGTTGTAGCTTGCTCCTACAGGCTAATAGAAATGCAGCACTACCTCCCTTCCTATCTGTGTGTCAGTGACATTGCGAAAAAACGAATTTGTAAAAAGCTGCTGACTCAAATCCTATTAAAATTCACCAGGTTGTCAACTTCTTTTGTTTTCCACTTTGATTTCTGCTGAATCTCCTCTCGCAGAGGGGAGGTATTCTTCATTGTTTGGTGCGTGTCGCCTCAAGTTATGCTTTCATGAACTGAGGAACGCCTACCTCCAAATCCCCCTGCCTCTTCTTTTAACAGGCGGCTGAGAGGAAAGATGCTTTGAACACATGAAGACACACACAGACCGCACAAATAAACACACACACACATCTTCTATTAACATGCATTAACAGTCGTTTATTATATGTATGAGACATTTAAATTTTTTGTCTGATGGTTGGCCTTTAAATCATGCATCAGTATTTATAGTATGTATATACAAGCGTGTGTGAACATCAGAGAGCTGTAAGGTCAAACTGGGATCGTCTTCTGCTTGAGGAAAGACTTGATGTGGAGGGAAAAAGGCTAGTCTTGCGAAGGTAACTGTGTTTGTGTGTGTGTGTGTGTGTGTGTTCCTAATTTGAGTCAGTGGGGAGGTGGAAAGATGAAAGGAGAGTGCTGCTTCCAATTTCCTCTCATGCAGAGATCTCAACATGACAAAACACAAAGTGCGTGCTCGCAGAGACGCTCGCTCAGTTGAAAGGATGGAGACTTTGGAGTCGTTTTTTTTTGTTTCTGTGTCGTTTTATTTCAGCGTACGTTTGGAAGCTGAAGGCTGAATACTCGGAGTGTTTACACAGGAATGTGATCAAAGCTGCTTTGAATGAAAGGGAGCCATTACAGTTTGCCAATATGGCTCCAGTCACTGAGTCTACTGTGGGAATTAATATCTATATCATATATATCTCTATCTATCTATGACATGTTTGGGGAGCATACATCGCCTACAGATACCTGGTACTGCAGCGTATCATACACACGCAAAATTTGGTGTTTTGTCAAAGTGTGTATATGTACGTCTGAGTTCGGTTGGATGGATAGAGGTGGATGTTATCTGAAACCATCTGACTTTTATACTGTTGTAAACAACCCTTAAACAGAGTCACAGCCTAATCACACAGCAACAACAGGCTGCAGCAACGGTACCATTACTTTACAACAACGCAAACATTTAATTAACATAACTACTTAAATAAGGCAGTGTCGTGTGGTAATCAGTACGCCAGTAGTGTCCGCATGTTTGCATGAATGAAATGATGAGTGCAATGTAGAGTTAAGAAAGAAAGCAAAATAATGAGGAGCAAGGAGTAAAGGGAACTGCGTTTCCCTCCTCTCTATCTCCCAAAGTGCAACAGGTAGGACCTGCTTTTTATATGGAGAACAACGGGCCCCAGGTGGCTCCAATACATGTTGATGACGATGACCCCGCCTACTGACACCTACAACAGAATACACACACATAAACACTCAGCAACCTGACAGAGACAAGGACGTCCGGGGGACGTCACCCCCACATAAAGACTGGGTGCCAACCAAAACACCTTTAAACCCAACTGTGCAATATGAAAACAAACCTTACAATCTGTTCGTCACACTCCCCCCAGCACCAGGATCCTGACTGACCCTTTGATGTGGCGTATGTCCAAACAGTATGACTGTAACGCCATTTAATTAATCGCTACTTGGGACCACGGGGGCCGCCAGGAATTTTGGGCAACATGACAAAAAACTGAAATTGGACCCCCTCTGCGCAGCTGACCACTTCTCTAGGACCTAACTGTCCCATTAAATGCTTTACATAACTCTAATTAAAGGCTTGCCAGTGTCTGGCTTCTTGCAGTTCAATATTAGTACTAGCACAATATTTACTGCTGGTGATTTGTACATGCAAGTCTGCATACAGGATGCAGTTCACTATTTGCTTCTCAAATAAATTGCCCTTCATGAGGGGAATAATAAAGTCTGTATCTATAGATGTCATTAACGGCCATAATTCGATCTAAATGAACGCATCAAACTGGATTATTTTAATATAGTAAGTAACTTACATGCAGGCTGAGGTAAGCTGCTGTCCAGCATCCAGGACAGACAGGAAGGTGTTTTTTTATTTGATTTATTTCACAATGATCATTATGTGTTTGAATTTCTGTCATTAAGAAATATTTTAGTCTTTTTTTGTTAAAAAGAGCATGAGAGACAGAGAAATCTCCCTGGCATGTTGCTAACTGGCATGTCGTTAACACCATGCTGCTCACCTTCTTCACTGGGACAGGGAGGCTGCAGTGATGGGCAGACTGGGCTGCTGCTGACTCATCTGTTGTTAGTCTGCTAAAAGGGGCAGGGACAATGATTTAATATGAATATCTTGCTACATGTTTTCCTGCACTGATTCAATGTTGATGAAATGCAGGCTAACACCAGTCACTGTGGACATGAAGCCAACAGGTTAATACCACTCACAGACTAAAGTGAATATTTAAGTTTTACTGCCAAAAACAAGTAAAAAGAGATCATTCATTTTATTATATATATATATACACACATCACACATACACATACACACACACACACACACACACAATGATGATGGTTTATATAATATAAATAATATATATATATAATATGATATTAGTTTATAATTATTTTTGGGGCCTCAGTCCCAAAGCCCCAAAGAACTCACATACACATCAAAATGAGTAAACACCCACATTAAAACCAGAGTCTCTCTCGATCACAGAATAGTTAAGTTAATGCTTGTTAAATTTCTTAGAGTAGAAACCCACAGGTTTGTCCACACTGTGACTGTCAGACTGCATCAATACTGCACCTGCACGTATGTGACTGACATCCACTCGCAGACTGAACGACTTCTCAATACAAGGAGCGGGCCGCACAGGAGCACTACAGAGAAGTTCTTTGGCATTCTGAAAAGTCTGCTGACAGACAGAAGACCACACAAATTTAACCTTGCCTTCAACAAATCAGCGAGGGGAGCAACAACGGAAGAAGAGTTCTGACAAAACCTGCAGTAGTAACCCAGCATCCCCAAGAACCTCATTAGTTCTATTTTAGTTGTTGGAGGGGGAAACTGCTCTACCGCCTGCACTCTCAACGTCTAACATTGACTGACCAGCAGCCAGGAAACCACCAGTGTTTGCAGGTGCCACAGGCTCGACCAACTCTGACATAGATACATCTGTTATAAGAATTCTCTGTTAAGAATAGTAAGGCTCAAGCAGGTTAATATGACAAAGTTGTGATTGCTTTTTCCGTTCTGGAGTAGAAATTGAATAATCCTTATCTGAAATCTTCCTCAGCACTGTGTGAGGACCTGAGAATCTAGCGTGAAAAGGTAACCCCACAATTGGCATTAACACGCTTCATTCTGTCTTGTATTTGACACACAAGGTACTAGTGATGTGCGGATCGATACTAAAGTATTGATATTTCTGATACCAACGTTTCTTGCTCTAGGATCGATCCTCATTTAAAAGGATCAATATCTAAACAGTCATTTGGAGTGAGTGTGTGTTTTATCTTACTAAGTATCTTACTGTCACCAGGATGGTCTAATTATACTCGGTTGATAGGAACTACTTTTCCTTCTGCAAGTCATGCTTGTGCTACGGCTCTGTGACGGAGAATAAGTCACAATAATATGATGATGTTATGAAGCGGCAGTTCTGAGCAGGAGATTTTTATTGTAATTTAAGTATATGACAGTAGTTTCATGTCTTGTCATTATGCAGCTATTATTTGGAAGCCCACAGCCGACTCTTTATTTTGCTCATAAATACAGAAACAGGAGGGGGGAGGTCACATCAAACTAGAAATAAAATGTAAAAAGTATTGGTATCGGTACAGTTTACAATATAACACATATTAAAAAGGCATTTCCTACAGACGCTGAAGGCTACCTTGTGCGTCAAATACCTATGCTTTGTCAGGCTTAAAGCATGAGGACGCCCTGAAATGAGAACGTGTTGCTTGTCCAGATCGGCCGTTCTCTCATGTTGTACTCCACCTCGAGCTTTCAACTATCTCCAATGTTACTCATCCACATCAGGTAAGGAAACCAAAAGTTAACCAAACTGCCATCATTCCACAACTTTAACATCTTAAAAACGCGATTCATACGGACGCTGAAGGCGTCAAACGCATTGACAAAGCTCTAGGATGAGAACGCGTTGGGTACTCTCTAACCTCAGAGTCCTTTTAGAGAGTCGCTAGTGAACATTGTGGAGCATTTAGCAGCGAAAGAGACAGATATTTCCTTCAGGAGCTGGTGGAGACCAAACACAGAGCTAACAGAGAGAGAATACTGGAAGAAGTTGAGGATGTTGTGTTTCCAGCTTGTTTCAGCTGAAAACAAGAGGACAAAAACATCAATGATTGTAGGTTTAAAGTTGGTGAACGATGGTGGTCCTGGTTACAGTAAAAGAAAAGTGGCCTCTTGTGTTGAAGTCTGATGTTTTGATGACTCAACCATCCACCCGTCCTCTGAGAACTCACCTGACTTCCTCCTTTGCTCCAGACGGACAAGAGTCATGATTCCTTCAGCAAATATTGATGCATGTGTAGACAGTATAAAGTATAACCCAGCTGTTGCAGCTCCTCCGAAATCCTCCTTACGTGTTATTTCCTGTTGTTGATTCAACTAATACTTAATGTCCATCTGTGTGTTTATTAAGGAGGAACAGCTCTCTAAGCAGAAGCCCCATCGCTGCTCACTCAAACAGCAGAGCCTTTTCCACCATATCTAACTGTGTAACCATTTGCCACAAATAAAAGTGTCTCTGGCTGAAGTAAAGTACATGTAACTGCTATTTCAGAGTTTGAGAGGTGAGTAAGAGGTATTTTACGTGCGTTTACCCTCCACTGCACCTCTAGACCTCTAAAAAAACGCTACACAGAAATGTGTACATGCCGGTCGATTGAGCAGATTACCTTCTCCAGGCAGAATAAACAGCTTTAACAATATGGAGATGGAAAATAAAAACTATATTTTTCTGGATGGAAGGCCTCTCAACCTCTAGTTTGAGCTGTCTACACAGCACAGTGTTGTAATGTGTGTTGTAATATGTGAGTGCAATATTCTCAGGCGTTATCATCATCAGACCTCTATCTGCGCGTCCGGAGGGAAGGAAATTGGTGACATTATGCCAAAGACAAAGACGCAGTGTTGAAATGTCCCGGGTTTAAACGAGGGTCGCCTCACAAGACGCAGAATCTACCAACAGCTATCTTCCTGCCATTTACTAAAAGGAATGTAATTTCTGCAGAAGTCAAAACAAAAGCTAAAACAAATCTCTTCTGAGGCAATTTTCAGCTATTTAGTTGTCAGGCTGAGCTTTTAAAGATGCCAGATTCAACTTCAATTTATTGATCAGATTCAACTGCAGACAGCATCTGACATTCACAGATGCAAACAAATTACAGACGGACACTTCAGCTGAAGAGAGAGAGCTAAGACAAAGACGAGTGCAAAGTATTCAACTAAAATCACAGACTGAACCAACGTCACACGGATCACTCAATCCAAGCACTGACAGATAGTAATTACAAGTGGGAAAAACTTTTTTGTCGGCCCTCTAGTTGTAATACAATAGTTGTGATATTTCCTACTTGTTACCAAATGGCTACAATCCAGATGTTTGGTGAAAAAATTACTCAGATTATTGATTTGATTGTAAAATAACCTTGCTACTGAACAAGTCCTCCAAATAAAATGACAAAACACATCGTCTGTAACTGAGTTTAAGAACGACACATTTTTACACTACACGATTTTTAACCCGATTTGCTGCTCGGCGAGCTCGGAGACCGTCAGGCTGTGTGCGTCGGGAGTAAATCAGCAGTTGATTGCCAGTCGTTATGTGTGAACTACTCCACGACGCATCAAAACGGCTCCCCGACACATCACTGCCACATCGTTGACGTCTGCCAGATATCTGGAGGAGTCAGCCGACTTGGAGACCAGCGTCGGGTGACAGTTTGGGTGTCAGCTCGTGTAGCGTGTGACCCCCTGTCACAGATCAGTCACGTAGTGTGAACGCCACAACGACTTCAAGACTGCCGTCACAAGACGGCAAGTTGTGTAGTGTGAACAGTACGGCCATCGGCCGACGCTGAAAGTCTTGTAGTCTGCACGAGCCTTCAGCAGCACCACATCACCCATCTGTCAACACGTCCTCAAACCTAAACAACAAAACAGGTTGATTGTCAGTGTCTCAAAACAACATTTAAGACCGTTTTCTAAAGCCCCATCCACACTACTGCATTTTCATTTTAAAATGGAGACCTTTTGCTACGCTTGCACCTCCTATTCAGACCAAAACAGCGAAAAAGAAGACCTAAAATAAAGTTGTGCTGATCCCATTTTTAATTTTAGAACTCTCGGTAGCATTTTGGTGCGGATGGGCAAAAACGGTGGACTTTAGAAACGATGACGCAGACCCTCACGTTTGGCTCTCTGATTGGGTCTTATAGTTCAAAGCAGAAACACAATGTTACCGTCAGAGTTTCTGATTTGGTATTTTTATTAAAATATTTTGTATTGTGCACTTATAGCCTGCACTTGTACTGTGCATGTCGCGTTTACTTTGTGACGAGTCTGTTTTCTGCCGCCACAGCCGCTTTTAACTCCCGTGTTATATTCAGTAACAGTCCCAGCTCGTTATCGGTCCATGCAATAAAAAATCCTGGTGTGGTTCTTCGTCTTTATTCTTTCGCCAAATCTTCTATAACTACGGAATAGACCATCTGCTTCATGTTTACACCGGCAGACGCACGGCCAGTGTACATGAATGGCCACTAGATGTGCGTTTTCAGTCGTTTTAATGTAGATGGAGATCAACTCTGACACGCAGCAAAAACACTGGTGTGGCGAAGATCGTATTCCTTTTAAAAGTCGAAGACAGGGCCTAATATGACATATAGTTAAGTTCCCCAACACAACATGTGCGAGTATTTGCAAGTTCCAGTCCAGCCACAGGCATACCATAACGTACCTTATGTAAATCACATGATTTTTAACACGTGGTAAAAGTGGTGAAACTGACCTAGTTAGGTTAGGGTTAGGCAACAGAACCACTTTAGGAGTTAGGTCTAGGAAAATATTGTGGGTTAAAATATGTACATCACGTGCTGTAAGTCATCTACAAAATGTTTTTTTTTTTACTTAAAACATGTCAACTTTGACTTTTTTTTAAAATGGACTTAAACCCCGGTCTCCTGAGTGAAAGTTTACTTGACTCTCCATCCATCCCGCTACCTTCTTAAATGGACTTTGTCATTCTTTATACTTCGTCACCTGACTTCTTCTGCCACTAGAGGATGTGGCCTAACAGAAAAACTACATATGGGTCGTAAGAAGCTTTTGCATAATCGAGGACGGGCTGCTTTCTGTGTAACACCATATTCAGAGCAAAATAGCATCTAGATTTGAAAAAAAGCAGGAATTAGCCCTGAAATAAGATATTTTATTCTATAATTTCATACTGAACTCTGAGTGTAAAAGTGTAAAAGTATTTCCTTTGAATCTCAACTGTTTCTAATGCGTGTTGATGTTATTTTAGATTAAATACATGCTACTTGCTGGCGCCCTTCCAATGACATGCAAGCTGTTGTAACAGCTGTTTATAGGTTTTCCAAATAAATATAACTGTCAATAAAATTATGCATTGATTACTTGAGCATGGCCTGGAAAAAGTAATGACACAGACATTTACAATGTACAAGTGTTGGGTTGAAGTCGTGGAGTAATTAATACAGAAGGGAAGCAATGACACAAAAATAGCTACAACATACTTTCATATGTGTTCGTCTCAGGCGGTGCAGTTGATGGTCTCAGAAAAAGAGAACAAAGGAGAAGCAGCTCTTTCTCTCTCCCTTCATACAGTCTGACCTCCTGTAATTTGGCTTCAGATGTCAGAACAGCTGGCTGACAGCTCCGATCAAAACAAAAAATTACCTGGCATTAGTCTCAGGCCGTGGCTCAGTGCCAGTCCATGTCCTCCCTCACTGACCTGAGATCGGCCGTCACATTGTTCCTGACAGTCTGTGGGAATATTAAGAGACCGCTGCTGCTCAACTCTAATGTCTGACATTTTATAAATAAGCCAAAAGAAAATGATGACTGTTTTGGCTTCTTGTTGGTCATTGTAAAAAATACGGCTTTTCTAAAAAAAAGTTCTAATTGTCTAAAACAGAATCTGTTTGAATTATGATGAAGGAACCCTTTAATCCATCTGGAACAATAAATGTAACATGTGATTTGTGGTAGAGATGGAAGAGATTCCTGTGTTTACAGCATTCACTTCCCCTGACAACTCAAGATAGTTGGCCATGTGAGGATTGAACTACTGTGCATGGTGAACATAGCTCTGTATACATTAAAATTGTGTTAAATGACCTTGTGTACGTCTGTATTTATTGTCCTGTTCCTGTTCCTGTTCTTTGTGTTGTCGAGCCGTCATCGTATTATGTACAGTGACTCTGCTTGTTCTCCGTGTGTTCTCTGCTGTGTTAGATGTCTGGAATACTATACGTTTGGACTCTTGCCTGCTACCACTACATGTACGCCTAGTTTTCTGTTTTTGTTGGAATAAACTCAATAAACTGTATCAGCTCCTTCTGGCGTCTAGTGTTTGGGTCCAGATACCCGTTTCCTTGCTTCTGCACTTGGCGAAAGTGACAATAAAAGCAGACTACAACACCTACGTTTTAAGGATTGTAGAATCTAAAAATATGCATATCCAAATTTAGTCAAACACAATACAACAATGAAAACAACAATAAGAGCTTTAGTTGAAAGTAACTCAAATTAAGTTGACCTGATGATGTTGCTAAATGGAAAGTCAGTGGATCAAAGTTATTACAGTTTATCCTGAGGGTAACCTGAAGGTCTGAACCAATTAATCACAATCCATCCAACAGCTGGTGAGATGTTTCAGTCTTGGACAGAATGGAGGACAGGCAGGCGGACACTGATGTCCTTACTGTGTGTTCAGACAGAAGGCCAGGCAGATTTTAGAGACATACAAAGTTAATGAAAAGATGCAATCAGACATGAAGTCTCTCGGAGCAGCACAATCTGACACAAAGACGTGACCATGTGAGTTCAACTTGTTTCAACTTGAGTGAAATTCTGAGTATATCCTCAAGGACAGGCGAGAGACTTTGCTGAGTTCAAAGACAATCATTACTGAACACAAACACGCAAAACCACAGTCCTTTGCTAGCTAGCTTACAGCTAACGTCTGGACAGTCAGTTCACTGGCTGTTTGTGCTGCTGTGCCACTCGCTTTCCACTCCTCAGCTCCTTCGTAAGTAAAGTAAAGACTGGAATAAAAGCAAATGATGTCAAGCAATCAACTGAAAGAATAATCCAACCTGATAGTAATATCTGCTGTGTGACATCTCCAATTACATCTATGACTTGGATGTTGACATTAACTTCTTTACATGTCAGAAACTGTTCATTACGCTAACTTTAATCTGACATGAACACAGCATCAAACTCCAGCTGACACATTTGCCCCGTACCTCACTTCCCTATAGGAGTGACTTTGTGTATTTATCTCGACATTCTCCTGTCGTATAATAACAGTGTTAATATCCTTTAGAGCTTCTGTGCTGATGATTGGCCTGCTGAAAAGTCTCTGTCTGATAAATGGGAGAAATGTCAGAAGCTTTCTACATATAAAGGTCAGTGTCAAGCTGTTTGAACTGGTTCTTGATGGGTTTAAGATGGTTCAGATTAGGTCAGGTTTGACAGACCACAGCAACAGAGGCTTGTCTGGGGAACTTTGGGGCTCCAACATGTTTGTTTTTACCAAGAGAGGTTCAGTTAATCTAATGGATGTGAGTGGATTATCAAATGCAACTTGAAGCAGTGATGATTGGCCTCTTTGGGATCCAATATGACAAAAAATCATACAGCTGCTCACTGTAATTTCTATCATCATTTATCAACGATAATAATAAAAGGACTAATAATATTGATTGTAGCAGCGGGTGCTAAGCAGGAACATCGGGGCAGCAGGAAGCCTGCAACCACAGATCCAGACCCCACAGCTCCGGAACCAGAAACACCTGCTAGAAAGTGACAGAAGGAGAGGAGAGGTACGAGAAAAGTCAAAACTACAGGGAAGAATGTGAGTTAGTAAAATGCATTAATGGGATAAAAATGCATACAGATGGAGAGAGAGGAGGAGGAGAGAGGAGCTCGGTGCATCATTGGAAGTGCCCACGGCAGACTAGGCCTATAGCAGCACAACTAAAGCAGACACACTTGCTTTTTAACAAGCATACGCGTAGACAGGCGTCGCCGTCGCAAACGGCATTGTTCATGTACTTGCCTGCGTACTTTGCGTGTAACTGGATGATTAAACGTGAATCCACTAGGGGACAGATCAGGGCCAGATCATCCCTCGCCATCACCGCATTATCTTCTTTGACAACCTCCGAATTTGAACAACATAAACAATCCAAACATAGAGACACTTGAGGAGGTTATGATTTTAATGAGACATCAAAACTATCTCGGTAATTGCAGACTAGCTCCAGGAGTTTTATTCAAAACATCTCACCATAAGTCTCCTTTTCTTGAAAGTCTGCTGCTGACCTCTTCTTCTTGGCAAACCTACTGCATACCGCCACCAACTGGGCTGGTGTGTGGAACAGTAGATTGCTGCTGAAGTGCCGGTCAGATCGACATGCTGCCTGGTTCCCCAAGAGAGGAGCTTGATAGCTGAACGCTCTGGCTCCCATTCTTCTTTTGGAGACTCTAGGAACACTGCATTGTGAGAGCGCAGTGCTCTTTTGGGGTAGTAAGGTACTATGAGCTCTTTACAGTGTGTGTGTTCATGGTGATGAAGGAACATGTCATGCAGTGCAGCAGAGAGGTTCACTGTGTTTTTAATAGTTTCTTTGGCTCAGAGGAAGAAGAGACATCAGGCTATGAGACGCACACAGGACTTGTTAGGACTAACATTCACTGCTGGTTTGAGTCAGTTCGTGTTATTTCACGTAATACCGCATAAACTGTAGTGGTATTTTAATGACATCAACCTACATATGAAAAGTCCCAACAAAATCATCAGAAGATATTTTATTTTCCCACATTACAGTGACACTTGGCCATAGTATGAAGAAGAAGTAATGCACAGCACCTACATTTCCTGGACACTTGACATGTTGAAGAGCTTACTTCCTCCCGAACAGAGCTGCTGTCGTCACTCAGCTCCTCTTCTCTCAGACTGAAAAAAACATCCTCCTCTCTGATCTCATCAGTCTGTCTCTGAGGAACAGACCGAGATTCTTCTGTTCCTTCTTCTTCCATCAGATGTTCAGGTGGAGGTGTCCTGGGGCAAGGGATGTTTCTGGTATACTTTCTACTAAAATGTCCTTTTCTGTTGAAACTCTAAACACACAGACACTGCAGGAAAATTGCAAAACGGCGGAAAAATATTCCTTAAGTTCAGTTGGTGGCATATTTGGAAACAACAAAATGTGTCTACATGTTCCTGTGGAGACAATAGGGACAGCATTAACATTTTAAAATGAGCGAGGATGTGTGTTAATCTAACACAGTGTTGTCTTCTACACCACAGGCTGCTGTGGTAATTAAAATTCACACACACACCATAAACAAACTTTGTGTGTGTTGAGACGATTGACCCGTCTCTTCAAGTTTCTGATTTGCATTTTTAAAGAGAAATTAAAATAGCACCCAAATTACTGCCATTGTACGTCATCATGTTTTGATCTGATGAACTGTTCACTAATGTGAACTAATGATCGTGAACATAGTTAACGACGCTCACGAAGTGTGTTGTACTGCAGCATCCCACCAGTTTTGGGAAATGTCTGTGCGTGAATGATGTTCGCAAGAAATCATTAACAAAGTGTCCACGAGCCAATAGGATGACTGATATCAGGATGTTTATATCAACCATGTAGATTTGTCAGCTGCTTCGCTGCCTCACTGTGACTCCTCCAACAGCAGCTCCATGTCCCGCTCATGTGGTGGGAAGTCTGGCCTGTGCCGCAGCTCCACTGATGATGCAGCTCGCTCTGCTCGTCTCAGCATCATCTCCTCTTCTGCTCGAACTCGAAACTCGAACTGGGGCATTACAACAGCTGCTCTCCAGAAAGTGTAATCGTTTTCTCATCATTCTGTGTCTGACATCTTCTTGTGCAAGCGTCTCTACTCTGCAGTTACTTCAATGCTGACTACTTTTTGTTTGCTCTTCCCTGATCCTCCAATGAGAGCTCACATCTCAGTTCCATGTAGAGCAATAGTGCGTTTATGAGCTAAATGTGCCTTCAAACATTCATGTCTGTTGAGTCTCCAAACATCAGGAATGGAATACTATGTGGCAGCTGAACGGTGAAAACTCTAAAAAATAAGGAACTTCAATGAAAACAAGTCTCTGCGAGTAAATACTGTTGAGTTGATACTAAAATGAACTGAAACATTGAAGGTTTTAAAACACATTTAAGGATTACAGCTCTACTTTCATGAATCAGGAAATAGTTGTCAGTAAGTTGCAGAGTTGACCATTTTTAATGTTAACCATATAGATATATGGTCAGTGGTGGAGGAAGTACTCGGATATGTAAAGTAGTAAAAGTAGCAATATCACAGTTTAATGTCTAGTAAAGTGTTACTGTCCAACACTGTGCATTACTGGATTATGATTATTGATGCATCACTTTAATGTTGCTGCTGATATGTGGAGCTCATTTGAATGACTTTATATACTGCTAGCGTGTGCATTTCCCCCCTTTTTTTAATATCAATTCATCAATTATATATTGATGATATATTGTTTTAATAACCTAGTAAGTAACTAGTAACGAACGTTATCAAAATAAATGTAGTGGAGTGAAAGTATAAAGTGGCAGAAAATGGAAACACTCAAGTGAGGTACAGTAGCTTACTACTTGAGGAAATGTTCCACCACTGTATGTACTGTGTGGTTCACTGCGGTACATGAACAGATGAGATCAGATGGGAAGTGTTTAAGCGTTCAATCCATTAAACTGCTGAGAGGAGCAGCAACAGGCCTGAAGTCCTCAAATGAGTGGAGTGTAGTGATTAGATTAATAGGTGATCTGCCCTGGTTAATGCAAATCAATTCACTGACATGTCAACAAGTCTCCCAAGCAAAACTCCTCTCCTGCAGACCTATACGCACACACACACACACACACACACACACACACACACACACACACGAGGGATCCATCTCCCCCTCCTCTGTGCTGACAAATAGCCGGCAGCAGCTCTCTTAAGCTCATACACCAGGGAGTGCAGTACCACTTATCAGCCCAACAAAGACATCTGCTCTCATACCACAAAGTGTGTGTGAGACACTAATAAATGTGTTGTCATCATAGCTGTCAGATTTCCTCAAACTGTATGCTTCAACACTGTACTGCTAATAGCCTTCTATCCGCTCCGATCTAGATCTTTACGCACACAGTCCACTCAGGCCCAGACTCTGTGTGAGCGCCTCTTTAATAGTTTCAGATCTCTCTGAATACTGTCCTCTTATCATCCAGCTGACAAAATACAGATGAGAGAAGGGAAGAGTTGCTGAAATGCTGATATACTCATCTGAGTCCGTGCCCCCGATTAGAAGTAGCTGAAATAGCTGTTAGCAGCTCCAGTTAGCAGTGTACTCATGGATATACTCTAACTGTTATCACTTGAATACTATGATACTGAAATTTTTTTTTAAATATCATGATTCACAGGTATGTTCTGCAGTTATAAGGAGCGCCTTTTTCGATGATATGTAAACAGATTTTGGATGTTTCCGATGGCCGTGACAGGTATCAATATGCTCAGGAAGTGTGACTCCTAAATCTAACAATATATGTATAATGTCTGTGTGTTCCGGTTTGCAGTCAGATTTTTGACGCGATTCAAAGCAGCTTAATTACCTCCATGAGACTAACCCTGCTGAGCTGCAGTGGGAGGACCGTAACACAAAGAGGACATTTTGTACTAAAAACCCACCTGTTTCATCAGACTGCCGAAGCCTCATATTAGCTTCAATTAACCAAAGTGCTTTTATTGCCTAAACGAAACCACAGGTGGGACTCCAGGTTGTGAACTTTGTACAACAATACACTTTGCACTACAAAACTTTAAAAAAAAAAATCCACTGTAAAAAAAATTATGTTGTTGTTATGTTAAATATGTTTCCCATCACAGTGTAATTAGGACAACAAAATAGTTTATAAACATAATCTCTTGGAGACTGTGAAGTTAAGTGAAGCACACTATATACACACCTGTATATGTGAGAGAGAATAAAGCCATTGTAGCGCTCTGCAGTGGAGATCTGCCTCGGGTTGTGACACTGTGTCCGAGGTATGAGGGCGGGGGGGGGTCTGAGAGACGAGCTGTGCCGGCCTCTCTCAGGTTGGCGTCCTGTGGTGAGGCTATTACAGTGCTTACAGCTTCCCTTCAGCATCACTATATTCACTGCCTTTCTCTTACTCGCTCCACTGGCCGACACTTCACCCTCCCCCTTCTCTGTCTCCATGTTTTCTCCTCTTGTATCTTCTGCCTGTGATTATCTCTTCTCTGCTGACTTTTAGCATCTAAGAGCTGGATGTGTTTTGCCGCCATCATCTGTCATGGCCCCCCTGGGCCCCTATGTTTAGACACAGTGGGAGCTGCTCTTTGGTATTCAGACGCGGCAGCTTCAGAAGTTCGGTCGGTGGGCTGGCAGCCGCTGCCATTTCAGCTCGGTCACACTGCCTCTATCCGCTGGTCAGAAGCACTGACCGCACAGACACACTGACACAGCATGTAGTGAATTCACAGATTATGTGTGTGTGTCTGTGTGTCTGTGCACAGAAACATGGTCCAAAACATCGAGTGATTTCTGATTGGTTGTGTATAGAGGTGACAGCAAGTTCAGTTTTTAGATGTGCAGCGAAATCTGCCATCACAGCAGGAGCTAGAAGGGCACGCAGTGTTCAATGAGTGTGTGTGTGTGTCATGACATTGAGGCAGGTGGAGACACTGGAGGGATGCAATTAAAAGGTATATTTGATGTTACCACCATTCCTATTGTACAGTAATCAGATTCACATTGATGCTCTGGTGGGAGACAGACATCTCGATTTGTCCTCTCCTTCTGCAATGGTTTAATGTCACAACTGGAGAATTAGCTCGACCAGCTGTTCATCAACCAAAGGCATCGCAGCTAATAGGTCACAACATTACAACATCAACCCCACAATGTTTGTTCTGATAATATGTCAATCGTTAAAAAAAGCCAACTCTTGTTCTTATAAACCATCACTTGTTTTTATAATCCATCACCCGTTACAACGAGCCAACGCTTGTTCTCATTATCTGTCAGCCGTTACCATCAGCCAACGCTTGTTTTCAGAATCCATCAGCCGTTACAATCAGCCGAAGCTTGTTCTTGTAATCTGTCAGCCATTACAACAAGCTAACTCTTGTTCATATAATCTGTCAGCCATTAACACCAGCCAACGCTTGTTTTAAGAATCCATCAGCCATTACAATGAGCCAATACTTGTTCTTATAAACTATCACTTGTTCTTATAATCCATCACCATTTACAACGAGCCAACTGTTGTTCTTATACTCCATCAGCCGCTGCAACGAGCCAACACTTGTTCTTATAATCCATCAACTGTTAAAACCAGCCAGAGCTTGTTCTTATAATCTGTCAGCCGTTACAATGAGCTAACTCTTGTTTTTATAATCTGTCAGCCGTTACAATGAGCTAACTCTTGTTCTTATAATCTGTCAGCCGTTGCATTGAGCCAGCTCTTGTTCTTATAATCCATCAACTGTTAAAACCAGCCAGAGCTTGTTCTTATAATCTGTCAGCCGTTACAAAGAGCCAACTCTTGTTCTTATAATCCATCAGCCGTTGCAACGAGCCAGCTCTAGTTCTTGTAATCTGTCAATTGTTACAACAAACCAAAGTTTGTTCTTATAATCTGTCAGCCATTACATAATCTCAGCCGTTACAACCAGCCAACGCTTGTTCTTGTAATCTGTCAGCCATTACATAATCTGTCAGCCGTTACAACCAGACAACATTTGTTTTGAGAGTCCGTCAGCCGTTACAAGGAGCCAACGCTTGTTCTTATAATCTGTCAGCCGTTACAACTAGCCAACGCTTGTTCTTATAATCTGTCAGCCGTTACAACCAGACAAGACTTGTTTTGAGAAACCGTCAGCCGTTACAAGGAGCCAACGCTTGTTCTTATAATCTGTCAGACATTACAACTAGCCAAGGCTTGTTCTTATAATCTGGCAGCCGTTACATAATCTGTCAGCCGTTACAACTAGCCAACGCTTGTTCTTATAATCTGGCAGCCGTTACATAATCTGGCAGCCGTTACAACTAGCCAACGCTTGTTCTTATAATCTGTCAGCCGTTACATAATCTGTCAGCTGTTACAACTAGCCAACGCTTGTTATTATAATCTGTCAGCCGTTACATAATCTGTCAGCCGTTACAACTAGCCAACGCTTGTGTTTATAATCTGTCAGCCGTTACCACGAGACAACACTTATTATTTTATAGTACATCCAGGATCTTGGTAATCCATGAAGGAAACACTGTGTTATTTTAGACTTGGTTGAAGATAATAGGGGATGTTTCGTCCTTCATCCAAAGGACTTTGTCAGTCGTTGTTCAGTCTTGGGTAGTCCTCACGACCATAACGACTGTCGTTACAACAGCCAGGAACACTAACGAACCAGCGGTAGCGACGATCCTGGCAAACGACCCCACTGAGGTTAAATAGCTGAGTTTCCCTACCAGTCAGTCAGAACTGAAGAAGTCCTTTGGATGAGGGACGAAACGTCTTCTAGTATCTTCAATCAAATTCAGTTGCCCTTGACTTTAACCTTCTTTGGATATCTTTGGGCTTCTGTTTTGGTGAATGAAATCACCGGCAGCCATGTTGACTCTCTCCTCTCTAATCACAAGCTGTGTTATTATGTGGTGGACTGTGGGCAAAGAACTGCATCAGTGAAGATTACAAACATGATTGGACAGATCTTTGCTGGTGTCCTGGGTGTTTAGAAATCTACTGCAACATGGAAGCAACCTTCAGAGTAACTGTACCAAAAGAGACTATAGAGGGTGTTTTTCCTCAGGCATTTTGAATATGGTAAACATTTGCACTTAGTTTGTTTTGGAAAACAAAAAGTACGCCTCCATCTTTGCAATTATCCGGCTGACTTTTATTTGATATTTAGCAGCCACAAAACGACGCAGCGTTAACTGATATTGAACTGAACCAATTAAGCCCTGTTGTGTGTGTGTGTGTGTGTGTGTGTGTGTTAGATTGTGAGTGCATGCATGTGTGTAACTGTGGCATTGAAAAGCCTCTGGGAGTTATATGAAGTCAACAGGATCAATATGCCTGCAGCTGCACAACTGCCCCACACTGTCAATATGTATAAACACAGATGCTCTCTATTTGTTGCCTCCATTTTCTCACCCGCACAGTCGCACACATATCTGAAAGCAAACACACTTTTGCCGTCCTGCTTGTTGATGAAAGGAAATGTTTTTAATTGCTTTTGTGTCATTTGTTTTTTCATTTGAGACCAAAACAAAAACGGGCAGCTTGGTGTTCTGGTACCGTGTAGGTGTCCCTTAAGATTACAGCTAAATGTGAAAATACTCACTTAAAAAGCATTATGTTCACTTGTCCCAGTTAGATAAAAACATTGCATTTTCTGTGTTTTTTGGTCTGTCAGGATAATTTCTCTTTCTCAAGTTTTTACAGTCGTTTTGGGAGATTTTCACAAAACATTATTGCTTTAGTGTTAAAATGTTCCTGAAGGTTTTGCTGCTGTGGTGTTCAGTTGTGTCTGTTGGCCTTG
Source organism: Micropterus salmoides (assembly GCF_014851395.1). NCBI lineage: Eukaryota > Metazoa > Chordata > Actinopteri > Centrarchiformes > Centrarchidae > Micropterus > Micropterus salmoides. The sequence continues at coordinate 3,270,275 of NW_024041151.1, forward strand.
AATGAATCAATAATACATTCATCATGAGATAAAACCAAAGCCAGTTTTTTTTGGAGTCTTCTGACCAGGCATCTGTCCTGTGAATACACACTGATAAAACTCCACAATGCTTGTTTTTTTATTGGACAGAGACAGAGAGAAGCTTGAAAGCCCAAGGGAGCATTATTCACAGACACGAGCAGCAATTTACCTCCATCAGGGGCAGCCTTCAGCAGACCAATTTATACTTCAGTATTGAGGCTTCATGCTATCGTGACCATTTATACTTGTGCGTTGGTGTCTGTGTTGCTCTGCAATTACACCGCCAAAACGCTAGCTGGTGGTGAGGTTTTCAATGTTCCACAGTCAGTTTCTTCTTCTTTGTTGGAGTAGGCTACAACAAACAATGGTGACTTAAAGTGAGCGGATCAAGTTGGAGTTGGAGCAGATTGATGGCAAACAGCAGTTACTTTTATTGAAATGACAAAAACGCAGATGATCAGCAATATATGTTTACTTTTCTACCTACCTACCTTTTTTCAGATTAATAAAATTCTGTTATACTCGCTGCTTTTTCTTTTGTTTGTGACCCGCTGCTGTAGAAAGCACTTATAGTTTGATGGCCACAGCAGCGGGTCACAAACAAAAGAAAATGCATTTTATTTTGTTAGTGATCCGCTGCTGTGGCCATCAAACTATAAGTGCTTTCTAACCTCACAAGCGCCTCCATTTCGGTGTCACACTCTTTTTTTCCGTCTTCCTTTTGTTTGTTGTTGCTGTGATTCATCGTAAGCAGGCTCATTTCTATACATCAGTATTCATGAGTGCTTTGCATCGAACATTTATGGTTGCATGTGGGTGTGTAGAGGGCAGGGTATGAGGTTAGCCACGCACGCACATTTCCAGATGGACTGTGATTTATAAAAGGAAAGTTACCTGCAGGTGAGGGCATTCACGGTTTTCTAAATCAGAATACTTTTTGGCATATGCAAATTTTCTCATTTGTATATACATTTAGTGTAGAGTTTTATGAATGAGGCCCCAGGAGTATATTATAGATTATTAAAGGTTTATCAGTAATATATAAAACATTTATTTCACAGTTATATGTTTATTTTTCATTTAGTTTTTTAGACAAAATGTTTTTGGATGATCCTTTGACAGCTCTGGGACCTGAACATCTCTCCTCAAAAGTCAAGCTGAAATCACTATTAGTCATCCCTTTTTCTCTTTGGGTAAACATAATAAATGTTTCTTTGTTTGCACGTCGATTTTTGAGTTTGACTGACAGTGAGCTGGAGGCCTGAGCAGACTGTGCAAACTTTTTACAGAGCTGTACGCTTTAGCAGAAAAAATTTCTTTAATTTCTTTGTGTTCCACATTTTAAATATCTGAAATCTTTATGGCAGGAGACAGTGGAGAGACAGATTGCGACCTCAGGTGCAATTTAACCATTTTGACTCTCCAAAACTGCGATGGACTGGCGACCTGTCCAGGGTGTACCTCGCCTTTCGCCCGATGTCTGCTGGGATTGGCTCCGGCCCCCCGCGACCCTGAACACAGGATAAGCGGTTGATGATGGATGGATGGATGGATGGATAGACTCTCCAAAATAAAGGTCTGAGAGCTCAGGACTCTCTTCTCAGGGAAGTCCCTCCAGTGATCTAGTGTAGGGTTAGTATGTATTTTAAGTATTCATAGATAAAATCCACAGCACAGCAATTGCTTTTATTCCCTTCCAGTGTCTGCCTCCCCTCTGTCAACTGTAATTATATAGCAGTCATAGCATCAGTCCTGGGCTCTCAGAAACACATTAAAAAGCTGGACCGTATCCATAACTACCACCCAGACTGCCTGTGTCAGGAAATATTTATGTGTGTGTGTGCTTGTGTGTGGGCGAAATAGCTCCTGTCAGGACGGCAGGTCGAGATAAAGGTGAAAAATAATATGCATGTAAGAATGCGATGGATAGATGGGCAGGCAGACTATCAATCAGGAAGACAGACAGAGAGACAGGTAGACAGACAGGGGAGGCAGGGACAGGTAGACAGCGCTCACAGGTCTCACTTTGCATAAAAGCCGCAGGAACACAAGGTGGTGTTAAAAAGTTAAAAGAGAAAACCTAATTAATGTTATCTGAACGTCCCTGTGGAGGAGAGTTGAAATTAAATTAAATTAAATCACTGTCTGCTCGGCGGAGGGAGCGAGAAAGTCCCCATTTACAGCTTAGAGCTTTGTAACCTCACGAACATGTCTCGCATTGATACTGCCTCACAGGTGTATTTGTTCCTGGAGGTGTGTGTGAGTGTATTGTAAGACAGAAAGCCAAAGCAGGGAAGAGAACAAATCAGTCGGCTTGTTGAGAAAAACGAGCGTATTTTCTATGTGGAAAAATTGTGATGGCTCACACGTAATTATGGAAAAAGAGTGTACTTGTGTAACTGTAACAGCAGGTTTTGTTTTGTGTGTGTGTGTGTGTGTGTGTGTGTGTGTGTGTGTAGAAGTGCATACTGTGTGGAAAACAATGCTTCATGTTGTGAGCTTTTTGCCTCTGGTGTGGTTATGATGAGCCAATCAATTCTCTTCAGCAGTAGTGATTGCCACAGGTCCAAACCACTTGAAGCCATCGATCAGCGGGGATGACCCCGGGTGACCTGTGGTAACCTACACACTGCCCACCCCCATCCCCACGCACACAGAGGTCACAGCACCCTGAGACCATTGGATGGACACAGTACTGTTGTGAAAGCTGGGTGATTGCATCTGCCAGCAAATGGTGAAGGCAAATTCACCGGATCGTTAAAGTCTGTAAATGAAATTATGGCCACAGCTCGATCGCACTGAAATCAGTTGTTTTTTTGTTTTGTTTGAGAAATAGTCTTTGTGAATGCAGCTTGTTAACTGGAAGAGGGGAAAATTGATTCACATAAAAATCACAACACACCATCAGGAAGTATCTCTCACATATTTCACTTTAAAAATACACAAGACAAGCTGAGAGTCTACAGTGTCTACAATGTTTGCACAATTCATGGTGCTGAAATAATTAGCTGGATAGGTGGAAACCTGGAACTGCTGGTGGCACCAGTCAGTTGACTTCATCATCTGGGTTAAAAAAAAAGAATTCTTAACTACTTACGTTCACTGTTGCTGGCTGACCAACATCAAAAGGGAGGTGTTCAGTAACTGCTGCAGATCCAGTGCATTTTGGAGTCGGTTGAATGCTGAATATTGAGCTTTCTTTCAGCTTTTGGGAGTCTGGTCGGGTCCAACTTAAAAAAGTTGGGGGAGACATATTATATCTGCAACAATAAAGCAGCTGAATCCTCAAATCATTTGAAAAACACTGGGAGGGAGAACTTAACACTGAGTTTCCACATGCTGATTGGCAAGAAACTCACTAGAAGCTCATTAGAATGTATTGTCTACTTAATACTTTAGTTTATGACCAATAAATAGACATAACCATCACTCTCAGCTGTACTTTGTGCTTATTGCTAATTACCAAATGTTAGCATGCTAACAAGCTAAACTAAGATGGTGAACATAGTAAACACTAGACCTGAGTTAGCGTTTAGCTTAAAGCACCTCTGTGCCCACGTACAGCCTCACAGAGCTGCTAGCATGGCTGCAGGCAAACCCTTTTTTCCCCTCACATGTTCTAAGGCCATAAACACAGAAGAGAAAACAATTTAGATCAGACTTAGAAAACAGATCACTGGATTGTTTTTTCTCACTTACCTTCCTACTACATCTCACATCTTTGGTCAAAATAACTGTAAATTTGATTTGACTTAAACCGAGATTTCATTTGAGATTTCATTTGAACAAGATTCGATTTAGCCTGCGTGATGGGACGAGTGGATATGAACCCTGCCGAGAACTCCCCAGTAGACGTCTGTATCTTCAGATTTAATTACATTTTTATTAAATGAACAAAGCTGTGTGTAACTGAAAATGACATCTGCTGTAAAAAAACTTTGGGAGACACAGACATGAGTGTTTCCTCCATGACTAGTCAGATCTACAGTCAGCTTTTTTCTTTTAAGTCCCTGAAACACGCACGTGATACAGGTTTGAATTAATGAACTTGATAAGACAAAAGCAGTGTGGAGAGCACGCTGCCCTCTGGTCAGTCGGCTGAAAAACCTTTCAGAAGGATGTCAAGTCTGTCTCTGTAGCAGTAAAGTGCCTCCAGCTGATTGAAGAAAATGAACAGTCTGATTCCTGCTGGAAACATCATGTACTTAGATAATGCTTGACTTTAATTAAGACCTGTGCAACCAACACCAGGCTGCTGCTGCTGCTGCTACAAAAATACAAAATGTCTGTGCATCAAAGTGGTAAGATATAAATCTTGTAAACCATTTGATAATCTGAAGATACTGAAAAGTCATCACTCAGGACGGCATTTTGACCCTGATGAAAGGACAGGATGTGGTCTGTAACAGACATAAACATTCAACCCATTCTAACTCCCAAGTCAACTATTGACGCATGGTAAAGACCATGTTTGCGCCAGTTTGTAACTGTAACTGTGGAAAGCCCTGTGTCTGTGACTTTTAAATGTTAAAGGTAGTTGTAAGTTAACAGAAATGTCATAGTCAGGAGATGGTTGGGGTGGAATTTTGAATTAGAAGGCCAGCGTTTGTTTTTTGCGTTAAAAGGTGGAAAAATTTGTGCAAGTAACTTTACCTAACTTACGTAAGTTAACTCACCGTTATTTTTTATCTGAACCACGATCTCTTCCTAAACCTAATCAAGTACTTTTGTGTTAGGGTTTGGTGGTAGTTGGACTCACACGCAGACTTAGACATGACGTTATGATTTAACATAAGGGTTTAATTTACAAATGAGAGACTAGGCAAAAGTTGAAAAAGGGCGAGGGTACACTGCCTTCGAGGAGGTGGAGTGGATCTGTGAGTCGGCGTCTGGCTGGAGAGAATGGAGATATGCAGAGGTATGTGGCAACACCTACAAATGTTACCACGGATGGTGAAAAACGAATCAGGCACTGGCCCTCCGGAAAGCAGGTGCTTAAGAGCTGAGCTGTGAGGAGCTGATCAGCTGCAGGTGTGGAGGAGAACCAGATACCGAGCTGACTGCTATGCTTCCCTGCACAGAGACAACAACATAGGGAGAGAGAAACACTCTGAACACAAACACATACAAAGTCACGTCCAAACCACGACACTTTTGGTGCCTAAACCTAACAAAATTGCGACGTTTGACAGAGAAACTGGGGAGCACGGATCTGAGTCCAACAAAGCAAACCAGGGACGCAAACTAGTCCCTCCAAGCCAACCAGAAATGACTCCAATGCACAAACTTAACGCAGCCATCCAGAGACTACGCACAGAAAAAAACAATGCATCAAGATGCATCGACAATCCCATCGCAGCCCTCCGAACCACAACCGGATCGACCCATGAGGCATCCAGAGGCCCCCACCCCCAGCAGCAAGGCCTTCCCGCGTTCCCCCCAAAGCGAGGGCCAAAACCCACCTCGACAACACCGGCCATGTGCCCCTGGGTCGCGCTCTCCTGATGGCTTAAAATATTTCTGGCATCAGATTGGTTCCAAATGTGCCTATATGTTGCTGTTAGCATGTTTCCATCGGCTTAGCATACTAACATGTTTGACTTCCTCCATTTTCAAACAAAAATCTAATTTCGCAGGGAGCTGATAAAAAATAAATAATAATAGAAGAACAAGCAGCTCATTCTGCGTAACAAACTCAGAGGTCAACTTCAATATATAGGGACGCCGCTCCAGAGGTGACAAAAATCACCAGCCAGCACAAGGTAACATTAACTTCTGCGCATTTCCCCAAGACACACACATCCAGTTAAATTGGATGATGGTGAGTCAACAGTGTGAAGAATGTTTTTGTGTGTTTGTCTGCTGTTAGCTAACTAGCTTACTGCCTACAGTTGTGATCAAGCTACTGATTTAACTAGCCTACATTTTCCTGTAGTGGACGGGTTTTAAAATGATGTAATTATGTTATCTCATTCAACTAAAAACAGCTTTTAGCTTCAGGAACTACAGTTTAAATGTGAATATTTTTTGATCTCTGTGCTCCTCCATGACAGCAAACTAAATATCTTTGGGTTTTGGCCAAAACAAGACATTAGATGACGTCATCTTGGGCTTTGGGAAACTCTGATTGATGTCTATTTTATAATTTTCTGGACCAAACAACTAATTGATTAAAAAAGAAAATGATCGATAATTAAAGTTGCAGTTAGTTGCAGCCCTGTAGCTATGCCCAACACCGATGTTCGTACACATTGGCATTTACCAGTCCTGTAACCTCTACTTGTGTTTCACTTTAAGTCTGCGTTTTCTGATCCAGCTGTGAACATGAAAGAGGGTTGATGATGACTACTCAATGAACAACATCCACAGATCAAGGGCAGCATATTTAACATGAGATAAAAGATGAAACTGTGGAGAGTCTAACGGTAACATTCAGCAACATGAAGACTACTAACATGAAGTGACAGTAGAAAATAAATATAAATAAGAGTGGGAGTCACGTATCATTCAGGCCCTATGTGACGTTTTAAACATATATTATTGATATCTGTGCTCCTGTGTGTTAAGATGAATAAACTAATGACTAAATAAAAGCAAAACAGAACATTAAGTTTAAGGGAAAAAACAGCAAAAAGGAGCTAAAAGTGAAAAAAAGTCTCATTATTACTTAAAAGTTTCTGTAAAATGTACTAGGAGCTGGTGAACGGATATATTTTGGAATGAAAATAAAGGTTACCCGGGGGATATTATTATTATTTACAATCATCACATCAGATTTTCTATTGGCAGTCTGACCATGTTTCTCTGAGCAGCAGTGATGGAAAACAACTGATAAGTGTTGATTGTAACTTCTGTTTTGAATGAATTCGGTTGCAGTCAAATTGTCTTCTCTGTCACATTATTCATGTCATACCTTTTAAAGAGTCAGGGTTCAGGTTACTCTGCTCTCTGAAACCACAGCAGAGCTCAGACCAGCTTCTCTAATCAGAAACATGCAACGTCTAGCTCCCCATGTTCACAATGAAAACAGCTTTTTACGTTAATTATAAAATGTAAAAGTTGTCTTTTTGTATAAAAGGCTCCATATATATATATATATACACAAAAGTGAGTACACCCCTAACATTTTGGTAAATATCTGATTATATCTTTTCATGTGACGACACTGAAGAAATAACACTTTGCTACAATGTAAAGCAGTGAGTGTGCAGCTTGTATAACAGTGTAAATTGGCTGTCCCCTCAAAATAATACATCACACAGCTGTTAATGTCTAAACCGCTGGCAACAAAAGTGAGGACATCCCTAAGTTAAAATGTCCAAATTGGGCCTAAAGTGTCAAGATTTTTTGTGGCCCCCATTATTTTCCAGCACTGCCTGAACCCTCTTGGCCTGGAGTTCAGCAGAGCTTCACCGGTTGCCACTGGAGGCCTGTTCCACTCCTCCATGACGACATCACGGAGCTGGTGGATGTTAGAGACCTTGCTCTCCTCCACCTTCCGTTTGAGGAGCCCCACAGATGCTCAGTAGGGTTCAGGTCTGGAGACGTGCTCGGCCAGTCCGTCACCTTTACCCTCAGCTTCTTTAGCGAGGCAGCGGTCGTCTTGGAGGTGTGTTTGGGGTTGTTATCATGTTGGAATACTGTCCTGCGGCCCAGTCTCTGAAGGGAGGGGATCCTGCTCTGCTTCAGTATGTCACAGTACATGTTGGCATTCATGCAGCACTCATGCAGCCCCAGACCAGGACTCTCCCACCACCATGCTGGACTGTAGGCAGGACACACTTGTCTTTGTGCTCCTCACCTGGTTGCCGCCACACACGCTTGACACCATCTGAACCAGATAAGTTTATCTTGGTCTCATCAGACCACAGGACATGGTTCCAGTAATCCATGTCCTCAGTCTGCTTGTCTTCGGCAAACTGTTTGCGGGCTTTTTTGTGCATCATCTTTAGAAGAGACTTCCTTCTGGCACAGCAGCCTATCATGTGTCATGACCTTGGGCTTGTGTTTGTGGTGTTTTTCTGTTATTTTGTTGTCCATTCCTGTTTTACTCGTTGCCTCTGAGTTCTTGTTTGGGTTTTGTTAGTTGATCATTGCTTCCTTGTTCTCTGTTGTGTTTAGTTACATATATCCTTGTGTATCGTCAGTAGCTTTACTTCATGTTTTATTTTGTAATTTTATTAAACTTATTGTCAAACGTTATAATCAAACATTCTAACCATAAAAAATGGTTATAACGTTTTTCATATTTCTGTTAAGAACATTTACAGACTCAGATTGTTTGCCATTTTATGCATAAAGAGAACTTGTTTTTTGCACCGTACTGTCTGTATATAGTAGTACATTTAATTAAATTAAAATTATTGTATCATAGCTACTGTGCAGATTCAGATTAACAATCCAAAATATTGTCAACAAATTATTATAGTTAAGATTTTAATTTACTCACAAGCTACGGGCAGTATATAAATTAATATACTAATTCAAATTAGTTCCATCTTTACCAGCTGCAACATCAGAATCAGAATCAGAAATACTTTATTGATCCCCGAAGGGAAATTCTGTGTTACAGATGCACACATTCCACAAAGGGCAAAGGAATATAATAAAGATAGTGGTATATAAATATCAGAGTAAAATATAAAATAAAATAATAATAATAATATAAAAGGAGTGTGGATATGTACAATATTCCACAGGAATTGTTATGATACAGTATTTCCATAATTAAGGAATTGTTATGGTGAACAGTAAAGGAATAAACAGTAGCAGCAGCAGCGTATTGCATATTATAATTTAAGCAGGTGTTATTGCACAAAACAGATAATATTGTTCAGTTTAAAACTAACTAAGTGTTCGTGTGTCAGACACTTAGAGGGAGGAGTTATAAAGTTTGATGGCCACAGGCAGGAATGATTTCCTGTGGCGCTCTGTGGTGCATTTTGGGGGAATAAATCTTGCACTGAAAGTGCTCCTGTGTTTGAGCAGCAAGTCACGGAGTGGGTGGGAGACATTGTCCAAGATGACATGTAGCTTGGACAGCATCCTCCTCTTTGACACCAACATAGTCCAGCTCCACCCCCACAACGTCATTCCCACTCTCCTCAAAATGTTGAACACATGAATGCATCAATAATTACAATTAAATATACTACATATATACATTTTGCACCATTAAGTATATTTTGCTGATGATACTTCTGTAGTTTTACTTGCAACATGCAACAGAGTATTTCTACACTGTGGTAGTAGTACTTCTCATGAGTACTTCTTTCACCACTAAGACATGTTGCTGCACTAGAACTGTACTTGAAAAAAGTTGATTTCAGTGAAAAAAAAGAGGTTGGAACATTTTTCCACAACATGAGGACTTGAATCTCTTACTGACAGACTCAGATTGTTTATGATTGAGCAGTCATATTCTGTCTCTTCTCTGTAGGTCCACACAGTTTTTGTGTCTTCCTCTCATTGGTTTTGTGAAGCACGTTGACTTTGTGTAATGGATGCAGTTTGAGTTACACACATTATTCACACATATATGCCTGTTCGTTCTGATAAAAAGCCAGTTGATTTTGACTTGATTTGGAGTGCCGCTCAGCAGAACATTAATGTCTGGCCTAACTTTCCTCCCAACGAGCGCCGAGTCCTCCTCTAATGAGTGTGGGTGTGATTCAGTTCATTCTGCTGCAGCGTAATTGTCCCCTCCTAATGTTGTCCAATCACTCTATCACTGATGTATCCTCTGACTTCACCTCATTAATCAGTGTTAATTATAATTGCCTTTTCTAGTGGTGGCTGTAATTGAATTAGTGCCGAGAGACCAAGGTAAAAGAGGTCAGCGTTGCAGTTCAGGTTTGTGCTACTTTGAAAGAGAACAGGAGATGTGGAGAGAGAGAGAGAGAGAGAGAGCAGCAATCAGAGAGAGAGAGATGAAGTTCAAACGGTAAATAGTAACGAAAGAGTGGATGTGTAGAGAGCATGTAACAGGGAGGATGATGAGGAAAATCATGACGGACTAATCCTGGAGCTGTCTCAGAGTTTGCTGTTCATCGTGTTGTAAAAGTGATTTCCCAGCAGACTGCATCTGCTTTGGGCTGTCACACTTTCTCTGCTTAATTTTCACAAACAAAATGTTTCAACCGCAGATCGCTTTCTATTCAGACATTGTAGTAAGTGATGTTTCAGTCTCTCTCATTTAAAAATGCATAAACAAAAGTTGGCTCTCAGATTTCTTTCTGCTCTCTGATTTTTTTGTTTGCAATAACTCCCTTTACTTCTTCAAGTTTCCCGTACAGGCTGTTACTCATCCACTCCCACCCTCCTCAGCTTTATTATGTACTTCCTTTGCTTTCTTTACAACTTTTGGAATAAAAGGAAAGTTATTATGAAAATAAATTAACTAGTGCCTGCACTTTTTTACCACAATAACTAGCCATATAGCACACCGGCGTCCCATCAGGAGGCTGGAGTCATGCTTAATGTATGAAATGTAACCCATGTTAAATGTTTGATATACAGATGAGACTCCTGCAAGTCAGGATGTGAGAGCAGACTCTAAACCATGATTTGAAGAGAAGGATATAAGAGAAGATATAATCTGAGAGCACACGTTTCACGAGCGTACAGAAGCCGCCTAAGCGCGAGGAGAAGGGCTGAAGCTGGAGGCAGGAAATCTGAGTGCAAGCAACAACATGTCTGAGTGCAGGCAGCAGCTGTTTGAGTGTGAGGGCAGGGTTTAGAGGAAAGCATTACAAAATCTGAAGGTGAAATCAATAAGTCATGCTGTCAGATTGAAAGAACACGCTCTTGAATAAAGACAGGACAATGATCTCATAATATGAACCACCATGTTCTGACAGACATTTCAAAAACTAACACTGAGTAACATTTGCATTTTGGAATATAAAACAGGAACTTAACAAACTACTCAGTTCAACACTGCATGATGGGAAACATGGGCCACTGCTACCATTTTTTAACTTACATCAGAAACCGGAGTAGAGAGCAGCACAGTCTGCTCTGCCTAGGTTACAAAATGTAGATTCATGTGTGTCCACTGCCTTAATGGGCATCAACCTCATGTTTATATGTGTGTTGTCGAAACAATAGACGCTGTGAGACACAGCAGAGTGGGGACGCACAAGAGGTGAAAGCGCCATGAAGGGTAGACTTTATAATAACCCCAGAAATTAAGCGTCACTTCTTCTGCAACAGTGGCAGATTTTCATATTTCATCATGGGTGGGTCGGGGGAATGAAACTCAAGGAGAGCAGATCAAAAGGATTAGAAAGAATGGGATGCACATGGCATCATTTATCAGAATCTGATCATTTGTATATAATCATATTATATAGTTTATAATAGACTAAAAATAGACTAAAAGTTTATAATAGACTAGCGTTTTCTTGCCAGATTCTCTCTCTGAGAAAATAGAACACATCTATTGCTGCAGATCGTGAGCCGGCTGTGTCCTGGCGTGAGACGCAAGCCAGCACAGAGCCAGCGCCGACAGCTGCACAGATTAAAATGAGAGCTATCTGCTGCGAGACGTGTGAGTACAAAATGGCCCCTTGGACCCCCAACGTCCAGCGCCCATGATGTTACTCTATATAGTATATACAATGAAGTGAATACTGACTTCACTGTGACATGGCATTGGTGTTTTTTGCATTGATTTGAAGAATGGCTAGGATGGTGGTTAGTGGTTTGTCTCCACTGGGTGGGCGATAAGACACATGCCTTTGGCGTGAGAGAACCGGGTTCAATTGTGACTCATCCACCATTGTGTCCCTGAGCAAGACACTTAACCCCTCGTTGCTCCAGAGGCGTGCGACCTCTGACATGTATACCAATTGTAAGTCACTTTGGATAAAAGCGTCAGCTAAATGAATAAATGTAAATCTAAAGTAAAATATTCTAATCCAAACTACAACAGACTGCACATTCAAACACCAATGCACTGTTGACTGAAGTCAAGCAGGTTAGACAACATTTTAAAATGATTCAATGCATAATCTGCCCAACCTCCGAATTGTAGACCAACCTATATTTTATGTATCATCAAAGGCTGTAACCAGTTTACATTTCCTGTTCATGTACAGCCGCAGTAATTACAGTTCCACAGCTGGAGCTGACTGGATCTCTGGACTCCTGCAAGTAAGGATGTGACATCTTTGGTCACTTTGAATCACTAAACTAAACGAAACTCTCCAAAAAATTATAAAAAATCTCCAACCTGCTGCGACTTGCATCGACTTGCAAGTATTATTAATAGTCAAATACATTTTGATAAGATAAAATAAAGTAAAACATATTTCCTGACACAAATACCCGCATACTACACCTATATATCACAGTAAAAAGGGTACAAACATAAGTCTGAACTGTTGTAGCTGATGGTTTTTAGTATGCCTGATTGAGGGGGTGCTGCAGCCCCCTCAGCGTCATACTTCCCATGTCCATGCATAGGGATGTATTTGTAGGAGCTGTTATCTTAAAGGGCTATTGTGATGTAAAGATGATTGTTTTCCAGCCAAACCGCCGCGGCTGTAAAAACTGTGAGTCTGTGTTTGAAAACTGGCAACAGCTGACGCTCTGCTGCAGGCTACGATTTCAAGCAGATCCAGGCAGAATGAGCAGAAAGCCTCTGAATCATGATGAACTCGGATATACTGTGCCAGTCGGTTCCAGTAAGTGCAAAGTGTGAATCCGAGATTCAGCAAACAAAGTGAATGTGAGACAGAATTGAAAAAGTTTGATTGATTGCCTCTATCCTGACTGACAGGTCGCCATGGTAGTAACTTGTTAATAACAAGGTAGCCGTGCCCTAAAGCCTCCTCTGCTTTCTGGTCTATGTTCCTCTAAATGGGACCATAATTTACTAAATGAACATCATGCTGTGTTGAAGAAGACTTTATACTAGCAGCTGAGACCATAAACTCATCAGGAAAGTGTTCACTGAGGTAATAAATCAGCTAAGAAGTAGCAACATTTTCTCATTCCTGCCAGTGGAGTTGCCCCCTGCTGGCTGATGCAGGTTTAGGACACTTCAGCATTGGCTCCACTTTTCAGACCCGAAAAGTGAAACAGAGGTGCCTGTCCAATCTTAGAGAGAAACACTGCACTAAATTCATCTACTGACTTTAGTTACTAGTTACTTTATAACAACTAAGATATTTGCATACAAAACATGAAAGTGTTGTGAATGATTATTCATTTTATGTAAAAACAGTTGATGCGCTCAAAATGGCTTTGATTAGATTATTGAGGAGGTTCGAGCGTTGCCTATAGCTTTTTCTACATGCTACTTAGGTTAACATAACCCCTTAATGTACAAACCCGTCCACCAGGTTCGCCTCCTGTCACGCAGGGCCACCCTCGGGCCTAACCCACTCTTTCCCCATTAAGTTTCCCCATTAACTGTCTCCTGTTCAGGAAAGTCTCCTGGGGACTGAGCTCATATGGTTGTGTGACAAATCACCTCCCCATGATGCCATGATGAGATTCATATTTTGTGACAGGAAGGAAATGTTTTTGTTACAGGAAGTCAGTTAATTGCTGTAATCCTCCCTCGGGGCTAAAGAGTGTCATTATAAATGCAGACTCTTCATGGTTAGATACACGTCACCTGAGCTTCATTAAAACCAGGACTGCAGTTTCTAAAATCTGCACTAACACATCTACTCTTATACATCTGCTCTAATACCACTGACTAATGGATAGATGGATGGATGGATGCATAGATAGATAGATATATAGTTGGATAGATAGATAGATAGATAGATAGATAGATAGATAGATAGTTGGATAGATGGATGGATGGATGGATGGATAGATAGATAGATAGATAGATAGTTGGATAAATGATGGATGGATGGATGGATAGATAGATAGATAGATAGATAGATAGTTGGATGGATAGATAGTTGGATAGATAGTTGGATAGATAGTTGGATAGATAGTTGGATAGATGGATGGATGGATGGATAGATAGATAGATAGATAGATAGATAGATAGATAGATAGATAGTTGGATGGATAGATAGTTGGATAGATAGTTGGATAGATAGTTGGATAGATGGATGGATGGATGGATAGATAGATAGATAGATGATAGATGGATAGATAGATAGATAGATAGATAGATAGATGATAGATGGATAGATAGATAGTTGGATAGATGGATGGATGGATGGATGGATAGATAGATAGATAGATAGTTGGATAAATGATGGATGGATGGATGGATAGATAGATAGATAGATAGATAGATAGTTGGATGGATAGATAGTTGGATAGATGGATGGATGGATGGATAGATAGATAGATAGATAGATAGATAGATAGATAGATAGATAGATAGATAGATAGATAGATAGATAGATAGATAGATAGATAGATAGATAGATAGATAGATAGTTGGATGGATAGATAGTTGGATAGATAGTTGGATAGATGGATGGATAGATAGTTGGATAGATGGATGGATGGATGGATAGATAGATAGATAGATGATAGATAGATAGATAGATAGATAGATAGATAGATAGATAGATAGATAGTTGGATGGATAGATAGTTGGATAGATGGATGGATAGATAGATAGATAGATAGATAGATAGATAGATAGATAGATAGATAGATAGATAGATAGATAGATAGGCAGTTAAAATGACAGACAGGTAGTTGCTATGGACTGGTTGTTGTTGAGGATTGTTGAGGAAGTATTTTTGGTCTTCTTCCACCTAAATGAGTTTTATTTTTGCCGCGGCTGACGCACAGCTCTGTGTGAGGGCCCGCTTCAACTCCTTTGATCTTTGTTGGCAAATCTGACATAATGAGGGGGCCGCTCGGTGCCCTTTGTTGCAATCTGCTGGTCGGATGAGAACATCTCAAATTGAACGTATCATCCAGTCTATTAGAAGGAGGAAGGGCCCGCTGGTTCACGAGCTCATGCTTCACACTGCTAAAAGCTTCCACATTAACATACTGTAGATACTAAAGTGCATTTAATATTCCAGCTTGAAGCTTTACTCTGTAACACACCACAGTAGTTTATTCAGGTTCTGAACACTTGTCATGTCCCCAGTCAGCAAACAACCACATAAAATGAGTGGATACGCCTGTAATGACCTGGAACATCTTATCCTCCTTCAGGTTCCTGTTCCCGCCACAGAAATCAAACACTGTTCTTTATCTGCCCGGAGTGTTTAGAAGCTCTCAAACCTGCAGGAGGAACCAAACTGCATGTTTGAACGGATGTTTTTAAATCTGTACTTCGAACATGAACACTGACATTCTCTGTTAAGTGACGTTTGGTGTAAAATTAATGATCGTGTTTAAATTAGAAACTAAGAAAATATCACATCCTCATCTCCACTGACATTCCTGATGTTGTTTTTAATTTCCATATCTTCATGTTTCCTTTTATTTATTTATGCAAAGGACATTTGCCACAATTCTATATGCAGTAGGTCTGAAGGACAATTTATACCTCTTCCTCGAATCTAAGCGCACCTTCCGAAAAATGTAACTACACGTTGTGGAGACACAGGCCAAAAGAACTGTGATTGGTCGGCTTGGTAGCATCCCATTTCCTGCATGACTGGTTTGGTGGTGGTTCACTGATGGTCGCACAGACCTCCACTCGCTAGCCAACGATACCCTGACTACTGTTAGGCAATCCTCAGAGCCATTGTCAGACCTTATGCTGGTGCAGTGGGTCCTGGGTTCCCCTTGGTGCAGGATAATGCTCAGCCATTGATGCCATTGACTGGCCCTGAAGGTCCCGAGACCTGAATCCAATTTAAAACCTCTAGGATGTTATATATCAATAATCCGACACAGCCAAGTAGTGTCACAGATTGTCCAGGAGCTCACTGATGCCCTGATCCAGGTCTCCACCCAGGACACCATCTGCCGTCTCATCAGGAGCATACAGGCACATGGGGGCCAAACACACTACTGAGTCACATTGTGAGTTGCCATGATGAAAGTCAAGTTGGATCAGCCTGTGATTTCAGTTTTTTAACTTTTATTTTTGGTGTGAATCTAGTCCTCAATCAATTGCTGATTTTGGTTTCCATTGACCGTTGACATCATTTTCTTCTCAACGAATCACACAATGTACAGTAAAGATTTGGCTTTTAACTATTTAGTTAATTGAGATATGATGTGTGATTTAAGTGTTCCCTTAATCAGTTTGAGCAGTGAATGTACAGAATATGTTGTTAGAGATGAGTCCCCAGAAACGCCCCTCTAGTACAGAGACTCCTTTCATTTTAGCCATGAAGGGGAAGATGAGCGAGGAGGAAGGAGGGAGAGGAGGAAGGAGGGAGAGGAGGAAGTTCACCCTTCACTAGAATCGAAATTTATAAAATTAAAAAAATTATAAAAAACGATACCTACAAATAAAATAATTCAGTAATTTAATGTTTAACAATATAAAGCTGCACAATGAGATTTAATTAGTGTAATTAAGATTTTGAATACAGGATTTATACACTGCAGTATTGCAG
Organism: Micropterus salmoides; assembly: GCF_014851395.1. Lineage (NCBI taxonomy): Eukaryota > Metazoa > Chordata > Actinopteri > Centrarchiformes > Centrarchidae > Micropterus > Micropterus salmoides. The sequence goes on from NW_024041151.1 coordinate 3,286,813, forward strand.
CTTTTACTTATATAAAAGACCTGAATACTTCTTTTTTAAAATGCACTCAGATGTTAGTGAACCATATTGAGAATGACTGACAGATCATTTGCATAAGGACATTTATTTCCACGAACCCTGTGGTGAACTAGATGTGATTTAATGGACAATCGCTCTTTTGTAACAATGAATGGTTTGAGCGTTGTGATATGAGAATTTGTACATGCAATAAATGCTTTGACAGTGGAGGACAGACTCAGCCGCTGGCACCATATTGCATTTGTTGAATGGGCAGCTTGTGTTGAGTCCCAGGGGATTTAATAGCGACATTAGCTATTATTTAAGGCCTGGAAATATGTATAGGAAACCAGCGGGATTGACCTTTATTGTGTCGAGGCCATGACTTAATAGCAAACAGTCAATATTAACGTTAGAGTGACTTGAGGTTATTGACTTCTCCTGCAGTGGTGAAGAAGAGGTTGCAATTTTCCAAATGATGCAACAGTTAATTTTAATTCTCTCATTTTAGCTTTACAATGTGACGATTTACTGATTTTATATCACAGTAAACTGAATATCTTCTGTTTTTTTAACAGTTGGTCCGACAAAAAAACAAAAGACGATGTTTAAAGATGATGTTTAAAGACCAAACGATTAATCAATTAACTGAAAAATAATCAGCGGAGTAATCGACAATGAAAATAATTGAATATTGCAGCTCTACATTAATCATTTGCTCTATAAAATGTCAGAAAATGTCCATCACAATTTTCTTTTTGTTCGACCAGCAGTGCCAAACCCAGAGGTATTCAATTTATTGTCACATGAGAGAAAGAAGAAGAGTTAATTATCAGACAGACATTTGAAATGCAGCAAATGTTTCTGCATGAAAAATGATCAAAATAGTTGATTGAAACATGCCTATCACGTTTTCCCTCCGGTGACGTCTTCATATAGTTTATTTTCTCCAACCAACAGTTCAAAACCCGACCCATTTTTAATAGTCTAATGGTTTCATGGATCGACTAATCGAGTAAATAATCTGCAGATTAATTAAATGCCTTGACTACATACCATGGGCTAATCTATTTTACAGTGTTACCGAGTTTGCTCATGTTTCTGTTTCTACAGTAATTATGTCAACAAGTAAACAAAGATTAGGCTGCCGGCTCATATAGGCTTAAATAATCACTGAGCAGATAATAAAAACTCTAACCTGCGCTCTCAGGTCTTAAATTAATGCAGCAGGGTTGTTTCAGGACAAGAGGGGCGTTTCCTCTGGAGCTGATGGAGGTTCAAGCATCGGTCTCTGATTGTCCAGCCACCACAGTCTACAAGAGACAGGACAGGAGCTGAGGAAGATGATGATATGCTCACCTGAGTCGCCTCCAGTTCTTCCCAATACATTGAACTCCAGAGATTTTCCGCCTCAGCGTGTGTCTCCAGGTGTTGGGGGGGGGGGGGTTCTACTACATATGTTTTAAAGTGGTCTGATGGTCTCAAACTTTTTCTTTCACACCCCATTCAGAAGCACAAAAAAAGTCAATGCCCCACCCCACCCCAGCAACAGTGGATTTAATTTTTTATCAATCGTTCAAAAATATTGAAATAAACAAGATTCAGGTTAGCTAAATAGCCCTACTAGCATCAGAGCATTGTTTGTTTATGACACTACATGAATCACATTAAAAAGTGACTGAAAGACTGTTTTAACGTCTCTGAGCGAGCTGTGTGAATGTCTTGAAGTGATGTCACTTGAGTCGGCTTCGGCTGAAGACTACGAGTCTGAAACTGAAAAGAATCTGTTGGTGAGGAGTTACAGTAGAAAGAAGTGAGATCCCAGACCTCTGTAGCTGCTGCTCAAATCTGCTGCAGGCTACGTTAGCCACTAGTAGCATAACACACATCAATCTTACACAAAACTGTCAGCAGGTGGAGTTGCATTCTGGGTAATGCAGGCGCCAGGTTTTATCAAAGAACAAGAGTGTGGAATAAAGCAGAGCTAAAGGTGCCACAGGTGCTCTGCAGCATGTTTTGGTGACCCAGGTTTCCCCTGCCAGGTTACAGGCTGCCCTGGAGCTGTATGCAGCCTGAAAGGTTAGCATACCTGCAGACTAAACTCGGGGCTGAAAGAAAGTTACTCTGCAAAAGAAGTACAATAAATACAGAAGTTTACAATTTCTATTTGTTATTGCAACCAACAAATGTTTGTTTGTTTTTACTTGATTGTGAAACCAAACTGCGCCCGTAGCTGTAGTTAAGAGCGTGGGGGCACGCGCACATTTAAGTGTATTTGTGTTTGTTCGCTTTGATGCCTCAGCGCGCTGCTTCACCCCGGGTCATCACGCACATGGTGCTTGTTAGACACCTGGTGAGAGGAAGGTAACGGGGAGGGAGAGCGAGAGAGAGAGAGAGAGAGAGAGAGATGGTGCCTCCTCCATGGCTGACACGCGCATTGAGTGTGTGTGTGTGTGTGTGTTAGGGGGAGGAGGGAAAACGGTTTCTAGGTTTTCCACAGTGGTCGCACGCGGTAGGTTTCCTGAAGGAAATACGAGCGGACGCACGAGGCAGCTGGAGTGGATTAAGAACAATATTCCAGGGAGACGCGCGTGCCTTTACGCATCAGAGTGGAGTAAATCCATTCAACTAGCCCACATAGGCATATTATTATTATTATTATTGTTGTTGTTGTTATTAATATTATTAATGTGAGGGGAGAAGAGGAGAGCCGTCGCGTTTCTCCTTGTGACGTCCAAACTACACCGTCATCACAGACCACCGGGGAAAGTTGGAGTAACGCGGTGAGAGGGAGCACCTGGATGTTTAACGCGTAAGAACGAGCTAAACAACAGGAAGGAAAGTGTTTATTTCGCCGTTCATGGACCGACTTCTCCGGATAAACCGTGGATACTCCGACACGCGCTGCTTCACCGGAATATGCGGTCCGTGACGGACTCTGCGAACACTTCTCCCTCTGCCCTGCTTTGAGTGCACCAAGAAGGGTCCAGGCTCCCCGTTAAAACTGTCCAGGGGTATTTGCTCGCTCCACCATGTCGGCGGCAGTGTTGCCGGTTTTCAGTGAAAGAGAGAGAGAGTGAGTGAGTGAGAGACACCGGGGGAGGGAGAGAGACGGGGCTGAACCGGACCGGACAGCGCGAGAGACCGAGCCTGTATTTCGTCTTCATGACTTGTGGGATTACTGCTGGACGCGAAATGATCCTAATTAATATCATCACTTTGGTTTTTGTGTTGGGTGAGTAACCCCTCAGTGCCTCTACCCACCCACGCGCACACCGACGCGCGCGCGCATACGCACTACATACACATTCACAGGTGAGGGCAGAGGGTCTACAGGCGGTCCATGTGGATTTCTTGCTTTCTTTCTCATTAGGCTAAATCCTTTCGGTCCTCCGGGAATCATTGAGATGTCACCCCAAACCTTTCACCTCTCCTTCAACCCCCCGTGTGCCCCCCCTTTTATCATTCCGGTAAAGGTGCACGGATTAAAACCACATTCAGATGCTCGTCTGATGTTGTTAAAGGCGTCGGAGTTTCTCCTGACAGGAAAACACTTTTCACATTTCATTTCAGCTACTTCATCCGTCCACTTGCATGAATGTGTGCGTTTATATGTTTAAGCTGTAGGCTATAAATCTATAGAATATAGCCCATCTTTATTGTAATTGTGCTGATGAAAAATGGTTTAGCAGCCCTTCAGCAGTGTGACGCGTAAAAGTTAAATAAATAAAAGCAAAATATAGTGAGATTAACAGTACAACGGTGGTTGTGTAGTAGCCTACAGGGTGGTATGTGCGGAACTGCAATATGTGCATGATAGCAAAGTGTGTAGTGTATAATGAATGTGTGTGCGTATTGTCCTATTGTCTCCTGGTTGCAGAGGCTGTACTCTCAGTGGTGTACTGAGATTGATGATCAATACCACACTGTAAAAAGACTCTATTGAAAGTACAATCATGCATTTAATATTTCACTTAAAGGTTCTGTGTAACTTTCAGAAAACCCTTGTTATTGATGACACCGGTGGCCCTTAACTGAACTGCACTCTGTAGCGAGGTGACATAAGGGAGACTGATATGAACACTGAATGCTGAAAAATAAACTATAATCTTATTTAGAATAACATTTCTATTTATTTGGACTCCATGATACTGACCAGTTTGCCACAGCCATCCGGCCAACGCCAGCTTAGCTTAGGTTACAGTTAGCATGTCGGCCCCTGCCTTGCATAAATCCTGGCAAGTAGAAAGCAGCTGTTATACACAGGGGTTAAATTGATCCTGGCTGTCTAGGGGGTCAGGCACATAGGCCTACAACAGGCTGGGGGCTGTCAGAAAGAGATTCATAAACATCGTAAAGAAAGCGCAGGGATTGGATTAACGCTGAGACGATCACGGCCCACGTCATCTTCCGAGAGATGCATCGTTGGCCAACTTAATTGACGTTATCCACCCAGGACAGTATATTGTTATGTTAGCTAGCTAGCAATTTGTCCACATTAGCCAGCAAGCCAACATTAGCCAGCTAAAACCACAATATCATGATATATTTCACATGCTTTGCAGTAATGTTAGCTTTGACTTTGGACTTTGTGTTGGACTCTGTGTTGTGGTGGGTGCCTGTTGTTTGCCGTCGTTAGCAAACTCCATTTCTAAGCTAACGTTAGCTAGTTTTGTTGGGGAGCGGAAGAGAGCGCATATAAATGTCACCTCCTTTGGATTTTGGAGTCCTGTAGAGTAATTTTCCCCTTGTACAAGTGCAAAAACCCAAATGAATCATTAGACTTACCTGAAAGTTTATAAATTATGTATTACGAAAAGTAAAAAAGGGATATCATTCACAAAGGCAACAAAACAAAGCACAATAATAATAGCAATAGTTTGTCAGAAATGAATGAACTGAAGTATGACAATATATTAGACAAATATTCTTTTAGAAGCATTGAGCTTTGGAATAATCAAATTAATAGAGACATCAAATTATCAGGAATGCTAGACTTACCTTTGTTAAGATGCGAATGCTGGAGATATTCAAATTATTTAATAGTGACATGAATTTGGATAGATAACTATTAGAATTAAGATCAAATTAATAGTTCTATATTATGCAAAAGATCCGAGAACACCCGACAAAGGAATCGAACAAGGAGACCTTTGCTGATGTCAGAGAAGGTTTGAAAAACTCCTCCTAAACTACATTTTAATACCCAAAGATACACACACACAAACACGAATGGCTAAAATTAAACTGCGTCACAAAGTTTGGCTCAATTTGGAGTTTCTCAATGGTTGTTGGACATAGTGATGGCTCATTGTCATGTTCCAGCCTTCCCCTAACCTCAGATGTATGCCTGTTAGATAAACTGTTTTGAGAGTGGTTGAACACCTGGACATTTTCGGCTTTTCCTGGAACTAGCCTCATTGCTAAAAAAGAGCTTCCAACCAACCTCCCCCAGGCCGGAGCAGAGAGTGCAAGCTGCACACTTAAATGTATGACTAGAGATTAAATGCTGACATTTAGTATACCTGAATAGTCAATTGATCAACACGTATCTATCACAGGATAATTAACTTACAGGAAAATTTACTTAAAGTATCAAAACTAAAAGTATTTATTATGCAGAAAAATGTCTCCTGTCAGATAGTGTTACCTAGGTGTTTTTGAACCAAATTAGACCAGGAAGGTGCTGATCAGGACATTTACAGTTGAAAAATGATACTCGTCACTGCTCTCTGGTGGACAAACTGTAGAATGGTGACACTTCAAAATCTTTGGCATTTCTTCATTTTCTTGCAAAGTGTCGGCTGACATATACAACCCCAATTCCAATGAAGTTGGGACATTGTGTAAAACGTAAATAAAACCAGAATACATGTATTTGCGAATCCTTTTCAACCTATAATCAATGTAATACAAGATATTTAATGTTCAAACTAACACTTTGAATTTGATGCCTACAACATGTTCCAAAAAAGCTGGGACAGGGGCAACCAAAGACTGGGAAAGTTGAGGAATACTCAAAAAACACCTGTTTGGAAGATTCCACAGGTCAACAGGTTCATTGGAAACAGGTGAGTGTCATGATTGGGTATAAAAGGAGCATCCCCGAAAGGCTCAGTCATTCACAAGCAAGGATGGGGTGAGGTTCACCACTTTGTGAACAACTGCGTGAGCAAATAGCCCAACAGTTCAAGAACAACGTTTCTCAACGTAAAATTGCAAGGAATTTAGGGATTTCATCATCTACGGTCCATAATATCATCAAAAGATTCAGAGAATCTGGAGAAATCTCTGCACGTAAGCGGCTCAGCCGAAAACCAACATCAACAAACCAACATCAACAAAACCGTGACCTTCGATCCCTCAGGCCGCACTGGATTAAAACCGACTTCAATGTGTAAAATATATTACCACATGGGCTCAGGAACACTTCAGAAAACCATTGTCAGTTAACACAGTTTGTCGCTACATCAACAAGTTCAAGTTAAAACTCTACCATGCAAAGCGAAAGCCATATATCAACAACACCCAGAAACGCCGCCGGCTTCTCTGAGATAGACTGACGCAAAGTGGAAAAGTGTGCTGTGGTCTGACGAGTCCACATTTTGGAAATTATGGACGTCGTGTCCTCTGGGCCAAAGAGGAAAAGCACCATCCGGATTGTTATCAGCGCAAAGTTCAAAAGCCAGCATCTGTGATGGTCTGGGGGTGTGTTAGTGCCCGTGGCATGGGGAACTTGCACGTCTGTGAAGGCACCATTAATGCTGAAAGGTGCATACAGGTTTTGGAGCAACATATGCTGCCATCCAAACAACGTCTTTTTCAGGGACGTCCCTGTTTATTTCAGCAAGACAATGCCAAGCCACATTCTGCACGTGTTACAACAGTGTGGCTTCGTAGACTGGCCCGCCTGCAGTCCAGACCTGTCTCCCATTGAAAGTGTGTGGCACAAAATACGACGACGGAGACCCCGGACTGTTGAGCAACTGAAGTTGTACATCAGGCAAGAATGGGAAAGAATTCCAGCAACAAAGCTTCAACAATTAGTGTCCTCAGTTCCCAAACGCTTATAGAGTGTTGTTAAAAGGAAAGGTGATGTAACACAGTGGTAAACATGCACCTGTCCCAGCTTTTATGGAACGTGTTGCAGGCATCAAAAAAGTGAGTGAATATTTGCCAAAAACAATAGTTTATCAGTTTGAACATTAAATATCTTGTCTTTGTAGTGTAATTGAATATACGTAGGTTGAAAAGAATTTGCAAATCATTGTATTCTCTTTGTATTTACGTTTTACACAACGTCCCAACTTCATTGGAATTGGGGTTGTACGCTGATACCGATAAATCTGCAATGAGCTAATATCGGCCAATTTACTGGCCTGACCGATATATCAGTCGAGCTCTAGTGTGTAAGCTGCATTTTTATGTAGCAGCTGGTGGAGGTAAAGCTAGTTTTAATCTTTCTTCTGTTGGGTGGATAAATCTATAGCAATGCAGTGTGTTTGGTAAACTAATCAAGTTTTAGATATCATCTACAAAGCAACTGCTAAACATCGAATGGAGTAAAAAGTATAGTAGTTCTCTTGAGGTGTAGTGGAGTGAAAGTAAATAGTATGATAGTTCCTCAAACGTCTACTTGAGTAAATGCGCTCATATTCCACCGCAGTGCTGGTTTCTGGTGCTGTCCGTGGTCCTGAAACACTTCATCTACACAGGGAGCGCCTGATTTGTTCCTCAGGCTCTCTAGAGGGCTGTTTCACAAAGGGAGCTCAGAACAGCAGCTCTTATTGTGAAAAGCCTGTATGGGATGAGCCTAACAAACTGAACCAGGATCAGTCTGAGCCAAATCTGGTTTATTTCAGAACATTGAAACACAAACCTGAAACATCGAGCATGGATCACATCACCTCACAGAGAACAAACCGGTCACAAAGCAAAACATATTAAACATAAAAGGAGATGAAAATGTTACCGCAAAAACGAATAAAGTCACTACAATAAACAGAGCACAATAAAACTTTGAGCAATTCAATTTTATTCAATCTAGCTTTATTGGCATGATTGTAAAACAATAATATTGCCAAAGCTACAAATAAATTACAATGTAGATGAAGAAGATGTAACATATTGAACAATTCTGACCTATCGAATACGACCCCAGACAGGATCATACCATTTCTTTAGGGACTAGAAGTTCTTTCTCAGTTGGATCATGTTATTTATGTTGTGCAAGTGACAGAGCAGCCTCCATATGGTGGACATATTGTTAAAATACACATTCACTGCCTGCCACTTTCTGCATACTGATGATGATTACTGTGCTGTTTGCATGTTTAATAAATAGATTTCTGGCACTTCACTACTTTGATTTAGTGCTAAAGAGAGAAGATAAAAAAATATTTCTTGGAGTCAAAGCTTTAAACTGAATATCTTTGTTTTTTGCACTGCTGGTCAGAAAGAAACATTTAATCACGTCATCTTGAGCTCAAAGAAAATCGATGGACAATATCAGAAAATGGTCAAAAGATGCCCACCACAATGTCCCTACGCCCAAGGTGACGTCTTCAGATGTCTTGTTTTGTTCGACCAACAGTCCAAAACTCACATATGTTCAGTTTACTACCATGTAAGAGGAAAAGAAACTGAAACAATCGCTCCATTGTCCAAATTGTCGCTGATTCAGTTTCTGTGGACTAATTTATTTATCGAGTAATCGCTGCGGCTCTACTTATTTTATTTATCTGACTAAAAGTATTTGGTAGTCGATGAAGTAATGGCTTCGTCAGAGGGAGCTGTGGTCCTCTCTCACCTCGTCACAGAGTTGTCGGTACAGCTGCAGGTAAACATTGATGTGAGACTCAGCAAAGTATCCTTATCTTGTCTTCTGACGCTCAGTTAATTGGACTCCTCCTGTTCTCACTACAGTAATGGGAGCTGTTGAACCAGCTGGCAGAGGCCACCGTCGTACACTGAGACTGCAGCTGATTCACGGCCGTCTGAAATGACATTTGTTTTCGTTGGTCATCAGTTTTCAGTCACGGAACTCAGTGTGCATATATATATAATATTACTCATTATAATGACTGAAGGCAAAAACTAAGGAGGAGAAGACTAAATAAAATAAATCAGCTGCCTAAGTTAAGCTTTCAATCTACTTGATCAGTGCAGGCAGCCAAGTTCCTCTCAGATTGTCTCTCCTGTAAACAGGTCAGTGAGTTTCAGTGAACCTCACCATGTACATACAAATTCTGTTACCAATGCAAAGCAAACAAATCAGTATGTCAACTTAATACAATCTCCCCCGTACTTGGTTTAACCCGTGACATCATCGATGATGTCAGGAAGAGCATAAGAGCAGGTACCCGCTAAACTCCAGGAAAGCATGCTGGTGAGTAAATAACATTTCCCTCAAGAAAGCAAAAGATTAAATCAATGAAAAAGAACTGAACTTCAAAAAGACACAAACACAAATAAACCCAGGACAGTAAACATTTGCTAAGCCACAGATTAAAGACGGAGCCGTGGCTAAACACATAAGAAGCGTGGTGATGCATATGTGAGGTGTAAATGTACTGCGAAGGAAGTTCAGCTTAAGCCTTGTTGACATTTATGGGAAATATAACAGGTTGAGGTAAACCCAAGTTACCCTTTAAAGTTTGGCTGATAAATGACTGACTGCTTTGCATATGGTGACATTGTGTTGTGTTGATACCAGTTTGAATACAGAATATGCATCTGACACCATATTCATTTCTTCTGGACTGTGCTGGTGCAGCCTCATTGTTGCCTTCTTTAAGTAGAGCTCTGATATGTGTCCATTAAATTGGTTTTGGCTGGGAGCTAAAAGCAGTGTTGCTTTCTCTTGAGACAGACACTTAGAAGCCAAATGAAAGAAAGGGCTGCTGTTCAGGAAGTCCTGGAGTTCAACAGTTTGTGTGGATGTGAAGGAGCTCCACACAAAATGGAGTATTTTATGATGAATTTGGTGCAACAGTTCTGATCTGCAAAACCCCAAACTGACTTGCTGTATTATTCCCTTTTAAATGCTTTCCTACAGAGTCCAGAGGTCGAAAAATATCACTAGCGATCCTCCTAAATTGTTTCCAACGAAGAGTTTCCTCTTAAAGGTCCAGTGTGTAGGATTTGGGAAGATATAGTATTCATAAGATTGTTTTCATTAGTTTACAATCTCCTGAAAATATGTTGTGTTTTTGTTACCTTACAATGAGCCTCTTATATCTACGAAGAACGAGTCCTCTTCCACAGAGTCCGCCATTTTGCACGCCATGTTTCAACAGTAGCCCAAAATGGACAAACCAAACACTGGCACTAGAGAGTTTCACAGCCCCTGTAGGTTCTCCTTTACACTTGTGAGGTGAGGGGTATTCTGTTGGTTGCAATCTGAAACCTCACCGCTAGACAGCGCTAAATCCTCCACACCTCTTCTTTAAGAGCATTTCACAAAGAGACACTTTTACTAAATAATTGAATTAAATAGATTTCAGACAGCTGAGGCTGAGATCATCAGCTCAGAGTTGTTCTAGCTGTCATCTCAGGCTTTACTGGATCCTTTCCACCTGTAGCCGACTGAATCCTTATCAAATGGCTGCCATCAAACTCTGGATGTAGAAGTTTGTTGTGATTGTATTTACACTGATGTGATGAGGCTCACGACTGTGAGCAGCTCTCAGTTACTCCTCACTCATACTGACCAGATACTTTTACAGCTTAGAAAAAAATTACTCTCCGACCCGAGGAGTCTTAAAGTCAGGAGAAAGAAGTTCACTCAGCCAGTTAGCAGCTACTATCATCCTCGGGATGCTTTGTGAGCATGACCCAGAACACTTACTCACATGTTCAGGCCTCTTCAATATAAACGCCTCTTATCAGTTTCAGTGTTTATTACTGAACTTACAGAGCACTGGAGCAGAGCTGCAGAAGACTTCACCACCTGCAGTGGTGGAAAAAAGGAACTTGCTGCCAAAAGCTTGTGTGTATTGAGCATCTGTTACAGTAAATTGTGGGTCTATGTCACGTGTTTTCCAGTATTCCAGTATCACTTTACCTGTGTTTTAGATGATTGACCTGACAGGTGATGTATATACCTGGTGATGTGAGTATGTTGAAAGGGCCTACTTTGCACTGGGGACATTTCAAAATCCTATTTTTGTCCCACTCACTTTTATTAAAGTCTTTTTCAACATCGTCCTCTGACTGCTCAGCTCCTGATATGAGAAATAGACAAAAATGTTGATCTGCTTCTCTTCTGCTTTTACTGCACACTCAAAGCACTAAGGAGCAGCGAGCGCTTTGCAGCCCTTTTGTTGCCCTTCTCAGGCTAACATACCTTATTGGTGAAGGTTGTTGGGCTCCAAGATGCCTGAAAGCAAGATCTGCAGACGCTATTCAAGGCTGCACAAGCTGCTCAAAACATTTAAGATATAGTATGTTTCCAGAGTTACTTAGCATTTCTGTTTCTTTAACCACAACAATAACCAGATTTTAATATAATTATAAATAAATAATATGGTTAAAGAAGTGAATCATGTCAGACCCCTCACACAGACACAGAAGGAGCCTTATTAGCGGTGTTAGCTCTCATTCCTTTTTTTCTTTCCCCCTCCAGATGTGTGTGTGTGTGATTCAGAGCTGGGCCCCCCCGGGTGGAGGGAACCTCTGGACTGCGTCCGAGCGTCAGAACTGTGCAACCAGAACAGCCAGTGCAGCTCACGTTACCGGATCATGCGCCAGTGCCTCTCTGGTGGGGACAAGGAGCGCAGCGCCATGCTGGCCTCCAAGGAGTGCCAGGGGGCGCTGGAGGTGCTGCAGGACTCGCCGCTGTACGACTGCCGCTGCAAGAGAGGCATGAAGAAAGAGCTGCAGTGTCTGCAGAACTACTGGAGCATCCACATGGGTCTGACTGAGGGTAAGCCGCCAACACAGTGCGTGTCGAGAGTTAATTAAGCCTCCTGCTGCCTGTTGATTTCTCCTCAGTGTTTCGAGCTGGCAGATGAAACAGCACAACATCTTGGTGTTTTTCCACGTATGCAGAGGTCGAAGAGGGCTCTGCATCGTTCATTGCGGGGTTCTGTTTGGATTTTGCCTACATATCAGAAGTAGAGGAAGATATTGCTGTTGTTTTTACTGTTGTTTAAAGTTATCTCCAGCGATTTCTTCCCCCTCAGTGTGTGTTTCCAGGTGTGGGAGAGTTCAACTGCATATGTTTTAGAGTAGTATGCTGCCTTTAGTGTCTCAGAGGGAGCTGTGTGGAGTCAGAAAGAAGTTCGCTCGCGGACCTCTGTAGCTGCTGCTGATCTACATTAGCTGCCACTAGCAAAACACACCCCAATTTCACACCCCTCTCAGCAGGTCAAGTTGCATTGTGGGTGTTTTTGAGACAGAAGAATGTGTGGAATAAAAAAGAGGATATCTGCAGCATCGATTTACATCCTTTTTAAAAAAAATTTAAGTTGAGTCCGACAGCGTTTCTGGAGTGAAACAGTAACCTGTTCTGCTGCTGCGGTCGTTGGTTGGTTGATGTGCTGTGGGAATTTTAATAGAACAAACAAGCAACATCACACGAAACATTCTCTCACTGCAGCACTGCCCTGTTTTGAGTCACCCCAGACACCTGGCTAACGTCTTTGGTTGGTACAGGTCCCACTGCTGGTCCTGCACTGTGTTCTGTGTGAGTCAGCACACACACACACACACACACACACACGGTCTGTTGGCTGGCCTAGTTTGGGTCTCAGCAGTGGCAGAGCTCATTAAGAGCCTCTGTCTTTGTTCTCCATTCCACTAAGGATGTTTCTGTACTGCCAGCAATGCTCGCAAAGCCCCTGCATCACACACACACACACACACACACACACACACACACACTTGGCGGCCACACACAGGACATACATTTAAGCAAGGCAAAGCTGCAATGTACGGAAACGCAAAACACATTGTCTCAGACCTTTGCAACACTCAAGGACATATAGCGTGGTGTGTTCAGGTGTCTGACTTCCGTGCTGCTTTTGTGGTGCGTTCGGGTGTCTCACTACTGTGGTGTGTTTGTGAGGTATTTATAGGAGAGAAGAACATCTTGTTATAAAACATCTCTATTGGAGCCCGTCTTAAATGTTTTGGCTCGTGAACGGTACACAACAGGCTGCTGTGTGAAGACCTCCTGCTGTGAGCTCTTTTTGTTTGTGTTTTACTTGGAAGAAGATTGTGTTGTAACACCAGTGGAAACATGGGATGAGAGTTTGTTGTGTATGCTCCAACACAACAAAGTCCTCTCTCCAGCTCTGACTCACGTTTCCACCGGCGTCTTCCTGCAACAACTCTCCTCTCACGAGATGTCAGGGTGAGGATTGTCCTTGAGCGGGACTTCAGCTTCCTGTTAAAAACAAAGTGGGTCACCGGGAGTCCCTCGTAGGGATCCTTTCCATGATGTTGTCAGACACCTGGTGTAACAGTCTGAGCCTGCTGAGGCACTTTTTGTGGACGCCATTTTGACGGAGGAGTACGATGCAGCCACAAAGCCGTTTCAACTGCCTGCTGAAGCATCTACTGCACGGATTTAAAACTTTCTGTACCTACTAGTCAGAGAGCGTTGGCGGCCTATGACCCTGTTGCTGGTTCAGCGCCTTAGTTTGACCACTTCTGATCGATCTTCTGAACTGTACTGACCGTTTTGGAGATGTTCTGACCCAGTTTGGTCATTGTCAAAGTCGCTCAAATCCTTATTCTAACTAAGTTCTTCTAACACATCAGATATGAAGACGCGATGTTCACCTGCTGCCTGATATATTATATAGATACATTTTCTGCCAGACTGACAAAAAACCTGCTCGCTTTTACCGTCATTTTTTGACGCTTGCTCTCTTATTTGCTACTCGCTACGAACACACACTGCACTCCTTAAAATACCTGGCGTTAACTCCGCTGCACAATCCACATTGACATGAGTTAGTAGCAGCGGTCATAATTCAGCAGCGGTGATGCACAGAATATAGAGGAACCGTGTCTCAATAATGTGGACGTCAACATGACCGTATCAGCTAACATTTAGATAATGGATTCATAATGGATGAATAGACCCAGCTTTAATAACTGAGCTTATTTACTGTACAAACCTTGTCAGTGAACTATGAGGGCAAAAAAACCCAACATCCAAAAACAAAATAATTTGTAATCGAGGTAAAATGTTTGTGATTTTGATTTCAGGTGAAATCGTCCAGCAACATAGTAATAAAAAAGAGACAAAAAAACTACAGTTGAAAATCGATGGGTATGGGCCTTGATCGACTGGCACATACAGTAGTTACAGGCGCAGATGGTTTTTTTGGATACTAGCCACAAGTCAGATCTTTTTCTGGGTTAATGAAATAAAAACCACTAAAATCTCTCTCTGATGTAGATACTGTCTAGTTGAAATTATTATGTTACTTCGACTGCTGCCTACCTGCCTAATGGTAAAGTTACCCCCCTGACATGCTGAGGCATATACTAAAGGACCTTTTACCAAACAGTTGCACCTTACTGGAAGAACGCTGTTCAGTAGAGTTCATCTCTCTGGCAAGGAGCTCTGAGCTGGAGGCTCGTGGTGGAACAACACCTCTGTAACACCTTGCATGCTTTACATTCATTTGTCACACATCTCTATATGTACAGTATATCCATATATTATGGTAGGCTATTTAGGGAATAATTCCTGAGAATATATTATGGAAACCTCAGAAAATGGAGTGAAACCATCAGACACTAAAAGCAAAGCACCAGTTATTAAGAGAAGAGAGGATCACGGCTCATAAAGGTTTCTCACTGGGCGGCTGCACCTTCCTCCAAACCCTTAAACAGGATGATAATCAGTCAAATCTCAAGTGTTGTTTCTGATGGATGGGTGCAGGGTGTCACTTTTTCTGAGCACCTCAGTGGGCAGACTTTGAAGGGCACCGGTAGATGGGTTTATGTTGGATACAGCCTTGAGTCATCAGTCTTAACACATCAAACAAAGGATTCCAACACTGCAGCAATCAGTGTGCAGATATGTGCTCTCCAACACCAGAAGTTTGATCACAAAGAAGCTTAAAAAATGTCTCTGTTTCTCTTTATTTCTCAGAGGAAGGTTCATCTGCTTTATGGTTAATTGCATTGCAGATGATTTTATATAAGTCCGATAGAAACTGTGCTCTTGCACTTTTAATTTTCAGCTATACTTTTTCTTTCATGTGACAATGAACAAAATAGTTTTTCCTGCACATCTTTTCTTCTGTCTTTCGTTCATGCATGAATATTTAACAAGGCAGAAGAGGATTTGTTGGCTTTTCAGCTTAAAACTTATAATAGAATCCAGAGAGGAAGAACAGGTGAGAGTGAAATTATTCACAAGTTTCTCTTCGTCCAAGGTTAGGGATCTGTTCGAGCAGAGGAGGCGGAAACAGCAGTTTGGATTTTAGGATTAAATAAATAAAAAAGAAGGACAAAGTTATGGTCAGTATTACAAAAGCAAACTAACAAGACTTAAATATAGGAACGATTTATTTAAACAGGTTACAACCAAGTGCTTTATACAAATGAACAACACAAAACATGTGCAGCGTATTGAATACAACAGACAATGCTTTGTTGAGCTCCTTTATACAGGTCAGAGCCGGGGACCAAAGTAGGGTCCCCTCTGGCGGCTGAAATGTAATCTGGAGCTTTAAATGTAATAATTAAAATCCTAAAACAGATGGTTAAAAGCAGCTGTATGTTGTCCCTGCTGGGGCCTGGGACAAGTGATACATGGTCTTGTCCAGTCTGGAGGTAAAAAATGAATCTAACAATTTTTAAGATGATTCAAAAGGAGTGGATGAACTGGCTGATTATTGTAGGTAGGTAATTGTAGGTTGTACAGTAGGTTTTCTGGCCCAGTGGTTAGAAAATCCGTCTTTTCTGAATACAAGAAAATTTGTGGCCATCCAATCTGCTGACAGTAGTTGTTATGGAGATCATCAGGGAAACTAGGGCTGAACAATTTGGGGGAAAAAATCGAATTGCGATTTACGATTCAATTTGCGATATTTAAAAAGAGTTATATACAATATTTACTTTTTTACAGAAGCCACGTCAAGCAGCACAGAGCAGCTGAACCGGGCAGGAAGTCAGACACAGAACAGCATAGAGAATATGGTCAATTTTCAAAATAAAACGCCCTTTGCAGACTCTCGATCGTACATCAACAATAAACACAGTTAAAACAGACAACATTTTTTTTTTAACTATGTATCTACTTAACCCATAGTAGAGGCCCAAAAATCAAGGATAGCTGAAAAAATTAACACAATCTGAGCAAGTCAGCAAAATCAGGCAGGCAAAAAGCTCTAATTCTGAAATGCTCCGTGTGGTTATGTAACGTTAGCCTGCAGAGAGCGGAGCGGGCTCGCAGAGAGCTGATATCTGTAGTTGAAGCACACAAAATGATAAACAAACAACAAACCTCAACATAGCCACCGCCTGTGTCGGTTCAGCTGACACGATTATCCCATGTTATCCTCCAGTTTCGTTTGTTGTTGTAAAATGCGTACACACTCCGCTCTGATTGGTGAGTAGGACCGTAACAGGAAAAGCATGGCACTTGTGATTGGCGAGCAGGTCTGTCGCACAGACAAATAAACAGGTCAGATGTACAATTAACCTACATTTTAATCGCTGTCTTCACGATTAGCTAATTGCGTTCTTTCAAATCGCAATTTCAATTTGAAAATGATTAATTGTTCTGCCCTTTGTGAAACAAATACATGCAACACCTTGTATTCATACTGTATAATGTGACAGGGGAAGCTGGTGCTGTTTAAAGAAATTGAACCCTGGGGCTCTCATGCTATCAGGGCTAAAGAAGAGGCAGTGTCACCAATCTAAACAACATAAAAAAATGACTTTACAAATACGATGAACAACTGCAAGGCTGAATCAGAGATACCAACCCTCTGCTGAAGTCTGTGTATCAGGATGCTTTGATGTACTGTGTGAAAAAGCTGGACTTAAGTCTAGTAAAATGGGAATGGAGCAGTGTCCGGCTTCTGCGTTCATTAACGGGTGACTTTTAAAACCTGACAGGCTTCAAGAAGCTGTAATGAAACTGACTTTTCATCGATTTTGGCACTTTGGAAAGTGGTCCATGGTTATTTTGGATGAAAGCCTTGCCAGTGGAGTTTCTGAGAAGAAGCTGGACCTTGTCTTACACATGAAGACCTTGAGATCAAACCAGACAAAGTCACGAAATGCTAAAAAACTCTGAAGGAAAGTGTACCAATTAGTGGCTCGTTATGTCTCATTAGACTGAAATATGTGTTCAAATTAAAATGTCACAGAAATAGAGTGCTTAAAGTTTTTTGTCATTCTGATTATTCTTGAGCAGTTATAGTAAGAGTTGAGAGATTTGAAAAATATTACCTTTCAAATTATTATAAAATTCAGTCATAAATGGACCTGACTTACTCTGTAGCGATGTAGTATTTGTGTAAGATTCTGCTACAGGCTTTGGGTCTATCGTAGACCCGCTGCTTCTGTCCAGCCTCCACAGTCTGGATGTGAATGTGCTGTGTAACCTTTGTTGGCATTAAGCTGGACATGTAAACAAACGCATCGGCGTCGTTCGGACAGGTGGTGTGTTTTCTTTTATACTTCTACAGGAGTCATGAATGAACTTGTGCTTGCAGCCTTCATCTTTGTGATTTCAAACATTATTCAGCAGCCACAGGAGCACAGAGGGGCCACTGAGAACAGAAAAACCTAATAATATATATATATACAGAAGTCGTTGGTGGCGCGGTCTTTAGCATTTCATTCTACCTGCGAAACAGTCTCAGGAGCAACAGCAACTTCTTCATATGCTGCTATCTGACTGCCTTGGTGTTGTAGGATGATGGCCCACTTGTCATGAATTAATATTATTAAATCATTATTCCACAACTGAGGCCAAACAGATAATTGAAAAGATGAAATTCACCTGAGACGAAGGCAGTTAGTTATAAAAGCTGCTGAGTTCACTCGTCGCAGGCTGATCCAGTCACAGTTTGGATGATGTCACATCTCACTTGAGAGAATCAGCAGGATAATTAAGGGAGCTGTGATTGACAGCAGCATCCAGGTTTTACACAGTGGAGGTTCTGTTGAATCTGTGATTAGCCAGCAGATCCTCAGAGAGCAGTTTAGAAGGTGTTGGAGGGGTTAGGGTGGAGATGACTAACGAGCCGAGGGAGAGGAAAATGGTTGTGGGTGGAGAGAGCTGAGCGGAGACGGAGAACCGGAGTCTTTTCCTGCAACCTTTTCTTTCTTTTATATTATTCGTTCTTTGAGGACCGCCGCTCCCAGCCTGAGACACAGGAGAGGAAATTCTCATGCTGAGAGAACAAAGTCAAACTCATTAAGGTTCCTTCTTTTTATGTGCTCTCTGTGGGGAAAAGCAATCCTACACTTGGCCTGTCGTGGAAAAGATGGCCTGCTGACAAAAGGGTCGTGGAAACGGATGTTTCCAAAAATGTGCTGAAATAAAACAAACTGGCAGCTGTGAAAACTTGTGGGAGGTCAGAGGAACGAATAAATTCAACATAAATGTGGCAGCTAGGAAGCAGCAACTAAATGCCATGATGTATCTACAGTTACAGAAAAACTGACTGACTCCGTTACAAGAGCAAAGGTTTAAACTGTTTGTCTGGTCCAACCGAAGGTGCTAATGTTAGCATGTCTGGTTAACTAGTTTACTGTCTACAGTCACAGTAGCATTACTTCCAAAATGAAGAATTCATCTCTTACCATCCCTGTAAAATTAATGCAAAACGCCTTTTCAAGGCATATCCAAAGTAAAGTGAATGTAGGGCCACAGCATAACGCCTTAACTAGTCCAATTTCATACCAATACCATGAAAACTGACTATTTTACACAGGTTTTTCTACGTATATGTCTAATCACATTTTTTTCTTAAACAGCACTGCCCCTTGGCGGCAGGCGGCTGCTGCTGCATCGCTCCGTATCAGCCGGTAGCTTGACGCAGATGTGTTGGGGTTTTTTTTGCTGGTAGATCATGAACTTCCCACTTAAAGCTGGATAACGTTCTTTTCTGAATTTTATTGGCTACAATTGGCTCAGCCTACTCATGAAATAATGGGTGCCGGCCCTTCCTTACAGCGCGGGCTCTCGTTGGCTGTTGTAGGCTGTGAAAGAGACATGTGAGCTTCTATTGGGCT
The DNA here is from genome assembly GCF_014851395.1 of Micropterus salmoides. Lineage (NCBI taxonomy): Eukaryota > Metazoa > Chordata > Actinopteri > Centrarchiformes > Centrarchidae > Micropterus > Micropterus salmoides. The sequence continues at coordinate 3,306,034 of NW_024041151.1, forward strand.
GAATTTGGTGTCACTTGAAAGGTCAGAGTTCAGCAGCTAATTTGAATACAAGATATCGTAGTTGTTTACATTACATACATACAGGTTTTATAGTGCGAGCAGATGCACACCATCTCAACCTGCAACCGCTCTCATTGGCTGGTGCAAGTTTCTGATTTGAAGCTCCCAGATATCAAATCAGAGGCTAATGTCAGTAAACCCCTCACAGTGCAGGATTATTTGACCAGCCTCAGATCAGGGACGTCCCCATGATTGTCGGGAGGGCAAATTGGACCCAAAATTGGCCCAGTTATCCTCCAGTGTGCAGTCAGCATTACATATAAAACTGTTGGTAAGTAACAGATCCACTGTGTGGAAGCAGGGCTTGGATGCTATCAGAGCTAAATGATGCTAAAGTTCACAATTCTGTCCTGCTGTTTATTGGATTTGAGGAAGTTTACTCTCCAGAAAGTCCAACCAGCGTTAGCCAAGATAACGTTCGCAAAACACATCAGTTAGTCCACAAAACGACCACAAACAGCCACAGTCAGTCTTTTACTTTCTCATATTCTGTCCATGTCTGTATTTGGAGTTACAAATATCAGATATTTATTTCATATTAGAATATTTGAAGTTGTTTATTTGGAGTTCATTTATTTCACTGAATAAACCACATCACTATTTAAAATATACAGTTTATTATTGCCAAGAACCAGCTATAAATTTGAACTTTCACATATTACAAATGTGCCCCCATTGTTTTAAAGTTGTTTTCCAGTCTGCCCCCCCCCCCCCCCATTCAAACATTTCTACACCCACCCCTTGGTGAAGATGCTGAAGAGATTCAACCATTCTTTCAACTGCCAAGAGAGTTTCCTCATCGCTGTTCAAGAGACAGCTTTTCATTTTCCATTCTGGGATCATCGCCTCCTGTGTGCCAAAAAGAAATGTTCCACTCTTCTGCAGTACGTCCTCAGCAGCAGACTTTCATTTAGGTAAACAGGGCGAATCTATGACATCTCAATTAGGAGGTGTGAGACGCTCGGCTCTCTTCCCTGCTGCCCTAGTTTATACTGCAGCCTGATAAAATGGCTGTTTTTAAATATAAATCTTGTTTCATCCAGCTTCATGCACGAATACCTGAAAGCTCATCATCCATCCTAATTTATGTTGTACTCGCAGTCTTCATCTCAATGATTTCAAACATTATTCAGCAGCCTGCAGGTGGCCATAGGACCACAGAGAGAACAGAAAAGCAATATTCTACAGAGCTCATTGTTGGTATGTTATTTATCATCCCACACTACCTGCAATACCAATCGCCCAAAGTTGCGAGCCAAGTCTCAGGAGCAACAAAAAAAACCATCCAGGAAGCAGCTGATAAACAGCACAAGGTGAAACCTCACAGGCAAACAGAGGGAGGAACAATCAGGACACAAAGCGCTAATTTCTTTTAACAACTCTATTCAGCATTTTTTAAGCTGAATATACACAATTAATAAATGTTGATGACACATTATTATAGTAAACATTTAGTGTCAACAAATAAAACCCCATAACTGTGTGAAGGGTTAATGAATGTGTGAGTTAATGAATCTCTTCCCAGAATGCAGCAGGGTGAACAGGCTGTGGCTGGGTAGGTATAGTCCTTTAGTATCCTTTGGGCTCTGCGGAGGCACCTCACCGATATCACTGATGATCGGGAGATGGGTACCAATGATCTTCTGAGCAGTTTTAATCACCCGCTGCAGAGCCCTCCGGTCCTGGGCCCCTGGGCCGTGCACATCCCATGTTAGTGATGTTTCCAGTAAGGATGCTTTCTGTTGCATCTCTGTAAAATAATTTTGTACAGGAATTTGGCCTTTATAAGCTTCCTAAAGAAATCCAGCTGCTTCTGAGCTTTCTTCACCAGCGTAAAGATGTAAGATGACTCCCAGGAACTTAAAACCGCTCCACTGATGTAGACAGGAATGTGTGTCTTCATCTCCTTTGTCCTGAAATCAACGATCAGCTCCTTAGTTTTGCTGATGTTGAGCAGTAGGTTATTCTCTGTGCACCACTGTGCAAGATTATCAATTTCCTCCCCATATGAAGTCTCATCGTTCTTTGCCGACGACACCACCATCTTCGGCCGGATTTCAAACTTCACAACAGAGTTCTCTCAGTGTCGGGGTTTTTGAACGCGTTATCAATAGTTTATTACCCTTGTTTCACATAAGTTAACGTTGTTGAAAAATGCAGTTATATCCGCTTTAAAATGGCCTCATACCTGCTTCCAACTACATCATAAACCATGAATTAGTTGCTAATAAACTGCTTATAAATGGGAGGGTGGTTAAAATGATGTGTTCCGAATGTTTTTGACATCAGATCAATCACTTCGGTTATCTGCAGTCATTCACTTTAAAAGAATGAGTCCGCAGGCTGTTTGAAAGAAACCAGACGCAGATTAAACCAAAGTGTTTGTCTGAATGTCAGAAGGAGCTGAGGAGCTGAGGGTAAGAGAGGAGGATCAGTGCAGATAAAAGAGTGATATCCAGGGAATTAGATGAAAGTGTGATGGCAGCAGATGACGGAGGAAGAAGCAATTTGAGGATGAGGAACAGAAAAGGCAGGAAATGGAGTACAGCAGGGAGAAATCAGACACATGAGATTAGATGGACGAGAGGGCACTGAGTGGAAACACAGATCAAACCTCCATTCATCTGTTTCCTGACATACTTTATTTGTAAGGACAGAGGACGGCGTCTGGGACAGAGGTTAAACTATGTCTTCTTGTTTAAATGGCCCATTATTTGTTGTCATGTTAGAGGTTTAAAGTCCGTCTGGGAAACTTTGGACGTTTGATTGTAAAGTTTTTACGGTCTGTTTGGTGGCAGAAACAGTGAAACGGTCAATGAATCACTGTCTGACTCTTTCATTACGGCCCGTCGACGTGCTGCTGAACACGGTGGAGGAGATATATGGAGATTTGATTTTTGATTGCCCCACAATGATCCATCACTTTGCCACTGATGTCTGATGTTTGCCTGGTGTATGCCGTGATGTTTGTTGTTTGCCGGTCCATTAAACCACGCTCGAGAATGGCGATCATTACCCTATTAAGTGTTTGTGTGCGTGTGTGTTTGCATGTGTGTGTGCCTCAAGCATTAACAGAGAGGAAGTCGGGGGCAATAGGAATAAAGATCAGTTATTTCTCAAAGGAGAAAAAAAGCAAGCAAAGACAGATACAGAGAAGAGAAGAGGTCACACTAAATAAACCATTCATATTTAATGAAATATTTGTCATTATTCTGCAGGTGTTGCAGGATCACAGACCTGATACAACTTCACAAGCGGTGGATCTTATAGACTGAGGGTCAGAATAAATGAGGCTTTTGCACCTGTTTTCAGCTGCTTATGATCCCATTTCCATGTGCTGTTTCAAGTGTCTTGTAACCAGATAAAAGATGAGATTTAAGCCCCTGTCATGTGCACTCAGTCACATATCTACGTCTCTGTTGGTCAGATCACAACTCTGATCACAGTCCGTCTTGGCTATATCAGTCAGTTGGTCATCCTCCAGTCCTGAAGGAGGTGGTGATGGAGCTGAAAGAACTTAATTACGACGACAGTTAAGCTAGAGAAAAACATGTTATCATCTTCTCTCTCGCCCATAAGGATCACTCAGCGGTTGAACTGATCAGGGATCAGACTTGGTGCTTTAACGAGACAGAACAAACGATAATTTCAGAGACGTTTCAGTGAAACTTTAGCTGCTGATCATCACACAGTTCTCCCACACTGTGGGAGCTGGAAAGGTTGCAGGTGTCTTTTACACCTTTTCAACGTCTGGCGAGAGTCTCAGACCTCGTCCATTTACTGTTTAGCTTTGTAGAGATCAGGGCCCGTATTTATCAAGCTTCTCAGAATTACTCATAAAAACACTGCCAAGAATTGATTTAAGAGTAAAACCATTCTTGGCTCAAAGCAGTTAAGCGCTGCTTTTATTAAGTAGTTATCAAGCATTTCAGTCAGTGAGTGAAGTGTAGGAATAAATCTTAAGGGTCAGTCTGAGAGTAACTTCACAACACTTTTCTCTGCCGCACACGGGATTTTTTAAGGCAAGGACCAATCACTGAATAGATTTCCTTAAGAATATTCTCTGATAAATTTAGAGAAGTTTACTCTAGCTGTAGGTGCCATAATTGTTTCCATGACAATATATCGGTTGTGATGGCTCCAAATCATCAGCATTGCATTGCTGCATTTTTCCTTGCGGCAAATGAACAAAGTGTCCTCACCACCGTCAATTTAGCTGAAAACATTTTGCCACATAAAGTCAGTAGTAAGATGACATCCCTCACCAACTCACTGACAAAGATGATCCAAACTATACTGTATAATTACCTGCACATCATCAAATAATTCAGAAACATTCTTCCTCTCCTAGAAGATTTGCGCGTGTCTCCGTCTCCTCAGTCCACAAGCCCCTACTGGCAACTCCTAACAACTTGAGAGACCTCTGGAGCTGTCTTAAATAACTGGGAGAGTAAGAATGATTCTTAGCTTTAAGAAATTTGATAACTTGTTTTTATACTTAAGTTTTAAAGTAGGAGTAAATTTCATGAATTCTCAGCACTTAAGACTAAAATGGCTGTTTGAGAAGCTTGATAAATACCAGCCCTGATATCTGATCAGCCCAGGACACATGAAATAACTGCAGCAAATTTATCAAACAGGCACACTGTGATCCCCTGTAACCTGTGCATTGCCTCATAATCCAATTTTTTTTGCTGAAGTTCAATTTTGGTCATCTGCAAATTCAAGCCATTTCGACAGTCCTGACATTTAAGATGATAGAGAGCTGGACAAAAGTGGAGGAGGCTTATGTAGCTTATTATCTGTGATTTTCATTGGACCAGTATAAACTTGTTCCACAACAGAGTCTGAAAGGAACTTTTCTCTGCCTGCCACTGTGGCAGGAAAATATTTTTTAATGTCTGCCACTTTTGAAATGTTTGCACTAAATGAAGGAACAAATAATGTTGTCATTCAGTGTTCAGTATATTTACACAAAAACATTACAACAAAGGACCCATATATTTCAGTACATGACAATCACTCCACCTTACTGAACAACCACCGACACACAGTCTATTAAATAGGGGTGCCAATAAATCGATACAGCAATATATCGTTATACGTTTTACACATGATACTGTATCAATATTCCAGCCCATCAAATCAGTATATTTAAAAAATATATATATCTTAACATAAACAACACATTTTGCTTCACATGCTGAACATCCTGAGCTACATACTGTGCAATTGCTTAAAGTACATATGATTCCTGAGCTCTGTGTGAAATAAAAAAGAGCTGCTAACTTCACTGTCTACTTCAGCACTGACCAGCTACAGCAACCCCAAAGGGTCAAAACTCAAACCCAAAATTCCCTGTTGCCTAAAAATACAGCTATCACTAGGTGGAGAAAGAGCAGCACAACGCTGGTGTCACTGAACAGTTATATTATAATGTGAGGTACATATTAGACTTAGGTGGTACACAGCAATTTGAATTATCTGCAAAAAATCAGTACATTTGCATTTTATGTGTCTTTTTATAAAGAAATGATTTTATAATTGTCCATAGTTGCTCTGTATTTTTAATTTACAGACTGAAAATGTGTGCTGCAGAATTGTGCAGTTTCGATTTGCAGCAAATAAATAGAAAACTTTTTCACGGGCAGTTTGTATTAATGGTAATATCGTGATGTATAATTTTAGGATTGTCTAGCAATATGTCGATTATCGCAGAATTGCTGTCTCGTGATATTATTATCGTGAGCCATGTATCGTGAGGTACCCTGCGATTGAAAGCTTTGAGCCGCCCCACTCTGCCTCTGATTGGCTCAGTCTGAGGATGATGTTTCCCTGGTGCCCTTGCTGAATTATGATTTAGCTGCTCTGCTGTCTTTGGCAAATTGATAAGCCATTGATGATGATGATGATGATGATAATAAGTGGAATCAGTGGATTAATTCCACGGCAGAACTTTTCTGGTGTAACCAGACTAAATTAGAAAATGTCATTGTTGTGTTTTGCAGCGATAAATACATATTATTTGTCTATGGGTGTCATTAACACACTGTAACAGTGCGGCTGCAAAACTGTCTTGGTATTATGGGAGCGAACTGGCCAGTTCGAGCGTTTTTAAACACAGGGTTGTTTTCGCTCAGTTATGTTGGAGGAAAAGAGGAAAGGGAGACGGAGGATATATATTTAAGACAAATGGCTTCCTTCCTGAGTTACTGTTCATCAGAGATATTCAGGACAAATACGTTTCTCTGCTCGAATAGTCGCTTTTATAGAAAATATATGCAGCAGATGACAGAAATGGAAGCAGACAAGGCAGACTGAGACAAGTGGGTACTGCAGAAAAGAAGATTACCAGCGTTATCAGAAAATAAATGCACCCAGGACAGACTGATGACATGAAACTATGTGAAAGCACCAACAGGTAACCACTTGGAAAACATCCTCATATATGACTTTAAAACAAATAGCTTTTTAAAGTGTGAATCAGCAGTTCTTTCCTTCCTTATCGAGGTGCACCAGATCACACAGTAGATCGGGGAAATTGGAGGCTGTTTCAGAGCCTGGCCTTTCAGTTTACTCTTGGAGAGATACAGGTGAACGATGGCTGAAAGAAGAGTGAGCAGAAGATAATTCATCTCCTCTTAAATCGATTTGATACAGTCATGAAAAGCTTTGATTAAAAAAAACAAACAGTTTTCATTGATTTTAAATCCCTTTGAGATCCAGCATTTTGGGACAAAAACAGTAAAATTGAAAGTGTTTGCCACATCAAAGCATGACAGATGATCAGACTGCTCACATTTGTTCTCAGAAAAATAAAGCCTTTGTGAGGCTATAAGGCAACACAGACTGTATAATTATTGGTTTATCTGAACGAGAAGTCTGCCTATGACTTGAGGGAGGATGGAGTGTGGAGGCTTTGGAGTAATCTGCACAGGGATTGGCCTAAGCTGTCCCTGGAGGGAGTCACATACAGGAGGGCAGGCTGCAGGCAGCAGCATTAGTCATGGGTAGCTCTCTGCACGGCTAGCTGATTTCCTCACCTCTGCTCTGAGCTCCTGGTGGGACCAAAGCACACGAACAACCCGACCAGGGAAATGGCTCTATTGCCTGCTGTTTTTCGCTGCTGCCGTGGATACTAAAAAGTGCAACGCTCACCGCACAGAGAGAGCAGAGGGCCCGTCAGGTGACCCCGCCTCTGGAGGCCACAGTGGAGAGTCGGAGGAAGAGGAAGAACTGAGCGCGTCTCTAAACAAACACTTCACATCAGAAATTAGTTTTTTGTTAATATGTGTGCTTCCTTTGATTGGGAGCTGATATCATTAGCCACACTAGCAGCTGAGGACGGGTTCTCAAATTGGTAGCCATTCCTGATTGGTTACAATTATAATACTGATGAACTGTCTGTATTTTAACATCATTCATTTAACATTCTGCAGTTTCAGGTTGCCTACTGTTAAAACCTTTTTTCCTATATGTAGCCCTCAGCTTATAATAATGAGCACAACTATATGAAAGCAGCTGAAAGCACAGATAACGCTATGAATGATGCTTCTCCAGGCTGTGGGGTCTGCTCGGATACACCGGCCTGCCTGTATAATGCGGTCTAATTTAATGTTTATACTTTGCCTCTGAAAGTAGGGTTGAAATGTAGGAGGGTGTACATGTTGGTTTCTCTGTCACCTGTTGGTTTGTGGACTATTGTATTGAAGCCTCGAGTTTGGCATTTTGTCCATCACCATCTTGTTTTCTTGGAACCAGACGTGACCATATGTGGAATTTGGGCTTGCGACAAACAAACTTAAAACAAAATGTACTTACCGTAAAAATGAGCAGCCGACTCCTAAGAAGCTTTTTTCAGCAGCGCTGGATAAATGTACACAGAGCAGCTGATACGAGTCGCTAGTGTTGTAGTCAAGACCGCCCAAACCGAGAACAAGTCAAGACCAAGACTTTTAGGGGCTGAGCCCAAGTCGAGACCAAGACTGAGGGAGGGCGAGACTGAGTCAACACCAAGACCAGTTTCCCACATTACATGACACACAATAAAATGTGAAACGTGATCTTAGGTGCTTCTCAAACTCATCTGAAAGATCCACATTCCCACTAAAACACCCACATACAAAGACTAAGAGCTGAAGCCAACATAAGCGTCTTTATTCAACGCTCCTTTTCCATGTTTACCATTGCGGATAGACAGTCCTTAACGGGAGCAACACATTTTTAATTTAAAGTTTTCCATCCAGTCAAAGTTCAGATGTTAACAAATAAATCAGACAATGCAAAAGCAGTTTATTGATATTGATTGTTATGGTCTTGACTGGTCTTGAAATAAAATCCAGAGTCCTCAATGGACGAGACCGAGACAAGACCGAGTACAAATGCGCTCGAATCCGAGACGAGACCAAGACCTTCAAAAAGTGGTCTTAAGACTGGTCTCGAGACCAAGACCAACACTACGAGTCGCCTCCATCTGCGTTGCCAGGTTATTTTTGTGGTTATGTTTTGACTGTACTCAAACAACAGCAACAAAAATATTTTCCATGTTAATATGCAATAATCCTCATGATGCATCCTGTCTCGCAGGTCTTCAAAGAGTGGAGGCTACTTGCAATAACATTGCTACATTTTGTTTGAATTAAGATGTAGCTCAATGATTTACAGGTAAAATAGGTATGAAGTTCAGTTTAACAAATAGCAAAACAAGGTAGCAACAGAAAATGATGTTAGAGTTAATGTGTAGAGGTAATTTACTGTTGCTGAAAACAGGTCAGAACATGAAAGATTTCTGGGCTGGGCTAATCCTCAAATGTGACAAAGTGCATCTACATTGAGACCCCACCTTCTTCCGACGTCACTGTTTTTTCTGGCCTGCTTGTTGTATATTTAGACATTTGCACACAGGCAGTTTTCTAATGGAGCTAAACTACTAAATGTGTCCTCTGGGAAACTTTTAACCCGTCTGTAACGAAAATGTTCTCTTACCGTCACAATGCTCATTTTTGTTTGTCATGTTTGGACCTTACGACTACAATCATCCAAGTTTGTATCGAAATGCAATTATATAGTCATTAAGACAGTAATGTGGGGAAGTCAGAGCTCAAGTAAACAACAAACTCCAATTATGTTAATGTGATCGTGTAATCAGAGTAAACATAAACACAGTAGTTTAATGATCATCAGCAGACACCAGTTGACTGTTAAAAATGAATTATTTCAGGTTGATCATCTTACTAAAGTCTCTTTTGATCAAATTGATCAAATTAATTATTTTTCTGTAGATAACTAATCAACTAATTGCTTCTGCTCAATTTCAGATACATCAGTTCCCTTATTATGTTGATAGTAATCTGGGCAGCACAGTGTTTCTTTTAAAACAATTCCATTTTGCATTCAAATGTATTTTTTAGGAGTTAAAATAATCAGGCTGCGTGGGGATTAACAAAAAAAACCTCGACGACTCCATCGTGTGAGTTGTTGAGTATTGATCCAGAGTGTTGAATAAAACATAAGCGACATACAGTTTAAATCATTTCAGATAAAGGCTGCAGTTTTAAAAATATTTTCTGAATTTCATCCCAAGCAGGGATAAATAAATGCCCCTCGTCCTCCAAAAGATAATGATATTCAGAATTACAATGCTGTCCTGTGTTGGAATACATTTAAAGTTGACTATCAGAGATTGCTGGAGGTCTAAAGCAGTGATTCCCAACAAGGAGTACTTTTACCTCACAGGGGGCTCCTCTATAGTTTCCAGGGGTTTTAAAGAAAGTTGAAAATGTGATTTTATTCGAAGAATATATTCACTCATTTGTGTTTAGAAGGACATTAACCCTGAAAATCCTCCTTAAAGCCATGTGCTGCCATTGAAAGTGCATGAAAACTAGTTATCTAGCGAGCAGAGAAGTCAAAATAGATTAAAGTAAGTGTGGACACATGGTTTAAATAGCTCGGAGAGGATAGGATAAGAGTTGAAAAGGTGAAAGTAATTCAGCCGTTCAAGGTGCTCTTGTGGTATTCACAGAGATGCAGTGCCATCAGCTCTGCTTGCTGAGTCTACGTCCACCCCTGCAGACACCTGCTGTCTGATTGCTTCCAGCTGCTGTTTGTGAACTGACACATGTGGCGTGCCAACAAAGATGACTGTATATGGAGGCGGAATCGGACAACAATATGACCAACATGCTATCAGACAGAGAATTACCCAGAGACTCTCAGTGCTGAGGAGGCGGCTTCCGCTCAGGTCTGTAATGTGTTGTGACTCTTATCAACACTGGAGGCAGATAGACGACATAAAAACATGCACACAGGCTCAGCCATACTTGCTGGAACATGTTTTCAGCAGGGCGTACCGCGCCCTTGACACTTGCTAACAAATAAAACACATAACACAATGTAACAGGGGCTTCTAGCTGTGGATATCAACACGATAACACAGCGTGGGGCCATACAGCACTGAATCACCTTTGACTGCACCCTACGGCAGTATCATAATATGAAAACAGCATAGGTCAGAAATGTACACCAATACCCAGGATTAAGGTTGAATCCCTGGATTTCAGATCCCAGGGTATCCTGGGAATGTTCTCCAAATTCTGGTCCCATTTCCCAGGAAACATTGCAGCAGGATCCTGGGCTTATTACTGAGTGCTTGTGTGTCTTTGTGTCTGAAGAATGTCAATGTTTGGATACAACGATGTCTTTGCCAAATCTCACGCTAACCGCACAACTGTCATAGAGCTTTACAGTCCGACCTTGACTTAATGATGTAATGAGAATAATAGTGATATTACTGGATCAACCTTTCTGCTGCAGAGGTTTCGTTGAGCTAGTGGAGTGTAAAATCTGTAAATGTGAATTCTGCAGATGGTTCAACAAATATCTTAATCAGACCCGCAGACGTCCATCCTGAATCCGAGCCGCAGAGTGGAGAGGATTTCCCCAACTCTACGATGTCTAATGCTAATTCTCCTTCTATAAAGAAATACGAGCACATAATAAAATGAATATGAAATACCTCTAGAAACAATATCTTATCTGGTTTATATGGTAGTTCTGTGTTTTAAAAAATTCAGTTACTGTTAAAGATCCCAATTCTGGAGAAAAAGTAGTTTGTTCATGCTGCAGAGGCTGAATGTGAAATTACACATCTGAACTAGCTGCGACCCCTCGACTCGCTCATGGGGTCGCAGCCGTGTCATGTAGGCCACGATGGTCTGTGTGCATATGGGAAATGGTGAGGTTATATTCCTTTTTTGTGCCTGTAATAGGTTTGCAAAGTGAAAAAGCCCAAAGGGAGTTCCCATCTCCCACAGAAAACATAGAAAAGCTAAATGCACCTCATATAAATCTCGCCAAGCGACTACTCCTAAACGCCCTCAAAAACGGCGAGCTGCAGCACACAGCTCTCCTCTCCCTTCCAAACACTAGCTACCCTCCAGGCAGTCAGTGGACAGAAAGTTGTTCCTGTGATGTAGAGACAGAGCTCAGTTAAAACTTTATGGATACAGATTAATAACTCACCGCTCTGAAACTCTCGCTCCAGTCCATGTTGCCAAGCTGGTCGGCAACATGTACGGCTGAACCCGAGCTGTTTACCGGCTTCTCGCTGACCCGCCCTTCTCTGCTTCTGATTGGCTAGTAGTCCTTAACTAGGAACTGCGCATGTGCAACTCCCAACAAAGATCATTTAGAGACAAGATGTATCACTCCATAGCTAAAACGAAGCCTTCAACACAGGGTGAAAAGAGGAGCTGCAGCAATGTGCGGTATGACAAAAATATGGTGTTTTTTTTAAATGAAACCATCTAAACCTGTTCTGGTACAACCTCTAAATAAGATTTTGAACCGGTAAATGAGCAGAATACCACCTCTTTAAAAACGGATTTGTAAAATAAATATATTATCCTTTTCTAAACATATAGAGTTTACCCCACAACATGCTGTTGAGTTAGTTCTTTACAAATGTCAAAGGGATAATAAATGAGGTTTTCTCACTTCTGGAACAGAACATGGATGCTCTGGTTCCACATTGGCCCAACACGAAAGCTCAAATTTGGAAAACACAAAGCACCAAGCTACATGTCCAGATCAGTCATGTTTTTGACAGAAAACACAAACTGCCACACTGACACATTTAAAACTACTAAACTGACAGGACAGAGGGGTTTATTTACATTTATTATGTCCCCAAGAAGTTGTTCTTTTCAGGGGAACTCGTGTCTCTTTTAGGGGAGCTAAGTAATTAAAACGTTGGGTGTAATGTGACAGAAAGAACAACCTTGCAAAAATAAAAACATAGCGTACTTCAGCTGCCAGGAGGTGCTGTGGGACCCCCTCCCCCTCCCCACCACCACCACCTCCCAGAGCTAAAGGCTGAGCTGCTGAAAGTGCAGAATTTATAAACTGTGGTTCAGGCACACAATGACCAGTCAGTGTTTAAGTAATTGGTCGGACTAGATTTCCAAATCCTTTAGCTAATAGAGGCACTTAGACCGAAGCTATTTAGCATACATGCTAATATTTCAGGCTTTAAGTATTCTGTCCAGTGACTGGCCCGTGCGTGTACCTAATCACAGAGGTGCTTAGAGTTCAGCCTGCTAAATTACACATTTAACACTGACATTGGTATTTAGCATGCAGTCAAATAAATGGCTAATTTACGAGCCTGACTAATGACTGATGTGTTTAGCATGCAGGCTAATGAGCAAGGTATTTAGCATGCAGGCTAATGAGCAAGCTGGAGGCTGATTAGTATTGCTCCACAGAGAGACACCACTGTTCGCTGTTTACTCATCTCATTCTCAGCCGCCTGACAGATGCACACACTGAAAGAGTCGCTGCGAGTCTGGCAGTTTGGCGAGTGTCAGTACAGCGTGCATATAAATGTGGACAGCATGTGTGTTTGTTTTTTTTTCTTTAAATGTATGAGTGAATATGAGCGTTTTGTAGAAGACAGTTCCAGAAAAACAAACTTCAGAATCAGATGTCGTGCTGTCGCGGCCCATTTCTTTCTCTCAAATTGGAGTTTTCTTGACGCTAGAAAGACTTCTCCAACTCCTCTGTGGATTATTCGCTGTCTATAATTACATATAGAAAGGATTTTATGTCTAATTTATTCTCTTTACTGTAGAGGTTTTCCCCTGATACCCCGTGGTTTCTTTTTAATACTAACTTTTTTTCATCTGTATGTCCAGAGGTTTTCATCACACCAGAAATATAAGGACCATGGTGATTAGACATTTTGAGCCTCAGTAATATCAGAAAATATGATTCATCATCTTAATTATTCTTTGTGTGGAATAATCATGCACATTATGTGGGGGCTTTAGGTGATGTACACAGGATGTTGCCATGTGGTCAGTGAGTTAGCTGTGAGCTACAACTTGAACCCCATTTTTTTTAGCCTATATTTTTAACATTTAATCAAATTGGCTCCATTAAAAGAAGCTGAATTAGCTGTTAGCAGCTCCTGTTAGCAGTGAACCTTTGGATGTCCAGACAGCTAGTCTTTGTTTCTGTAATGTCTAATAGGATTTATGGACGTTTATTCACAATGGGCTTCAGAGATGGTGACATCTGTACTCGGTACTAAGGCTGCACCTAACCATTATTTATAATTTTGATTAATCTAACCGTTTCTTCGATGAGTGGATTAATCCAACGACACATTTTTTATGATTATTCTAAAGATAATTTTTTTATTACTTGATTAATATAATAATTTATCCCAAATAAATATCAACCGTTTTAATTAATAAATCAATATTTTATTCAGTCATCCTGAAAAAGACACATAAAGCTCATTAGAATAATGATAATAGGCAGATAGAGAGAGAATCACAGGATAACGTGTTTCTGCATCAATGTGGGGCAAAGAAAACAACCGAAACCGACAACCAGGACTAACAGCAAAGTCTGTAACGTTAGTTTCAGCCGTTGTCTCGGTCATACGGGGCTGTTAAAAAAAACAGAAAATTTAAATGTCTGAACATTACATTTATCTGACACTTTTATCCAAAGCGACTTACAATTGCTTTATGTGTCAGAGGTCGCACGCCTCTGGAGCAACAAGGGGTTAAGTATCTCGCTCAGGGACACAATGGTGGATGGGTCACAGTGACTTTAGATGACACATGGTGTAACGTTATGTTACCATGACGGCAGCAGTGCAGAAGTGACATCAAGGCGACGAAGAAATATTTAGAAAACCTATTTTAGCTTTTGCGTCACGTGTTCATGCTGCTTCGCGTGTTCGTGCACAGCAGTCGTGCTGCAGTGAAGCCATTTCCAATTCACAGAGCACCATGTTGATGCGTCTGTCTGAAAACTCCCAAACTTTAGACGGTCAAAGGCGAGGTCTTGTAGCTACAGACTGTTGTCGGGGGGGGAATTCCTGCTTACACCGGGTGCAGCGACGCACATTACGTAATCGATGCCGTCGACTACGCCAATGAATTGCCCCAGCCCTACTCTGTACTTTTCTCATTATGTCTAAATGCAGACTGTTTAATACCACACACACACACACACACACACACACACACACACACACACACACACAGCCTTATTGTTAAGCTGTCCACCTCTGGGCCACAGTAGTGATATTGATTATGGTATGTGGAAGGAGACAAACTTAAGTGGCCTAATTCCTGTGTTTATTGGCTCATTTTGGATACTGCTGACTACACAAGCCTCAGGATATACAACTAATGTGTGTGTGTTTGCTTAAAACAGCTCCATATGAGTAACAGTATTTTGGAAGATTGTCTGTCGTGGTTCAGGCAGGTTTGTGTTAGTGTGGATTATGATGATGATTGGCTCCAAGACTCGTATCGGAACATCTTAACATCAATAATTGTGAAGTTTGAAGAAGCCCAGCGGAGTTTTCTTGGAAACAAAGATGTTTACTTTCAGTGATTCTTTCACTGAAACACATTGTGTGAATCCTTGAGGTCTAACAAAAGTGCTGAATGAATGTCCTTCCTCATAAAACAAAGCAGACTGTAAATCCTGCATTGTTCACATTCATGTTTGCTGCCTTGCAGTCTTTGCTGGCTTCTTTTGCTGTTGATCAGCAGAGTAGTGTAAAACTACAAGCTAAATGAGAAAAGATTCCTCCATAGTGCTACCACTGGATTGAAGCTCCACAGGGTACCTTTAAACCATTAATGGAACCTGGCCAGGCTAACCCAAACCTGGTAGTTCAGGCAGAAGTCATTTTATAGTCACATGTCCAGTCATGTATGTCCATGACACATTTGTCACATTTGGTCTGCTAACTCCACCTCCTCCTGTCTTAGTCTTTGCTGTAGGTGATTTTGAAAGTGTTGAACATGTGTCCTGACTGAACTGAATATTTATTGTTGGGATTTAAAGACAAATAAAAGCTATGGCATGGAGATATTTTAATTTGAAAAAACAGAATCTACCTGAATGTTTGTGGTTTGAATTTTCATCTTAGCAGGATCTTATTTTTTCTAGTTCTCAAATTAAAATGGTAAATTCCTGTTTCCGGTTTCTCGTCGCTAATCTGAGCTCCTCTTTGTTGGATTATGTGACTGACAGAACTTAACCTGACAGGAGAGAGTTCAGATCAGTTTCAATCAGGCATGACCGATTATACTCGGTAGCCCAGACATTCAAATTTTAACATTGAATTTTACTAATTCCAAATTTAGTTTCTTGATTTTCTGGAGCAAATTAAAGATGCTAAATACTATAACTTTAGTATAGCTTTTTAAAATATATTTTGAACCCTGAATTTGTCAACCCTAACAATTCTTAAAATCTGCTTTGTAAATTTGTAAATTTGCCAAGTTGTGTTCAAACGACATAAATTCATAAAGATTCTCAAATAAAAACCTTTGTGTTTTAAAGTAACGTAACTAAGTATGACTACATTTTCCAATTAGAGATTCAGTTTCCTGTTAGATTCAAATCCTTTACGGCTTTTATTTTTATATTTCCTGTCATCTCTCTCTGCTGTGAACTGTCAAATAAAGAGAAGATCAGGATGATGGGTAGATGAACTTCATAGAGGGATTTATGTAGATGAGAAGCACCTTTAATATAATGAGCTCTCTTGGGTACAGCAACATTAGTACGTATGGCATGTGTTTTATGTAATGTAGAGCTGCTACACACACACACATGCTAATTACAGTGA
This sequence comes from Micropterus salmoides, assembly GCF_014851395.1. Lineage (NCBI taxonomy): Eukaryota > Metazoa > Chordata > Actinopteri > Centrarchiformes > Centrarchidae > Micropterus > Micropterus salmoides. Next base: position 3,322,262 of record NW_024041151.1, read on the forward strand.
TTAGGGATGAAATTATTCTCAATTGTTTCTTTGGCAATGCTCAGTATGAGTATGTGTGGGTTCATTAAGGATAAAGGAAACAAATCTATTTCCCCTCTCTGTCTCAGCCCCCCTTATACGCCTGTAGTGTGAGGGGTTTACAGACATAATCTTTGTCACTGACTGGATCAGAGGGTCCCCGATTTCAAATTGTAATGTTTATAGTTCGTAATCGGGGAGCCTCTGATCAGAAACCTGCAACAGCCAGTGAGAGCGAGCGTCAACAAAGTTGTTATGAAGAGTTTCAGGGGAATCCAAACACACATTTCCCGACGGCTATTTCAAAGGTTGTGAAATAGCTGTCAGGAAATGTGTAACGTTAAATGGATTCCCCAGAATGAGAAGCGCAGGAATTGTGGAAATGAAAAGTCCGCAGGTTGATGGATGTGGACCAATGGCCGGGATTCACACAGTCCAGCACGGGCTTTATTGTGAGACTCTGAAACAGTCTCTTCATAAGAATTTTGTTGAAGAGGATTATGAAAAACATGAACAAGAAAAAAAAAATAGGTGTTCAGTGAAGATCAAACACACAACCCTGTGAGTGTGAGTCCTGTGCTCCACCAACTGAGGTAACCAGTGACACTAAAAACCACACCAAAATTACCATTGAGAAACGTTGCTGCCGACCCCTGTGTTAAACCACTGTTTTGTTATCAAGATCATGAGACAATTATCCCGTTATCACTGGAAAATGGAATTTAAAAAAATGATTTGAATCGATGGGCTTCACTTAAGATCTGAAAATAGGAGGAGTAACGGCTCTTTGACGGGAGCCAGATCTTATGCCTCCGTTTCTTTCCAAGAGCCGGCTCTTTGTTTAGTACCAAATCTGCTGGTCGCTGGCTGAGTTACATCCTTAGTTGTTGCAAGAAATAAATATGCATGATTATTCATCTGCAATACAATAAATTATTCTGTCATATTGATGGTTATAAAGTGAAATATGTCAAGAATTACTATAAATCAGCTTCAAGACGGGAGACAGCTGCCCTCGCTCACTTAAAGGAGCTATATGATGTATTGTTACTATAGAAATATTGTTTTAACAAAGACCACAGTCTGTTTTAAGGACAAAAGATAGAGCAGGAGAGGAGAAAAGACAAGAGACAAAGTGAGAGGAGGGAAGGGAAATTAGTCTTTCAGAGGGTGGACACTCTCCTCTGTCAGTAATAATTCAAAGGGGGTGAAAGCTGAGAGGAGCACCAAGGAGGAGTGCAAATAAGCACTTTGTGATTTCTCAAATTCAGCTTTTTACACACACATGCACACACACACACACTCTCTCTACATGCAAGCAGGCAAAATGCATGTATGCAGATCTGACCCTTAGAGAAGGCGCAGTGCAGCACAGCTCCCTCTCACCAGCTGCTTCATCATACCGCCGTCTCATCTTCATCAGCCTGTTAACCCGCAGAATGGGCGCTGTAATGACCTCACAATTAAATGGGTGTTTGTCTTAAAGCGTCTTTTCTTCAAAATCATGTAATGCAATCATCGTAATTCAAGACACACTTGAGCATTTCATTACACTCAGAGATGATTGGAAACATCTGCTGTCTGCTCTGACAAAACACATTCATGCAGTCCTGATTCGTTTTGCCAACTTCGGAGGAAATGTGTCTTTTTCCGGTTTAGGAAGTCTAACAGCCTTAACTCAGAAAAGAAGGAGGTAGGCAGGAGGTCGGGATGGACAGTTTATGGCTCAGAGACTTGTGTCTTCATCCTGCAGCCCACCTGGTAGATTTGACAAACTAAAACACTTTGTTAGGGAGAGATTGTGGTTTGGGTTTTATATATTGAATAATCAATATGCGCTGCCTCGAGGTTCTCGCAGCATCTACCTTTTCAATATTTAACAAAGACCACAGTCTTTAAGCCTGAACTTTAACACAGAGCTGTGAGAGACTAAATTAAATGCAATTAAATGTTCCTTGGGGAAGAATAGGTTATTTCTTTTTCCAGATACTTTTTTAATGCTGATAAAAAAACTGAAGGTGGATTAGTTATAAATGAACATTATTTTTAGGACGGCAAGGCAAGTCTATTTGTATAAAGGGTAAAACAGGACAGTAAAAGTTACAGTGCAGTGTACAATCAGGGTTCAAAGAGTTAAATGGAAAATAAGAACAGGCTGAGGGGTTGAGCCAATAATTTAGTTACAATTATTTTGAAAAGAGAATAAGCAGAAGTACACAGCAGCATTTTGAAATCAATTCTTTGACATACAGGAAGCCAGTATAAAGACCTCAGAACTGGAGTGATGTGATCCACCTTTTTGGTCTTAGTGAGGACTCGAGCAGCAGCGTTCTGAATCAGCTGCAGCTGTCTGATGGATTTCTTAGGGAGCCTGTAAGGACACTGTTACAGTAGTCGAGTCGACTGAAGATAAATGCATGGATAGGTTTTTGGCTGACTTTGTAATTGTCTTAATATGGCTCCTCAAATTCAGGTCTGAGTCCATGACCACACCAAGATTTCTGGCTTGGTTTGTGGTTCTTAACATTACAGATTGAAGCTGAGCACTGACTTTCAATTGTTCCTCCCTGGCTCCAAAAACAATAACTTCAGTTTTATCTTTGTTCAATTGAAGAATTAAAGCAGCTCTGCATACCTCAGTATCTTATTACATGTCCATATTAGAAAGATAGCCAGCAGGAAGACAACCTGACCTCTTTCTCAGTATTTTATGATGGTTTCAGTACAACAGCCTGGTCCTGGGGCAAGTCTGGTTATTGCTTCATGTTTCTGGGGTTCTGTTTTAGCTTTATTAGAAATCAGATGACAGGAAATGAGTGAAGAGAGAGCGAGAGATGGTACAAGTAAAATAGTACTGCTGTTAGGCGACGGCGAGGATCCGAACTCTGGTGTCCGGTGTCGAAGTCTATTTATCAAAATGAATGTTCTCCATAGATGATGTGAGAAGTCTCGCAGTTCTGTTCAAGTCTTGTGTGGACATGAAACTCTTCTGGTTGCATCATCAATAGTATTTTCACATTGTGGTATTAGTACTTTTGCTTAAGTTCCAAACTGTGAACCAGGCAAACCTGTTCTCCACTCACATGAGCGTCTCCCGCAGCAGTCCTGCGACCGGACCTTGATATTAAACACATGGTTAATCTTGTGAAACGAACAGTTTTGTTAGGTGTAGGCATGTGGTTTGGTTTAAAATAAGTACATTATGTAAGTCACGTGATGTATGTCATAAGTATAACTTAAAACTCAAAATAACTCACCGTTTACGTGATTTCACATGGGCGCCGTTCTCCTAAGTGATCGTCCAGGTTTGACCCATCCACCTTGTTACGTGGACTTTCTCACCCTACTTCCTCCTCCGCTACCGTCGAATGGCCACTAGAGGTTGCTGCCACAATAAATGTAAATATGGGTAGTACAAACCTTCTCGGGAGGACAGGCTGGAACCAGGCTAACTATTCAGAATATATGAGAAGGATTCAGCTTCACTTTCATGTGTGTGATGCAAACACCGAGGAGTAAACCGTACTTTCCAACCCCATTAACGATTATCATCCCCATCCTGTCCATCCCCATCCTGTCCAGTGAAAACCACCGTATTACCAGGAGTTTGTGATGAACTACAGGATGAAGTGTTCCTTTATCTGAGAAAATCCTCCTCCTCCTTAAGCTAAGGCCTCCGTTAGTTTTTATACCCCCCTTGAATCAGCTGTAAAATGCATCGTGACAAAGCTGAAAACAAGCTGTTTTTCTGACTGTTTAGAGATACATGGTTTTCACAGGGCAGAAACATTACAAACGCATGATGATGCTATAGACCATGAGGCATTGCTGCAGATTAAAGCACCCAACAGGACATAAAGTTAGTAGTTAAAATGAGCTCAACCTTAAACATCCACAGCAGTAAAATGTGACACATTACTGCAGCGGGAATATTAATCCAGAAACATCAGAGAAACACTGACAGTACATTTTAGTGCACCATGACAACTTTTACTTTCATACTTTAATAAGTTTTGCTGGAAACGCTTCTGTACTTTTTTCACGGCGTGAAGATCGGAGAGTTTTAATGTGTTTAGTCTTCAGACTTATCGGCTCCATCTGAGGTTGATATGACACAGGCTGAGAAAACTTCCAGGAGTCAATAACTGCAATAAGAAATGCCCCCAGCAAAAAATATAAAACAAATACTATTCATGACGTTCTTCACATTTGCATCAGACCTACACTGTGTGTTGCCAGGTGTGTGTAGAGCCTCAGCAAGCAGAGTGTGTGTCCGTGCCTGCAGGTAAAATCACTGTTACAGCTTCATACATAAACATCTGCCCTGTTTATCGTCGCTGCCTCATCTCCACCCCCTGCACTCCGCTAACACACCATCTCTTTCCTCTGCCTCTTCATTTAAACACACACACACACACACACACCCCCATGGATACACCCTCTCCTCTCCTGCTGCTTCACTCTGTGCTTTCAAGGTGGCTCATAATTCAAGAACATGTCTCTGATAATTAACCTTCAGGTGAAACAGAGAGCGTGTCATCATTAAACGTATGGCTGAGCAGAAAATTTAAACGAGTACATACTCCCTAATGACGTCACTGCCCCATGTATCTCCTGTGCAGAAACTCAAAGTCATTTTTATCCTGTTGCGCCTATTTTTCATCTGAGGTCACTGCATTTATCTATTTATTTGGATTTATGCACACTTGCATCCATCTTTACGCAGAGTCAGTTCACCCACATGACACCCTGGCTCTGTGCCGATACAATGGAGGTGAATGGAGTTTTTTTTTTTTTTCAAAAATAAAAAAATCAACAGCAGCATCTATTTCCAGAAGCAGTTTTCCCATCACGGTTACTCAGTGGTTCCCATCTACCAGGTTACAGAACATATTCTCCTGAGTAACAACGAAACAACAAAGCAGGATAATTATTATACAACAACATCCATTGATACATATCAATATAACTGCGTAGACAGTGTCATCCTGTATAGACTATAAATGTTGAACCGTAGTTATCAAGTAGTGATTTAAGCTGCTGTCACTTTTATCATTGTGGACGACAAATGATGCTGTTAAGTTTGTATACCAAGTGGAAGGTAGCAAGCTAGGCCTTTAGCAGAATTTCCCACGTGACTTTAGAGAGTCAAATTTTCTGTTAACCATCACACTTTTGTCTGCATGGTTTCACAAAGATCACTGCAGAAGCATGATTCTAGCTTCACAGGGTAACAGATGGGTCTAAGCAACAGTTAATAACATTAACACTGGATTAAATAGTTGGAACTGAAACTGATGTCCCGCTTTCACAGACATTGGACCAATTAAATTACAGTGCCATCATAGTTTGAGTTAAAAATTCCCACCCACTGGAGAACAAGACTCTAGAGGTTGCTGTCACTAAAGAATAATACATACAATATTTAATTCCTTCTATTTTGGTCAGCTTTTTGTCTCCCAACCCTCTCACCAGTATAGAACGTTGATATTGGATGATTCTGCAAAACCCTGGATTATATTGCATGCCAGCATTTTAGAATATCTGTTATCTATTCGCTTTAGAATATCTGCAAATGGCAAACACAGTATGGTTGAGGTTAGGGAAAGGTTGTGGTCACATTTTAATAAAAAAACATGACTTGCAGGTCTGTGATGGGACATAAACTCTGGGCTCCTGCATTAAAGTGACCTGTCTAAGGGAGCAGGGGCCAGGTTAGCATCCCGCTCTCACTCCCTAATCGTATCATATGGACGCTTGGTCAAGACCCCTTGGCATCAGTTTGCAACAGAGATGGGGTCTTGAGTTAGAGACTCAGACTCGAGTCCGGCTTAAGTCGCACACACAGTGACTTCAGACTCAACTTGAGACTCGTCCTCAAAAGACTTCAAACTTGACTCGACTCGAGGTGCGGGACTCATGAACAATGTTTATTTTTAGGAAACTTCTGATGAGCTTGCTGTTTTTCCCTCCCTGCGTTACCTGTAACCTGCCTACGTAACACGTAGCATCAGCTGTGCGCGGCCACTCTCTCTCTCAAGAGAGAGAAGACAACAAACCCCGGCAGCTGCTGAGCCGTTCATCATAAACTTTGGCTTTAAAACTTCACACAACAAGACCCAAACAAAGAAGCGCTGAATGCAAAATAAGTTAGTAACCTGAGGTTAGTAAACATGTTTAGCTCAGCATTGGTCATCTAACGTTAGCTTGCTTCTTGCTTTAGTTATGACCTGTGAGAGGTTAACTCAGACGCTCGTTCGTTATGAAAAGATGAATGAGTGTTTCTTTACTTGCCAAACTTGTGGTGGTCGATTAACGTAATCATTTACGTCCCGCTGGCTGCCATCACGTTAATTATTAACAGTGGCTGCAAACAGGTTACAGGTTTATTGTTGATAATGTAACGCTGCAGTTTGATTTAGTTATAACGTTACACTGGTTTGAGAGTCGAGGCTGCAGGGCTCGCTGTCTGAACGTAATGCTGTTGTGTTCAGAACTTCTTTGACTTGAGACTTGACTTGGACTCTAGCTCAGTGACTTGAGACTTGACTGGGACTCTAGCTCAGTGACTTGAGACTTGACTTGGACTCTAGCTCAGTGACTTGAGACTTGACTGGGACTCTAGCTCAGTGACTTGAGACTTGACTTGGACTCTAGCTCACAGACTTGAGACTTGACTTGGACTCTAGCTCAGTGACTTGAGACTTGACTTGGACTCTAGCTCAGTGACTTGAGACTTGACGTGGACTCTAGCTCAGTGACTTGACACTTGACGTGGACTCTAGCTCAGTGACTTGAGACTTGACGTGGACTCTAGCTCAGTGACTTGACACTTGACTCTAGCTCAGTGACTTGAGACTTGACTTGGACTCTAGCTCAGTGACTTGAGACTTGACTTGGACTCTAGCTCAGTGACTTGAGACTTGACTTGGACTCTAGTTCAGTAACTTGAGACTTGACTTGGATTCTAGCTCAGTGACTTGAGACTTGACTTGGACTCTAGCTCAGTGACTTGAGACTTGACTTGGACTCTAGCTCAGTAACTTGAGACTTGACTTGGACTCTAGCTCAGTGACTTGAGACTTGACGTGGACTCTAGCTCAGTGACTTGACACTTGACTCTAGCTCAGTGACTTGAGACTTGACTTGGACTCTAGCTCAGTGACTTGAGACTTGACTTGGACTCTAGCTCAGTGACTTGAGACTTGACTTGGACTCTAGTTCAGTAACTTGAGACTTGACTTGGATTCTAGCTCAGTGACTTGAGACTTGACTTGGACTCTAGCTCAGTGACTTGAGACTTGACTTGGACTCTAGCTCAGTGACTTGAGACTTGACTTGGACTCTAGCTCAGTAACTTGTGACTTGACCAAACTAGTTTTATTTTGAAGATCTAACCGGACATCTTTATTATTGCTAACTTGATGCTTAAGGGTACCCGGTGCATTAAAAAGCTATGCCGAGGGGTTTTGACCGGTTTAACCCGGTCCCAGACCTCATATTTCAGTGATTCAACCACAGCTGATCTTTCTTCACGTCCATCCACCACTCCAACCTCCACACCCTGACTTTCCACATCTCTGCATCAAGGTCACACTGTTTCCTTCACTGGCACTGAACGTAAACAGTGAAAATGCAGAATCATCCAATCTGGATGTAATTCCCAGCAGGATACTGCGCCGTGTCTGCTCATGTTAACAATGCAAAAAGCAGCTCCTCCAAATGTAGCTGCTGCCAGTAATTGCAGACTCAGAGCAGCACTTTTGCCAATACCTCCGCCTTTTTTTAGTATTCCTTTCATCTGCCCTCAGCTCCAATCTATGGACATTACCCCGCCTGCCAAAAATAGACACAAGCAGTCTGCACTCATATCCTGCATTTATTTAGAGGTTACTTGATAAGAAATCATTCCTCTAGAGAAGTAGTTTCTTTTCTAAAGAGATGACGAACATGGCAGAATTAACACAGGAGTGCAGTACATTTTCTATAGTCCATCTTTTCATTTATTGCTCCACTTGTCTGTAGCAACCTTGTTTGTCTCTCATGAAGTATTACTTCCCTCTGTAAGAGTAAATTAGCTGGAGCTCCCCGGGATATGATGATCTTAACTCTGTCACTGTAGGCAGGAGCTGTGCCAGTCGAGCAGTGGGAGGGCGTATCTCTGCTAAACGCCAGACAAATGCTCACGGGTGGCAAATGATTGCAGGAGAATTTAGGGCAGTTTTGAAACAGGACTGTAGTAAATCAGCAGCTGAGTTCTCTGGCACGATAATGTGTGTTGCAAAGATTAAAGACAAAACACCAAATGAACAGAAGTTGTTAGTTTGGAAATCCTGGCAGAGCACAGAGTTCCCGGAGATGCCAGTGAAAATGTCATGCTGCTTCTGAATGCTGTGTGAATAAGCTACTCTCTGCTGAGTGTTTACCTGAGGGATAAAGGGAAATGTTGGCTGTTGGGAGCAATCTACCATAATCCTCAGTCCATTTCCTGTTAAAGGTAAAAAGAAAAACAAGCTCTTTGATCAACGGCTGCTGCGTCAAAGCCACGTTTAGTATGTCTATGGTTACTTTCCAGAGTCGTGTTCAGACTGCTGCACTGTGTTGCAGCTTGATGGGAATAAAATTAGGAAAGTAGTTTCTTTTGCAACATATAGTACTACTATACACACTATTATGTAGTTGTACTTGTTTATTAATGTACAACTGTAACTCCTCCATAAACAGATAATAAATGAAAATCTAGTAATGGTTGTAATTCTATACAATATGTCTTTAGAGAAGTTCTAATGACAAATACTGCATATTAATAAAGGCTTCTGTATAGCTATATCTGTTTACAATTGCATCACAGTCTCTATAAACCATTTATTACATATGTGTGCACTGCTTATTAAATGGGGGGGTTACAAAAGAAACAGGTCTGTCGTGCACACAGTGAAATCATAAAATAGAATCATTAGTGTGAAACAACAACAGCAGCTTTCAACCACATCTCACGTTAATGTTAGGAACAACCGAGCCCGTCGTCCCGTCCTGCTGCCTGTGAGAGCTGCAGTCTGGAGACTGTTTCTGTGATGGAGCAACACATTATTTATTCTTGGCAGTCAGTTCTTAGATGAATTATTCTCTAAACTTAAATTTAATTATTGTTACAGTGCTGACTGAGGTCATTCCCCCGTAGGATCGTTGGAGCTCTCACTTTGCACAAATCCATCCACCAAATATAAATAACTTTTTATTTTTATTTTTTAAACCACGTCCTGCCCAGCAGCCTGGTATAGATAGTGTGAGGAGCTGGATACCATGTTGTGCCAGACAGATTTTGTCACCGGGCCGGACACTGGGGCAGAAATGGGGTTGGGGGGCCACAAACATCTCACCACAGAGAAAGGACAACACCTGAAAGAGAACGGGGAAAGGGGCGGTGAGATCACACCAACTGTCAATGCCATGAACACGCAAAACACTTTCCTGCAGCCAGTTTTATGCTTTTCTGCCGACGGACAATCATTAATCAAGACGTGTAACAACATGCCAAGAACAGTGAAGACAGGAGAGTGCAGGTGGGCAGACGTGTGAACAATGTAGGAAAAATCCGCTGTTAACATGTTTTGTGAGGATGAAAATACATTCAATGCACAAATACGCACAGATGAGTAATTAAAAGTTGTTTGTATATAATCAACGCCACGGGGCAGATTTCAAACAACAAGAAAATATTTTTACATTCAAGTAATCATGAAGCTGCTTTTGTTCAGAGGTTCAGCCTGTGATGAGGAGCAGCAGCTGCTGGAAGACTCATGATGTAAACAGCACGTAATGCGTCGAAGGCAACACACACACACACACACACACACACACACACACACACACACACACACCCAGTCGAGTTTCTATCACTTCAGAGGACATTACATTGACCTGCATTAAACTACCTGCCTAACGCTTACCTCTACCCAAAGCAATCTGACCCCCTCAGCTAACCCCAACCCCCTAACCTGAACCTTTCACCCTAAAATGGAAGGATTTACACTATGGGGACCTGCGTTTCGTCCCCAAAATCGAGTCAGAATGTGTGTTTCAACAGCTTTATGTCCCCACAGAAAATATTAATACATGCACACTCACACTCGGCTGAAGGGAACTGTCTGTTTCTGGATGAAATTCATTGGACTTATCAGGTTTCTAATGTGTCTGAGTTGGTTGAATTGAAGCTCGATACAACACAACCACATGCACATGCACCCTCCACCCGTACATGAGACATAAAGCGGCATTCAGTATCTATAAAATGACATGAAATAATGAAATACAGACAAATGTAACTTTCAAAAACAACATAAAATCAACACGTTGATATTGTTCCACCTCTGGATTCCTCATGTGAGACTTTACAGAACAGTAACAGTAATAAACACATGTTTTAATATAAAAACAAAGGCACACACATTATTAATGTGCCGCCGTTGTCAGATGAAGCATGTGTCATACAGAGATGTGTTCTGTGTGGGAGAGAGCATGAAGCTTTTCTTTCAGCCATAAATATAGAAATGCAGAATTTGACAATGAGATGCAACATGTGAGAGTGTAAGACAAACGAACACCGATTACATTATTTTCCTTTTTCCAGAGACACATGGTACCCATTGGGGTGGTGATAGAGCAGTGGTTAAGACGCATGCCCCTGGTGTGAAAAACCCAGGTTCAATTCCTCACTGTGACACACCCACCAATGTGTCCCTGAGCAAGACACTTAACCCCTAGTTGCTCCAGATGTGTGCGACCTCTGACATAAATAAATAGCAATTGTAAATCGCTTTGGATAAAAGTGTCGGCTAAATGTAATGTTGAAGGGTGCGTTTTGAGGCTAAAAGAGGCTGTTAAAATGCTCTGTAACATGCAACACACAAACAAGCACAACAAAACATGTTCAGCAAGCTTAATGTTGATGCTAATGTCCATTTAACTGTTAGATCCCCCGGTTGACACCACTGTTAGGTATGTGCTGTAAATATGAAGCCAGAGCCAGCAGCTGGTTAGCTTAGCTTAGCATAAAGAGTGGAAACAGAGGGCAACAGCTAGCCTGGCTCTATCCAAAGGAAACCTAACCCCCCCCCGAGCAGCTCCTCTAAAGCTCACTGATTGACACATTTTATCTTGTTTGTTTAAAGGTTCAGTGTGTAAGTTCTAGTGACATCTATTGGTGAGGGTTGCGAATTGCACCACCCCTCCCCTACCCATGCGAGCAGTATAGCTACGGTGCCCGAGACGGGACAAAAATGTCATCTATGAGATAAAAGAGATTGGCATTCAAGAAATTAGGGTTCTTTAGATAGATATGTTAAGAAATTATATATAAATTATGTAAAACCAAATGTTTTTTTTGAATATTATTGTTACTTGTTCATTAATAAACAGCAGCCACATGAAGAAATTAAGTGCTACATGATGTCTCATTATTTTACATCTTGGGAGGGTTGGCTCATCTGGACTAACACACCAAAGTAAATGAACACTATCACATCTAGTGCATGAAGTATGACCACTGACAGATACCAGGACAATGTAAGCCTCACTGTTTCTGCACCACAGTCCATTATAAACCACATAATACATGAAGTTTAAAAAGGCATTGTCAGGTGAGGATCAAGGCTCCTCTCACTTTGCTTAATTAGATAAGCATGCAAATCTTACCAAAATGTCTTTTTTAATTTTTTGAAATGCAACAGAAACACAAAGTAGTACTGACAGCCATAATTTCAGCTTGTGGTAAAACGGTGCAACGTTTTAATGGGCATTTAGCATGTGAAAGTACAAATTACATATTTGTGTGCACAGTGGGAAGCAATATCATTAACATTTTTTTAATGCAAAATCAGAAAGTATTCATTATTGGTCACTTGACAGGCACACGGTCTTGTTATATACCACCATTAGCAGTAAAAATAAATACATGTTTTCCACCAGGGCAGTAAAATGTGAAGTTTAGCTGCTGATCTGAGCTTCCCTGCTGTTATCGGTTCATTACCAATAATATTCATCAGCTGTTTGTCTCAGGAAGGTAACAGCACATTTCTGTCCATGTAACAAAGCCATAACAGAGGCTGGAGAAGAACTACATGAAGTTACAATCCAACTACATATTTATTTCTACCAGCGCAGTAAAAGTTTAGCTGGCTGATCTGAGCTTTGATGCTGGAAGCTGCGGTTTTATTGCCAATTAGCGATCAGCTGATTCTCACAAACATAAACTACAAAGCCCAAACACAGTGCTGGAGAGAGAGAGAGAGTAACTACATGGAATTAATCCAACTAACATAACACCACAAGCCAAAGCACAGTGCTGGAGAATAAACCAATCCAGCTAACAATAAAAAATGTTCTACCAGTCAGTAAAAGTTTAGCTGGCTGATGCTTCCATGCTCTAAGCTAACATTATGGTTTTATTGCCAATTAACGTTACTGATCAGCTGATTGTCTCACTAACGTAACCGTAACCAGCAAAGCCAACACACAGGCTGGAGAATAAGTAGGCACCGTGAAATGAATCCATATTTCACACCACTGACAGGGGAAACACGGCTCTCTGTGATTATGGTCAGCTTCTAGCTAAAGCTGTCAAACAACAGTTGGCATTTGCATCGCTAAAGTCTGACAAAAAAAGTTACCTGTCCAGCAGAAAACCGACAACTTCAGCACCGCTTTGAAAACATCTGTCCCACATTAACGTTATAGCCTTCCATCATGGGAAAATCCTCAAAATCCGTGATTTCTGCCTTCAGCTGTCTGTCCCGACTCCGTCTGGCTGTCGGCTCTGGTGCTAAACAACACGTGTGCTCCTTCAGTTGTCCAAATGTCACTTCTCCTATTGCTTCTAATAAACCAGAAGACTACTCGGAGACTGTATTTTACTATCATTATTATTATTATTCCCGCTTTTTCTTCTTTGTACGTATTCAATGGAGTGACGGGCGTCTACACTACCGGAATTACACAACAACAAGAAGAACGCCGTGATGACGAAATGCGCTCTGTAGCACTGTTTGTTCGTTGACAGCTATGGTAGAAACATGACGACAAAATACTGCGACCTCCACAGCAGGGGGTGCCCGCGGTTATGTAGATAAAACTGGCTCATTCTAAGGTAATAAAAGCATAACGGTTCGTTATGTAAGGTTTTATTCACCACTGAAAACATAGTTATGGAGCTTACATTGGATTTTTGTCAATAGATCCTCAGAAATATTACACACTGAACCTTTAATTAATTTGTACAAAAAAAACAAAGGGTGAAAGAGATACTTTGGTGTTTTACTGGAGGTTATGTGCCGGACTAATTCTACCGCTGCTTCTGTTGGACAGAGCCGGGCCATGAATGTAACATTACACTCCTTCAGAAAGGAGAGAGGAGCAGCCTCTGGAAGACTCTGTGCTGGTTTATTGTTAATGTCCCTGCAGTAGAAAGAGAGTGAAGTTCATGATAAGCTCCCTGCTGTCTCCTTCTGTCACAGTGTTGTCCTGAAGTGACATTCAGCCATTTCATCTTGTTGTCTTCTCACTGCAGCACAACAGCAACGTGATGGAGCAAAATACAGTGTGACGCCATATAGACTGAGCTGCCCGTCCTCACCAGAAGAAAAGCCGTACAGGTGGATTATGCAGCAGCTTCTTACGACCCATATTTAGGTTTATTGCTAGGCCGCGACCTCTAGGGGCAGAAGAAGTCAGCTGACATAGTATAAAGAGCGATAAAGTCCATGTGAGGAGGCGGTGGGGTGGATGGATGAGTCAAGTAAACTCAGCACTTTCACTCAGGAGACTGAAGTTCGAAAGAGTGAAAGAAAATCAAAGGTGACGTGTTTTAAGTTAAATAACATTTTGTATCGCTTGTTGCCTAAACCTAACCAAACTGTGACCTTTTTTACAACGTTGTGACATACAGTAGGTCACGTGACTTGCCTAGCATACATACATAAGGTCCGTTATGCCTGTCGCTGGACTGGTACCTGCCAATGCTCAAACATGTTTTTGGGAATGGTCTTACATGTTGTCGTGCTTTCCAATGGTCATATACGTCATTTTGGGACGCTTGACCATCGGCCTATTTTGTCATTAGGTAAGAGGACGTGTGTGTGTGTGTGTGTGTGTGTGTGTGTGTCTGTATACCGTAAAACTTGGATTAATTGCCCGGGCTTTTATTTGATAAAGTCATTGAATTGTTTAAGAAATATTATATCAAATAATATCAAATCACACTCATTTGTTTGATCTAGGCTCCTACAGACGGCTTATGCACTTTTATTTTGTAGGCAACAACGGAACAAAAACAAACATACCCGATGCGGGATGAGACTGTGGCAGACGTTAGCAGACAGAGAGCGATGGATTCACATGACAGGATTCACAACTTGGATACATTTTTATGAAAAGCTGTTTTGATACAGGCAGACTGAAGGAATATAAATAATCACGGAACGGACATATTCGAACTGTTTCCGTTAAATGAACCGAACGATTGAATTGTGGAGAATCTAACCGATCTAACGATGTGTAGCGTGTTCATACTGATCATAATTTTACACATTAACATTTGTATTAACGATTTAAGCAGCTTAGAAGCAGCTAAAGCGGGCGACCCCGCTGGGTTTAAGAGGTTTTTTACATCCAAAGAAGTTATTCAAAAACCAGACCAGGCGTTTAATGGAGACCAGCATTTATTTGTTAAAATGTGTTCCCACACCAGGCCAGTAAACAGGGCGGCTATTTGGGACTCTGCTGTTAATTGAAGTTTTACGGTTTATAAAATGCTGTAGCTGCAGAAGTTTATTCATATCAGCAATTTACTTTTTCTATGAATTGAAATAATGGGTAGAGTATTATTTTAGTGTGGAGGTCTTTATGTGTCCATGTGCACATGATGATAACCACATATCTCGAACAACCTTCAGTCGAGGCTGAAAACTGTTTCTGTCTGACACAGCCTTTAACAGTTGGGACAATTCATTCATTCATTGTCCTGTTCATCGGTTTTATAACATTTTAGATTACTTTTATCTCCTACTTTATTTTCTTTTTAAATAATGCTGTTTATATGTGTTTATATAGTCCCTCGTGTTTCTTCTGTCAAAGTATTTTTATGTCACATGTGAAGAACTTTGAATTGCCCTCGTTGCTGAAAGGTGCTAATTAACTCTCTTCGCCTCCCTGCAGCTCAAATTCACAGGAACTTATAAGTCACTTTACTGTTGCACCCCCCGAAACAGATCGCACTACTGTGAGCTATAATCATCTGATAGCAACATGATAATCACAAAAAAACAAAACAAAAGAACTGTCGCCATCGCAACGTATTTATACAGAACAACATGATTTGAAGAAAAGGCCCAGTCCAGACAGAAACACAACATAAGACAGCTCATATTAAGTGATGAGTGATGTCTCCAGAATCAGCCAAATTGAGCTCATTTAATTCTTGTGACTGTTTCACTCGCTGCTCTTAGTTCTGTCTCTATTTGTGATTTACAGTCGCAGCGCTTTTGTTTGTCGTCCTTGATGCATTACAGAAGAGAGTACACAATGTTTTCTGGCAGTCAAACAGAAAGTTTTAGTGGGTGAAGCTTTGAAAACATGAGGAATGGTGACAGCCGGGTCTCAGGCAGGCCTTGGCTCCTAGTGGCTGATGTTTAAAAGACAAATTACCTTCTGAATGACCGCGCTGGAAACCTTTGAAATCACTGTCTCGACGTGATTAAAACTGTCGGATGGTGACACCTTTCTGGTGTCTTTTTATTTTTTTGGGCTGACGCAACACATTGTCACGTCAAATGACTTTTCTGCTCTTGTAACTGCACAATATAGATGTGAAAAGAGAAATCTGATGTTACAGGATTTTGTGTTGGTAAAACAAAAAAAAAAGATTTTGTTTATTGAGTAGAAGAATAAAGTAACTCAAAATTGTACTTAAATATATTAAAGGTTCAGTGTGTAATATTTCGCTGGATCTATTGACAGAAATGCAATATAATATTCATAACTATATTTTCAGTGGTGTGTAAAGACCTTACATAATGAACAGTTATGTTTTTTTTTACCTTAGAATGAGACATTTCTATCTACATACACCGCGGGGCCTCTTACATGGACATTGCCATGTTGCGCCGCCATGTTTCTACAGTAGCCCCAATGGACAAATGTGGTGTATGAATAATCAGAATCTTTTATTCCTCCTTAAGTCTTTAATACAAATAGAGAAATAAAGTGTACATGCGACATAAAGAAGAATACAGAACTTTGATTTGTGGTTATTAGTGAATAAATGTGATCTCTTTAGACAGTGCGTCGGCTTTCTCTAACAGTGGCTCACACCTTCAGTTCAGTAAAGTTTAATCAATTATATTAAAGTTTCTGTGTGTAAGTTTTAGTGGCATCTAGTGGTGAGAGTTGTGAATTGCAACCAGTGGCTCACAGTGCATTCACATGCTCCTCGGATGGTCCCATTCACCGAGCTGTGAGGTCGTTCTTCCGACTTCAGTGTGTGTTCATGTGCTCTTAAGTCTGACTGTGGAATCAACATGGACGCTACTACAAAGATGTGTTGGATTAACGTTATCAGAGCATATAAACAACAAGACATCTAGTTCACTCTACATGGACAGAAAACTAACTGTTATAACCATATTACAAATGACATGTTTGCAAAATATGTATACGCAATACATGATTTTACATTTATTCATTTAGCTGACACTTTTATCCAAAGCAAACTACAACTGCTATATATGTCAGAGGTCGCACGCCTCTGGAGCAACTAGGGGACAAGTAGCATGCATATGGCAATGGCGCTGATTTGGACTATATTATGAAAGTGGCCCAAATCCAAAAGATCAGATTGACCTGGGCTGTTCACAACAAATCAGAGTCTGAATGCCGCAGAGTGAGAGACGTGCCGCTGCTGGTGCATTCAAAGGTTCGTTCTTTGAAACCGCCGTCTGGAGGAAACGTCTCCAACACGTGTGGCGACCGATCTCATACACATCAGGGTGTAACTGGGCCAAGTTCTGCAGTGAGAACGAAGAATCTTCTTTTCTGTGTGTGGATTTATGGATGTTTATTCATGACGGACTTCAAAGATGTGTCTCACCGAGGAGAGCAAGTTTTAACTCAAATTGCAGTAATGGGCCGACAAGTGTTTTAGATGACCTTAATATCCTCCAGCTCCAACTGCTGACCACGTTAGCAACTTCCTGTTCTTATAGCACCTGCACGCGCCTGTCCCTTACACCAGTCATCTTCACCTCCCACGGGCCCTCTGGGGAGGGGCCTCACAGTTTAAAAAGCCTCTGTGCTACTGCGTCTTCAGACCTGATCTATCTCATTTTCATTTTTACTTTTGGAAATAACCAAATTTAAAATTTATTTAGCTGCACTTTATTCAAAATTATAGAGCATGACTTTGCCATAATACATCTGATTTTTAGATGTCAGGGGCTATAGTCTTGTTTTTTTTTTTAATAAAATGAGAAAATGACGATTCTCCACACACTCTAAAAAACCCACTGAAATAAAATCTGTTCATGCTGCTGTAAGCTTTTTCACACAACAGCTTTTTTTTCCGGGAACAGCCAGATGTTCAGGTGTGTGTGTGTTTGTGTGTGTGCGCACGAGCTAACATTTTTCTGATTTCTGTTGTCTTTCAGGAGAGGAGTTTTACGAGACGTCTCCCTACGAGCCGATCCATTTCTCAGAGGAATTCCGACATGCCTCCATCATCTCAGGTACAGCTGTGCGTGTGTTTTCACGCCCCGCACAACAGACTGACACACACTTATCAAGGTTGCAGCAGCAGTGAGTGATAGTCTCCGGGATGTGTTGGGGGGGGATTACCAGGAAGAATACTAATCTGTGCGGCTCCCCCGCTGATTAAGATGAACTGAGCAGCTCTCCCCGCCGCTCGGCCCGCTCGCTCCATCTGTGAATGTGTGAATGAATGCGTGTCTTTGTAATTACAACTCGTGAGTGAGTGTGTGTGAGAGAGAGAGAGAGAGAGAGAGACTCGCACTGAAGCGGCCCTTTCCTGAAAACCTATTTTCCTTCCAAAATTCTTCTGTGCCACAACATTCATTTCTCATTATTTAAAGGGCAGAGAGATAACCCTTGTTTATTTTTCAGTATTTATTTCTGGTCCCGGTCCATATTATTGACTGGTTTTAGCTGATCACGTAGCCTGCCGTACACATCGCTATCAGACTCACCAGTCTCCACCAATTATACACGTAAAGGTCAGTGTACCAGCCGTAGTGAGTCCTACTCAGTCATTTAACTGAAAGCCTGTGATAAGAGGCGTGGAGGTTCTAGTGACCCTTGTCATGGTTGTGGGTTTTAAGTTTTGTTGTTAGTGTACTTTTTCCTGATTCTGTGTTCTTGATCCTGCCTTGGTTCTGTTAAGTCATGGCTGTGTTCTCTGTTACCTTCCTTGCCATCGTTGTGTGATGGTGCATGCTTTACTTCCTGTTTTACTCTGATGCTATCCGTCTCTGTCTTTCCTCTCTTTGTCTTCCTGAGTACCCTGATGTGTTTCACCTGTTCACTCCCTCCCTGCTTGTTTGCCCCTGTGTTCAGTTCTGTGTGGATTTCTTTGCTTGTTTGGATTCATAGGTGTCATTCACGCTGGGGACATGTCCCTATCACTTTTTTAAAAGCATTTGTAAAAAAGGTTTATTTGCACAACAAGAATTCAATAAGAATTGCATTGCAATGTAGATGTAGAAAAAAATAGATATAGAAGTTGATATAGAAAAAACAAGTTGCCTAAGCTACAAAAAAAGCTGCTGATTACTGCATTATATTCCAGTATATTTTTATATTTTGAATTGTCACCTGCCACCTTAATTTTGTGTTTCCCTTTTATATAAATAAAGACATTCACACCATAAATTGATGCAGAAAATGTCTCCAGAATGCAGGAAATTAAGTGTTTAATGCTCAGTATCTTCAGGGGGAGGACCCCCAGACCCCCCAATGGTAGATTTCATTTAATATTTATTCTAAAAAGTTTTAAAATATATTTTGTCTTGTTCTCATCAGCCCTTAAATGTCCTCAACACAAAATGACGCCCTTGTTTGGATTACTCTGGATTTTTGTTACGTGTTGATGGACAGCAACCTTACTTTGGATTTTGCCAGCCATTCTTTAATATAAGCCTGTTTAGTTGTCCTTTTTGTTTAATAAATTACAAGAACGGTGTCGTGCTCGTCTGGGTCCAACCTCCTAGTTTACCTGCCTCTGCACTTTGTGAAAACCCCATAGAGTTTCATTGTGGGAAATGTTTAGAGTCAGAATATTTCTGCCTCTGCTGCTTTGATTTTACCGTTCTATCTGTTTTTCACAAGTTTAAAATGTTTTCTGCTCATTGAGCTGTAGACTTGAGACCTGGACTCGAGTCAAACTCACAAAGTCACAAGACCTTTATTTGGCTGATGGTACTGCACTTTCCAAATGTTTATTTTTCAACTGTGAAATGTCATTCTCAGTCCTATCAGGGGCACAATTCTTTACGAAGCTGATTTAAGGGATTGTTTATTTGTTTGTTTTAAAACAAAAACAAACAAATCATGCATTAAATACCGTTGTCAGATCTTTCAAGCTCTCAATCGATAATGGCAAGGGTGAATGTGGGTGGGACGACACGTCTCCTTGTCTTTTCTAGATCCTATTTTTGTCCTGCTCACCTTTCCAGTTTCAGTTTGACGTCCTCAATAAAATCTCTCTCAACAGTGTCTTCTGTCTGTCCAACTGCCAAAATCCACCGTATAAAATAAATAATAATAATAATAATAATAATAATAATAATAATAATACATTTTATTTGATGGCGCCTTTCATGGCACTCAAGGTCACCTTACAACAAGAAGCAAAAGTACATAGCATCATGAAAATTGCAACAAACGAAAGGGGAAAAAAAATTTTTTTAAAACAACAATCAAAATAAGAATCGGTGTTGTACATTATTACAGTGAGTATGCTAGTTTAAAAAGATGAGTTTTGAGCACAGTTTTAAAGTTTCAAAAGACTTGCTGTGGAAGACCTCAGGGAATATGCCATATATTTCATTTTACAGTTAATATTCTCTTAAAAAAGTTACTAGATTTGAACATCAACCAAATATAAAGCAGTAATGGGAATATGGAGAAATAGATCAGTTCTGTCAGTGTGATTTTAATTAAGTTAAGCCTGATTCAGAATGGATGAACGTTACAGGGGGAGGTGGGGAATGAAATCTTCACTGTGCTCCTCCTTCACTTTTACTCTTTGTCCAGGACGGCATTTTAGCCCTGGTGAAGTGACAGGATATCGTTTGTAATCGACATGGACATTCAGCAGGACAAAGACAAATCAGATCTGTCAGCTCTGAATTCACAGATATGAAACGCATTCAGTGTGACTTCCACGTCTTGTTTAGTAGTTTTCTTCAATATCACAGTAATCCAGTGATGAATGTCTGTACATCCATCCATCCACTGCTAACAAAAGCTGCGAACAGCTAATTCAGCACGATATTACTGGAGTAATTTTGACTAAATGTAAACACAAATATAGTGTATATAACTGTATAAACTGTAAAAAGAGACAGCAGCACCTACTTGAAGCTGACATTACAACAGACCATCTGATGAGCTTTTACTCTCCTGATGGCTTTTTCTGTGGTCATTTTGGCTCCCAGATTGGCATATAGGCAGGCGTTCGCTATCATTTTAGCATTTTCCATTTTCACACAAAAGTCAAATTTCACGCTGAATTGATAAAAATAAAGTAGAAGAACAAGCAGCTCAGAGATCCACTTTAAAATACAAGGACGTCGTTCTGGACAGAATTAAAAGCAGAGTTAAACAAATGCCACCTTCCCTGGAGACATAAATCCAGTTCCAATGGAGCTTTGGTCTATTAATATCAGCCATTCAAACAGCACTTATTTTATTCTTTTTTAGACAAACGTTAATTTGGAAAGTGCCATTTTCCTTAATAATGTGTTACTTGTAAGTAGGGTTGGGTATTGTTCCAATTTTATCTATTCTAATTCTACTTTTTGATCTCGGTTCTGGTTCCTTCACCACAGATCTTGTCAGCACTCAGTGACCTTCATCCTCTTCCTCCTCGCTCATCTTCCCCTTCATGGCTAAAGTGAAAGGAGTCTCTGTACTAGTGGGGCGTCTCTGGGGACTCATCTCTAAGAGAAATATATATTGAAGCAACCTGTTCTCACTCCTATTCAAGTTGTCACATATGGACGCATGGTCGAGAGCCATAGTCGTCAGTTGTTACCGTCACAGTTCAACATATTGGAGGAAGCCCATGGTAGGTATATGATATTTAAAGACTGAGTAAGGAGTGGATGGAGGGCCAGAACCCCAACTTTGAACCAGGAGACCAGGATTCTTGTGGAGTCCTGTGGGAACCAAAAAGTCAACATTAAATATTTTTATTTAGGCAAATCACGTTAGTTAACTTGCGTATTAACTGACGTACGTAGTTATTTTAACCCAAACCATGATCTTTTCCTAACCTTAACCAAGTACTTTTGTTGCCTAAACCCAACCAAACTGCAACGTTTCACAACTTTAATAATGCGCCGTTTCAAAATGGCGATGTTTTGCCTTTTATTTTGAAAGTCTAACCCGACGTTGCATATTTATTTTTGCTAACTTTAGCAGAAGTTGTATATTTGTTGTTGCTAAGCATTGCTAACTTGACCGCAGAGCCCTAAACGTCAGTAAATGACGTAAAAGGGGTACCCAGGTCGTTAAAAGGCGACGGCAAAGGGCCTTGACCAAGCGTCAGTATGTCACAAGTCGGGAGTGAGAATGTGTTGATTGAATAATTTGTAGTCATCATTGGTTTCCCTTCAGTACAAAAGGTGAACATCAGCTCACCTGTGTATTATACCTGAGCGTGAGACGTTGCTATTTTTTAAGCATTTAAGTCCACTGACACCAGTTATGGCACGTTACGCATTGCCGGAGCTAATCGCAGCCATTCTAGTCCTTAAAATGAGCTATCTGATGTCAGCTAGCTGAGAGCCCACTCTGTCATTTCATGATCACTGTCATTTCACGACTGACACACACTTATCAAGGTTGCAGCAGCAGTGAGTGATAGTCTCCGGGATGTGTTGGGGGAGATTACTAGGAAGAATATAAATCTGTATTCTTTTTAGTGAAAAAGTTGCCCCCCCCCAACTTGTCACTGTATAATTTGCACCCTGCCAATCATAAAACAATAAACACGGTTAAAACAAACGCAAAAAGAAACAATTTAACTACGTAGCCTACTTAATCACAGCAGAAGCACAAAATGCAAACATTACCAAATCAACAAAATCTAAACATGTCCCCACTTTCCATCAGTCCATCAGCACCGCAGCGATTGGTCATACTACATTAGACCTGCTGCAGAACACACACTCTCTCTTTCTCTGACTGTGTCCGCTTCACACACGTTTCTGAGGAGTGTTTAAATGTCAGAAGCCCCGAGCAATACATCGTCATTTACACTTTCTCTGGGTGTGTGTGTGTGTGTGGTCAAACAGCTGTGAAATAGACTCGCAGCTCTTTAAATTGGGTTCTGCTCTCTCAGATTAACACAAGTACAAACATGGTGAAAGCAGGAGAGCTGCAACCAATGCAACTTCAAAAGCACTCTCTTTCCCTCGATCTCCCTATTTTTCTCTCTCCCACACAAACGCACAACACGCAGGAAGTGCAACGGTGCAGGTGGTGTGTAACGTTTCATTTATTTCAAATGTCTGACCTACAACACCGCTGGAAAACATGACATCAATCTCCACACATATGCTCATACATGTGCAGGATTCTGTTATCGTGCACGGTGGTTTCCAGCAGCCGGTGGTGCACTGCTGTCTGGTAAAGCCGTTTTGCAGCGTGTCCGTGTCTCTCAAATCACCTGTCTACTGGAATCTGAAAGCATGATGTGAAGATCCACAGCCAGAGAGCCTCTGAATGCTCAAAGCAGATAAAGAGGAAACAAGAAGGAGGGAGAGCGGAGGGAGGGAGAGATAAGAGGATAGTATAGAAGTGTGTTAAATAGCAGTGGCAGAAGAAAGAGCACTGGAACATTAAAGTATGTTTCAGACAAGAGTGTCGCAAATTGATTGCAGGGAAAAGCCAGGCGTGACAGAGTGTTTGTGAATATAGAGCTGGGTGTGTGTGTGTGTGTGTGTGTGTGTTTATGACAAAGGGAGTTCAAAAAAGTAGTGAACAGTTTGCAGAAAGTAACAGCAGTGAGAATATTTAAGTTTCAGGGAGTGTGTAATGTGTGTTGGCAAATCAGAGCTGTGATAATTAGAATCATTTAAGCAACTGAGTGCCTGATTGGGACATTTAACAAATACTGAATACATACAATTTATAAAGGATCTTTATTGTCCTCAAATGTGTAAATTTGTCTTTGGCTTCTCAGACTGATTGATGAATAAACCACATTGTTAAAAATCACAATACAAACAATGAATAACACAACATACACAGTACAGCCAGTAACAGATATGATTCCAGTATAAGTTATTGCAGTTGGTATGAGAGACTTTTTATAAATGTTCTTAGTTGCTGCAGCTGCTCCATAGCGCCTTCCAGAGGGCAATTTAATAAATTCATTAAGGTGTGTACAGGATCAGATGCAATTTGTCTAGCTTTTTGTTTCACCTGTGATTTATATATACCCTATTTTTAACCTTTGCTAAGCCACGCCCAGAATACGCAGCTGGCCAATCACAGCGCAGTATAGTACTCTCTCTAATTGAGGTCCGACACTTTCATGGCTGCGCTCCTTTGACTCTAATGCAAAAATAGTCTTTTTCTAGCTTTTTATGGCTGTATTTTTCTGTACTGTTCTTGGGGCACTTGTAATAATTACAGTCGCTACCCAGAGAGGTTGAAAGGAAAAATACAATTTATTCTCTTTCCAAAACCCAAAACCAAATCCAGATAAATGTCGGCTGTGGATTGTTCCCAATGTGATGTTAGTTAGCTAACGCTAGCTAACTTCCTGCTGAATGTGACATTATGAAGCCCTACTGTTCTGCTTTTTAATGACTGTGATAGTGAATAGAAGCCAGCTGTACAGGAACTGTGTTGATCCTTAATGTCGTCTTTCTCAATAGTTATAATAATACAGTGGTTCACTTTTACACTGGGATCGGTAGGCTTTAGCTTCTGTCTTAATTTTTTTCACGTCAGTTTGACAGAATGAATTCAACCTTTAAAAGCACAATGCAACTGCAAAACAGTCTGCTTCTTTCTGAGATTGCTTTTTCCAAAAATTAGACAATATTTCTCCAGGGAGCGCAGTAACAGACAGTGGCAGCGCCGTGATAAAAGTCCCACAGGTACGACAGTTTGTCGGACTTAGCAACAGTAACAAAGGGGGCGTGGCTTTCCAAAGGGTCAGTTGTGTCGGCTCTTTCCCAATAATCCAATAACATAATCCATATCTGTTTTTGTCTTTCGACCCTAGGTGTCCGTAACCATTTACATATTAAAAGTTAAAAGGCTTTGATTAACATTAAATAATTTTGTTTATGTCATATGAGTCCAATTTCCAGATCACGTACAGACGCTGCTTTGCTTTTTAAAAAACGTACTCTGTGTTGGCTGTAAAACCTAATGTACAATCAAAAATGGTTCCTACCTACCTCGTGGTATTTTCAGTAAGGAAAAACACCACAAGCTAACATCATTAGCATGTTGTTTGTGTCCTCCAGCACTTGGATTGCACAGTTCTTAATCAGACACAATCACTTCACAGTTGATGACCGGGTTATAAATAAATGGCTCTTCTCCCTCATTTCTCATCTCAGTCTTCATAATTTTAAAGCTCTGTCAAATCTGCATCCACGAGATTCCTCTGTGTGTTTTCAGCCTCCGTGCAGAGGCTTTGTCTGTCTGACTATCTTGTTTCAATCAGCTGTCCCTTTCTGCACTGAGAGAGCCTGCTGCGACTGTTCAGACGTCACAGGACGCTCCAGAAGTGCACTCAGGCTTCAGCTGGCTTTCACTGTCCCCTCTTTAATCATGCAATTTAAGGAGAGCAGAAGAAAGAAGAGGAGACAAAGGGCACAGGAGGGAAGGACAGGAGAGGAGCTGAGGAGAGAGGAGAAGACAAAACAAGGAGAGGAAACGTGAGACGAGGCTGTAAAAGCAGAGAATAGATGATCAGTCCACAGGGGAGTGAACAGTGAGACGTTTCCTCCTGACACAGCTCGACTGTAGATTCGACATGAAGTTCTGTGTTTGCAGCTGCGTGGTTTTTCACAGTGTGTCACAGAGACACTTCAGAGAAACAGAATCTTGCTGCTGCTCACTTTTTCAAAGTCTCAATGAAATGAAGCATGTTCTACTGTGTGTGTATGTACACTTTAGCTTACAGCGCTAAACATCTTCACAGTGCTTACATACCAACTGCCTATGTCTGGTGCTCTATAGAGGGTTTTCAGATCTTAACCTACTTTAAAAACATGGGAGACCACAGAAACTAGCGTGATCAAACGTGACTTCAGACCGAAACAAACTGTCGTCGTCAGCTGGTTGACCTTGTGTGTGCTGTTTTTTTTGCACGGAAAAACAAAAGACGAGAATCAAACTGTGGATGAACTCGAGGCTGAGAATATCAAACATCGTTTTATATTTACGTTTTGAAATCGGAGGCGACCTACAGATCGTCTGTAAACACTCGCACTACAGGATCATTTGGGCTGATAATCGGTTCTGACCAGCCTCGGCTCAGGAATGGGAGGGCAAATCGGACCCAAAATCTGTCCAATCATGCTATAGTGTGCAGAAACATTACAGTGAATTCACCTGGCACCAGCACAAACCAGCACAAGCAGCTCTCTGACCTTGAAATTTGCTTCCAGTCTGTGCAGTATTTCAGTGCACAGGAGAGGAACAAACAGGTGGGAGTTTTGTTCAAATGAGGCAAAGCGAGTTGTTGGTATTTTGGTCGAAAAGATTTTTCTCGTGCAACGTCAATCTGATGCCACTTTAACAAGAGCAAACTAATCATGTGGAGCAATGTAAATAAACTGATTTTAATGAAACAGCCGGAAGATGTGTTTAAATAAATGTAGTATCTGTTGACCACAGCTGCTTTACACTGTATGGAAAGCTTCAGTTCATTAAATCCCTGCTGCCGCCTGAAGGACACATAAAGCCTCTGACTGGAGAAGTGCTGTTTCAGAGTCATTACTTACGGCTGTCCGCTGTGTTTACCTTCATTAAATCAACTGTAAATGAACCGCACACACCTGTACACACACCTGACTGGTCTGTTATAACTCAGGATGTGCCTGTTTGTGACGGAGACACCAGATTACCGGAGCTCATCGATCCTGTTCATCACAGCCTCCTTTCCCTTTATTGCTTTCACGATGAACAAAAGTATGCAAATATTTCATTCTCATGGAACGATATCAAGTAGTGAAGAAGGGAACAATTAAATAAAATATAAAGTAATGAATACAAACATGACCACAAACAAAGAATAAGTGTAAATATACATATCCACACACACATACATACATATATAAAGTATATGCATAAATTTATACACATTCATACTCACGATATAACATAACAGTGATACAGGAAATTCTTTTCTTGCCCTCGATATGATTTTTGTTTTTTATGAGCTGAAAGCACGATGAAACACTCAAGGTGGAGCAGTATCTTATATTATCAAGCAGCTTATACGATCGTTGATCCAGGGCAGCCGAGAGAAGTGTGCCACAACGATGGTGCCAGTGCAGAGGAAGCTTTCTGTCCTAACATAAAGGCAGTCCGGGTCCAGTCTGCGAGCGGTGAGGTCAAGTCACTCAATGCAGAGTGGTCACACAAAATATTCAGACTAGGCTGGGGGAGAAGGGGATATCTAGACTCATTATTTTTCCCCAAACTAAAGTGCCCCCTTTGTCAAGACACCTCCAGCACTCTGAGCTGTCAACTAACCCACTCAAGCTCCTTTCTAATGTTTAAAAAGTTTGTTCAGCAAACATCACTGTGTAGCTTTTAAAGTATGTAAATATGCACAATGTGTCCTAGAAAGACGCAAAAATTGGCCGTTTGCAGACGCTGTTCTGCTGAATTGTCTCCTAGCACATCCACTCCATCTGTAGCCACACCTAAATTTGGAATACACGTATTCTAGACTTTACGGTAAGTGAAACGGCCCAGTGCGAGCTGACAGGCAGGTTAGAGACTTTATCCTGTCAGTTTGTCTCTTTACAAAGACAAGTGCTGCAGTATGAGAGTCCTGCCTGAAGAGAGGCTGTGAAGACAAGAACCACATTCAATATTATTTATCAAACTGGGTCGGACTGGATGAATTTAGCGCGAGGAGGAAACACATGTGACAACGTCCAGTTTTCAAAATTAGGCCATTAAAAGTGAGTACACATGAGTAACAAGCACATTTTGACTATTTAATTTATGCAATGGTAAAAAAAGAGAAAATAAATGGAAATGTACTGCAAATTTTTTCATTATATTCAACTTCGGCTTCGGCCAAGAATTTTCATTTCGGTGCATCCCTAATTAGAATGGATGCGGTCATAAACAGCCTCACTAAAGTAGTTTTTTATTATTTGTTCTATCATCATTACACTAGTCATGTAAAAGCCCCCCACCATCTGCGTCCGGCTACAGATTTGCGGTGCTGTGTGCAACAACATGATTTCCTGGAGAAGCACTTGCGATTGGCTCAGCTGGGAGTTTAGTAACCGGCACCAAATCTTCTGAGCTATATTCCACCGTTGCACCTTAGTGATTAAAATACGGCCCTTCAACTGAAATTCAAACTGATTTCCCCTCTTACATGTCTGCTGATATTTCACCTGCTTTCATCTCTTATTCCGTCGACAGCCCCACTGTTTTCTCCTCATAGCTACTTTTCTCTTATTCTTCGACTGACAGTTAATTTGTTTTCAGCGCCCACACATCAGCTGACAGGTCCACTGCTTTCATCTGTATTTCACTCCTATCAGTTATTACTGTATTCAACTGACACATCACTTCCTTTTATTTCTTATACTTAAATGACACAGCGTACATAATTTAGTTCATACACTTAACTCTCAAGACTTCCACTGGCAGCTCAGTTCATCCTGTACACTTAGATGGTTTCAGCTCAGGGCTCAAAGTGACGCTTGACACAACTTCCTCCAGTGCTCGGACTTAAACTGAAGATTCAAATATCTGGACTTTTATTTCAACTGCTGTGTCAACTTCTGTGAGTGACTGTATTTGGACTACCAACTATTTGAACCGACACCTCAAAACCTTTCAGGTCTTCAACGTTGAACAAAAAAAGACAAATGACTTCAGCTCCGTTACAGTCGTTCTTTGTCCATTCAGAAGTTATATTTTCAAACAGTTCACGCAGGCCTAACTGAAGCTCACTGGCCAAAATTACTCTAACACTCACTAAACATTAAAAAAATGTAATAAAAGAAAATAGCATTGCATTCACTTTACAGCACTGTTGTTACAAAAAGAGAGCTGAGCCGGAAGGAAAAACTCTCAATTTAACGGTCATGAAGGGTGGGGCATGACCGAAAGAACTGGACTACAAGCAGCCCAAAAGGGTTTTTCTCAGGAGGGTAGTCATCCGTGAGAAACTCGGGGTAGAGCTGCTGCTCCTTTGCGTCGAAAGGAACCAGTTGAGGTGGTTTGGGCATGGGGTAAGGATGCCCCAGGGGTGTTCCAGCTGGGAGGAGGCCTCGGGGGAAGAACCCAGGACTAGGTGGAGAGATTATATCTCCGCATTGGACTGGGAACAACTCAGGATCCCCCAGTCAGAGCTGGTTAATGTGGCTCGGGAAAGGGAGGTTTTAAGCTGCTGCCCCCGCGACCCGATTCCAGATAAGTGGTTGAAGATGGATGAATGGACAACAAAAGCAAATATTTCAGGCAGTCTGTTTGCTCAGTTGGCAGAGAGCATATGTACGAAGGCTGAATCCTTCTTGCAGCGGCCCAGGTTTGAATCCAGCCTGCTGCCTTTGTTGCATTTAACAGATAACAAACCATGCTGCACTCTGCACCTGCACTTTTTACACTTTTGTGAGATGCCCTGTTGAAATACTGTTTAAAAAAAAAAAAAAAAAAAAGGGAAAAAAAGACTTTGCTCCGAAACTTCATTCATTTTATTCTTGTGTACAGTGTGTCTTTGACATGTAAGACCTACAGTAAGCACCTAGACTAGACCAAGTCCGACGCTGATTACGGTACAGCTTTTGTACTGCATTCCTTCGTCACCAAAGAACCAATAAAGAATTTAACCCAAACTCAAATACTGCTACTGATACCCCTCTGCCATGGCCCCATGGATAACAGATGGATAAGGGTTGATTGGTGATTGAAAGAAGTTTCAGGTGATTAGAGATTCATAATTATGCAAGTCATTTCCATCGGCTGTGAATAGATTTTAGAGTTTGTGTACTCATGGGCGTACAGACCCAGAGAAAAACTGTATCTCCCAGGACCTTTTTAATGCCATTTCAACTTCTCAAAGTAAAACTATTTTGACTGCCACCTGATAATTCTCAGCAGTGAGCACATGCGCATTTTCACCATAACATTTAGGTTTTCCTAGCTTCATGTATTTTTTTAACTTGAGGGTTTGTGAAAAGCACATTTTGCTGCTGAATTCTTTTTTTTCAAAGTCCCAATTAAATGAAAACATTTCTTTCAATCTTGCTAATTTTGTGTGAGAATAGACTTTGGGTTCTTTGGGGATTAACAGTGAGTTAAAAACTTAAATCAATCCTACATTTTCCACGTTGAATGCATTGAAGCTAAAATGAGAGTAATGAGTTTAGCTGCAGCTTTCGGGCCTCGGTGTAATCGGGAGATAGTTTGCAGGCTGAGCAGGTGGAGAGACTTGGATGGTGTAACAGACATGGAGATAAAGAAGTGCTGTGCAAAGCTTCAGTGTTCCAAAGCTGACAGATCCTTACACTGATTTCACGTGATTCACTGTTTGTACGTTCTGAGGTCAGATTTGAGACAACAGGACAAACTGTAAACATGTGAAAAGCAAGATTTTCTCCAAAAGCTATTTGATTTGGACGTTAATGGGCTAGATTAGGATAAGCACTTGGATTAGGATTTGGATTTGGATTAGGATTAGCCTGGTGCTACATCATGCAGTTTGAATGCAATTTTAACTTTCTTAGGAGACCGTCAAGTGAAAACCATGACTGTGGTTTGCATTATAAATCAAGTGTTTAAGGACTGTAGAAAAGTTGAGAAGTTGAAAAAATCTTGTCTGCAACAAACTTCATCATATGGATTGTGTTCAGTGTCGAGCTTCATGCTCCTGACAGCTTCTGCTGAGCTGCTAACAGACTGTTCCTCAGTAACAAACCTGTGTGACTCATGTGCCATAAACAGGAAGTGAGCAGGAAGTGTCTGAAGTGCATTTATACTGAAAGACGGCTCTTCATTATAGTTGCTCACCTGCAGCTCACCCATCTCTGCCTGTGTGCGTCTCTGCTGCAGGCTGAAAAAATGATCCATGGTTAATTCACCCTATATACAATCATAAAACAGTGCAGTGGTATAAATGGTGTTAGTTCATTAAACTTGAATCCTTCCCATTACAAATGTCAGAGATGATAAATGTTTGGATTGATTAGCCTGTTACTGACACTTTGAGTCTTCTTTTAAATGATTTAACTCACTATATTTGCCAATAATTGTCTACAACACCACTTATCCCCCACTCACTATGCTGTCCTTTCATCCCTTCCCAGGAGACAAAACAAAAGCTCACACTTGGCCTCATGGGAAGATGCCAACGATGGTCGTTCACACTCGGCCTCGGGTGTCTCCAATGACCATAATGTCTTTTAAAGAGGTGGTATTCTGCTCATTTTCAGGTTCAAAATGTTATTTAGAGGTTGTAACAGAGCAGGTTTACATGGTTATATTTTTTGTCATACTGCACGTTGCTGCAGCTCCTCTTTTCACCCTGTCTTGAAGGCTTCGTTTTAGCTATGGAGTGATACATCTTGTCTCTAAATGATCTTTGTTGGGAGTTGCACATGCTCAGTTCCTAGTTAAGGACTACTAGCCAATCAGAAGCAGAGAAGGGCGGGTCAGCGAGAAGCCGGTAAACAGCTCGGGTTCAGCTGTACATGTTGCCGACCAGCTTGGCAACATGGACTGGAGCGAGAGTTTCAGAGCGGTGAGTTATTAATCTGTATCCATAAAGTTTTAACTGAGCTCTGTCTCTACATCACAGGAACAACTTTATGTCCACTGACTGCCTGGAGGGTAGCTAGTGTTTGGAAGGGAGAGGAGAGCTGTGTGCTGCAGCTCGCTGTTTCTGAGGGCGTGTCGGAGTAGCCGCTTGGCGAGCGTTATATGAGGCGCATTTAGCTTTCATCCCTGTGACATCACTGGGATGAAAGGGAAGCAGCTGGACTACAAACGAGCAGAGTTTTCTGTGGGAGATGGGAACTCCCTTTGGGCTTTTTCACTTTGTAAACCTTTTACATGCACAAAAAAGAGATATAACTCAATAAAGGAGAAGGAAAAAGCCATCAAGTTTAATACCACCTCTTTAAAAATACCAGGAGCACTAACGAACAGTGGTATCGATCATCTTGACTACGACCAACGGAGGTTAAATAGGTAAAATGCGTTTCTCACCCTTTAGTCAGAACTGAAGATGCCTCTCAGATGAGAAACTAAATGTCTTTGAGTAACCTTAACCTGTCCAGTTGCCCTTGAATTGAACTGGATAACTCTGACCTGCAAGACTGAGAACCTACAGACATCTGCCAAGAAGTTAGTTGTCTGATAAAAAGCAATTATCACAAATTAGCTGACACCTTACTCATAAAAACATAACTTCTTGTTTGGACTACGGTAATGGAGTCCTGTAAGCGGTCCCCAGAAAAACCCTGGACAGGCTCCAGTTAGGATTGGACCGAAAGACGTTGCTATCGTGATTGTAACCCCCTCCCTCGCAAAACAAAAATCATTATACCGCCATGTGAAAGCAGGTTTTAATCACTATGAACATTATTGTTATAAATTTTAAATATGCTTCGCACCTTCCTCGGAATTCTGTTCTCCGCCCTACACCTCAGGTTAACACACCGGCTTGCCCCACCTCTATCTACACCAAGACCTGGCAACTCCCCAGCACCTCATCCACCTTCACTGACTCCCAATCAAGTCCCGCATCCCCTACAAATCCCTCCATGCCCTTGCTCCACCGTTCCTCTCTGACCTCCTCCATCCACACTCCAGCCTGGAAACTCCCTTAAGCAGTAGTTTCTGTCTAAATAATATTTGTTGTTGTGTCACATAGTAAATTCTGTAAAGTGTCCTTGGGTTTCAAGAAATGCGCCATAAAAACTTTAGTTATTATTAAAGTTTCATATAATATTGTTGACTGGCGTGAGTTATATCAAGGGAAGACATTTTTAGTTCTGTTTGAAATGTTGAAATACGACTTTTTAATACGTTACAATACTGTTCATTCATCACCGCTCAGACTGTCAGTGCTGCAGCGAGCAGACAAACTGTAGCGCAGCGGGTTGCCAGATCATCATCTCAGATATCGCCCCATATCTCTCTCTCCGACTCTTCATCAAAATACTCGACGGTTTGCAGAAAACCTACTGGCAGCTTTGCATAGATCAAAACACTGTGTGATGGCCAGTGACAGGATCCGGCTTCCCTCACGTGCAGTAGCCCTCCCCGACACTCGGAAACACACTTAGGTGAAACATCTGTGCCGTTGTGTTTAAATTACTGCTCAGCGTCTGTAGAAGCACACAGAGATGAAGCTCCACAAGGTTATTTTTAATCTCGCAGGAATGATGTTTGTTTAGAACAGAGCGAGCTGTCCTTTCCAGCGTGCTGCTAACCAGAAGAGCGCCTCGCCCTCCTTCAGCGCCTTCGGTTCTTCTTCACGTCTTCCTTCGTTCTTTTCATTTTCTCTCTCTCTGTCACAACCCGGCCTCTTTTCTTATTTCCCCACTCTTCTCCGATTCACCCCCCACACGCCCACTTCCTCCCTCTAGTTCTTCTTTTGACCTTGTTAGATCATGTCTCAGTGGTGTGTGTGTGTGTGTGTGTGTAAAATGGAGAACGGACACTAGAGCGCACCGTGTTTTAATAAAACATCATGTGAGTGAGTGGTTATACTGTGTGTGTGTGTGTTGTGCCTCCTCCCCAGGCCAGAGCTTTGTGTGTTCATCCTGTTGAGGTTGTGTGTGAGAAAGATAACAGGACAACCTAGGGCAACTCTCTAATTGGCCCGCACTCCTGCCCTGGATACTTGCTCGCTCGCTCTCGCTCTCTCTCTCTCTCTCTCTCTCTCTCTCTCTCTCTCTCTCTCTCTCTCTCTCTCTCTCTCTCTCATAGATATATATATCTCTTCCTTTTCAAACACAGCTCTCCCATTTCTGCTGCTTCTTCTTCTTCTCTGCTGTGAGTTACTGCGAGCCAGGCGATGCATTAAAGACGCAGGGGAGGAAGGGGGGAGGAAGGGGGGAGGAGGTGCCTCAGGTTCAGAGGGTTAAACAGCGAGACTGACGCTAATGAAAATATCACACTGAAAATAGAAATTGATGGCAGTTATGTATCCAGCTTGTGTCAACACACAATTAGTGCTTCTTTTTAACACCGTGGTTTAAATGTGCTGCCGCATGGATCATTTCATGAGTCCTGGTTGTTTGAAAAGTCTCCAGGTGGAGCGAAATATGCTTTGCTGCATGTTTATTTTTAATTCATCAGGTTTTTTCCCTGCTGTTTGTTCACAGCTAAAGTTCAAGTGAAAAAATTATATTAAATTAAAGCGTAACTTCATCTTTTGTGATTTAAGAATGTATGTAATATTCCCATCAGCTAGCAGTCGCTTATTTAAACCATATGTCTACATTTATGAGCTGCTCTATCGAGCCTATAGGTGTGTGTTGTAATGGAGGGCTGACAATCAACTTTTAAATTAGACACGAACTCTCCAAAGGCCCAGATTTTCCACCAGCACTTGCAGATGCAGACTGACTTTACGAAAGTGAAAATAATCAGATCTGTAAAGCAGGATTTAAACATCTGTACATAAACTATTGATAGTTGTTCAAGTTGTGATGCTGTTAAAAAGATTTTACATTGTGTTTGTGTGAAGACCACCGAATTATGCACAAATCATTTTGCGCACATTTGTAAATCTTATTTTTTGTTTGTAGATCATGTAATTAGTGCTGGAAAGATTAATCGATTAGTTGTGAACAAATAAATGAATCTATAACTCTTGATAATCTATTAATCGCTGTGAATCATAATCCAAATTCACAGATTCCAGCTTCTTAAATTAATTAAAATTTTCTGGTTTCTTTGTTACTCTACGAATTTCTTCTGGTTGTGGACAAAACAGCACGTTTGAGGACTCAAGAAACACAAGTAAACATATTATCAATTAATCATGGAAATTTGTGAGATTAATCCATAATGAAATGAACTGTTAGTTGCAGCCCTACATGTAGTACATATGAATCTAATTTCACTCAATAGTCTAGTTAGTTCATGTGTCTGTAATAACAGCTGGACAGTCGAGTTTCTGCGGTTTCTAACAGCAGCTGCTGTAGGGGAGCTGCTTTGTAAAGTTTGTTTGGTTTGTCAGAAGGACAGATGACAGAAATCAGAAGTAGAGACTGCACAGAGTTAAAAGTTGAGCGTCCAGCTCTGTGAAGCAGTAGAAGTAATACCACCTCTACTGCTTGTGAGCTAGTTGATCAGTGTTATTGTGTTTGGGGATAATTCCCACTCATGCTGGGAGCTGCTGGCGCCTTCTGATTGGTGTGTTTTTTCCAGGCTTTGTTTATATATGCATACAGTATACATGAAAGTATGCTCTTCTGAGACACTGAATCCATTAAACGTAATTTGTCCAACTGTTGACCTTATTTATGAGAGTAAATTTCACAGCATGCATTTATTAATTACAGATCTAATTAAAGATGATTCCTTATTTAAACTGGAAACATATTTGAGGTGTTCTTTTGCACAAACAGATATCTCCGTTTGTGTTTATTATCTAAATCATGTTTTTTATCGCTCACTTCAGGGATTATCAAACAAACGGTGGTTTGTTTATTCATTTAAGAGTGGCTTTTATCTGTTTTTGCAAATTAATTCATATAATATTAAAATATAGTACGTCTTATATAGTACTCAGCGGTAATATTTAGATTTATTTTACACAGTGATATCCGTTTCAAACAGTTTCATCCTTCTGCCATGTGAGTCACAGTTTCTCATTTCTCCAGTTAATGTGATGCGCACGGGTCAACTTTACCATCATGTTTGTTTGTCATAAATCCCCAGGTTTGCCAAAGCATCCAGGATGTCAGCTTTATAATGGTACATATACTTGGCAGAGTACATACAACATTTGAGTGAAACAAAAGTATATGAATAGCTTATCTATCTCATGTTCCAGCCATCTGAGGCTCATATGCTCTTATTAGTCTTTACTCTGCAGTCATTAACACACACCTCAAACTATAAGTGCGCAGAGTTGCACAGAGCATTAACTGCGCTTCCAGCGATGGAGGCCTGTTTCATTTCACACAATCAATAAACTCGGATGTGAGGAGGTGTGAGCTGCTCCTCAGAGACCAGATATGCCCATTTAACTGACTGCATTAAGGCAGGAAACACTGAGTGGCTGGAGAGTTTATTTATGGGATGGAAGCACATGTTTCCTGTCCGCCCCCGAATACAACGTCAAATGTTCTGCATAACAAGTACTTCACAAACCTCAGTGGTACAGAGCTGCCTTCATTGAGATTTCTAGGCATATGCAGCTAAGTCCTTGTGCATGTTCTCTCGCCGTATTGTCCAACCTTCAAAGTCCGCTCTGGATATGGAGGATGAGAAAATGAGCCCGTTGTTGCTTTATCTTTGCCTTCTGTCAAGAATGAAGATGTGCAGACATATTCCACCAGATTTAGCCTAACGTGAATGACCCAAAACAGTATGTCATAGCTTTAAATAAAACAAATCCAGGCAGCTGTGGTTCTGCTGCTGACGTCTTTCCGAGATTTTGTGAGGAAATTTGCCAAATTGAGCAGATTTATCTGAAGTAGCACACACGGGTGAGTTAAGAGAACTTTGCACATTTACTTGACCTTTTATCTTCTATTACGTATTTTTATTTCCAGAACTAATTTCATGAGTGGTCCAAGTTTAAAGGCTTAATCCTAAATTAATTTACATGTTACTGACATACACTGCTCAAAAGAATTAAGTGAAAACTAAAGTAACCTAGGTCTGAATGAAATAATCTCATTAAATACTATTAAATATAATACAACATAGTTGAATGTGCTGACGACAAAATCACACAAAAATTATCAATGGAAATCAAATTTATCAACTCATGGAGGTCTGGATTTGGAGTCACACTCAAAATCAAAGTGGAAAACCACACTACAGGCTGATCCAGCTTTGATGTAATGTCCTTAAAACAAGTCAAAATGAGGCTCAGTAGTGTGTGTGGCCTCCCAGACCTGGACTAAAGCGTCCGCCAACTCCCGGACGGTCTGTGGTGCAACGTTGGTGGGTGGAGCGAGACACGATGTCCCAGATGTGCTCAGTTGGATTCAGGTCTGGGGAACGGGCGGGCCGGTCCATAGCATCAATGCCTTCCTCTTGCAGGAACTGCTGACACACTCCAGCCACATGAGGTCTAGCATTGTCTTGCATTAGGAGGAACCCAGGGCCAACCGCACCAGCATATGGTCTCACAAGGGGTCTGAGGATCTCATCTGGGTACCTAATGGCAGTCAGGCTACCTCTGGCGAGCACGTGGAGGGCTGTGCGGCCCCCCAAAGAAATGCCACCTCACACCATTACTGACCCACCGCCAAACCGGTCATGCTGGAGGATGTTGCAGGCAGCAGAACGTTCTCCACGGCGTCTCCAGACTCTGTCACGTCTGACATTACAAACAGCTGTTTTCTGCTGTCAGAATGATTGCAAAGGACATAAAGAAGGAAATCCTACACTCCTCACCTCATTTACACTATGTTCATGAAACACCTCACTTTCACACCCTACAGACTGTAGTTTAGTTTAGTATTTAACTTTAGTGTTATTTTGTTCATATTGTGTATTTTCATTGGATATAGGGTGTATTTATTTACTGTTTTTTAAATGCAATTCTTTGCATTCTTAGTTTAAAGCTGCCTCAGAGAGATGAGAAGAAGAATGTACCTGTTTGTATGGCAAATAAATCTAATCTCTATATGACTCTGCTGACTTTGACAGAAGTAACACGTTCTCACTCCCGACTCGTCACATATTTACGCTTGGTCAAAGCCCTTTGCCGTCGCCTTTTAACGCCCTGGGTACCCCTTTTACGTCATTTACTGATGTTTAGGGCTCTGCGGTCAAGTTAGCAACAACAAACATACAACATCCGGTTAAAGTTAGCAAGAATAAATACGCAACGTCCGGTTAGACTTTCAAAATGAAACGCTGGCGTTTCGAAATATCGGGTTTAGGCACTAAAAGTACTTGGTTGTGTTTAGGCAACAAAACTAATTGGTTAAGGTTAGGAAAGGATCATGGTTTGGGTTAAAATAACTACGTACGTCAGTTAACCTGTAATGTCACTTACGTCAATTTATGTAACTTTAAATATCTTATACCTACCTTTACCTTCACAAACTGACGCTACAGGACTTCCTCCACTGTGTTTAACTGTAAAGGGATCCCCAGTGCGTCACAAACTGATGAATGTGGCTCTTGACTATGCGTCCATATGTGATGACTTGGGAGTGAGAACGGGTTGACAGAAGAGACTTGAAAGTCCAAAGTGTGGCTCCTGCTATAAAAGCCCTTTGGTTAAGGTAACGAGAAAGATGGTAGTTTCACTCAAATCTTAATATAGGAAATGTGTCCTGTGTGGTGCTTCAAGTCACTTTTGACTTTTTCAATATTTCAGCAAAAACATGAATCATGCTTTAGTTGCTATGAGCAGATATTTCAAGAAAATCTTTTACAGGGCACATTCACTATAAACATATTGCACCTTGCCTGGTACATTCATTATGTTTGCTTTCAAACTGTATTTACTGTTTGAAATTAGCCGTATATAAATGTAGTTCAGAATCAACTTGATTGCAAAGTAGGTTGACACATTTGGGAATTTGATTTGGTGACTTGCTGCATAACAATAAGCAAAAATTATATAAATCTTAAAATATTACATTGACAAGATACATGTTGTACTCACTGACTTCAGGAAGCTCTAAACCATCAACACTGTAGACCAATTTTGAGCCGGCAAGATCAGCTCATTAATTTATTATCATGTGATTTGACAGAAAGATGCTATTACAGACTCTGTGCACCCAAAAATTTGATTGAAGCTCATCTTCTCTGCAGATATGATTCTCTTCTGTCTCCTCTCTGTCTGCCTGTCTGTCAAATCTTTTCTGCACTGTTGGACAAAGTGAAAAGTTTTTAATAGTCGACAGTGGATGGATCCAACATCAGGCAAACGGCCCAAACTTCTGCTGCCACGGCACTCCCAGACAATAGTTTTGCTCCTCATGAAACCCACTAGACACAAGAAGAAGAAAACTGTTTATATTATGGAAGCCAAGGATACTATAATCCAACATTAGAACATTAATAGCCCACCTGCTGTTCAGAAATAAAGCTTCATGTGTTAAATTCATGCACTATATGCAGGTGTGATTTAACGACAGAAAGCTGAACAGAAGGGGTCAAAACACGCTGACTTTTATATCAGATCATGAATAGTTTGTTGCATCATTATTTTTATGACCTTTATTTAATCAGGTAGTCTCACTGAGAGAGAGACCTGAGTGCAGCAGAGAGAAAGAAAAGCAACCCACACAAACAAAAGCAGAACATATAAAGAAGATATCCACCTTCCGCAGGAGACCCGTATGAAGAAAAATGACCAAAAAACCTGAAAAGACGGTTCAGTCCTCTAGGCTGCATGCCGAAGTGTCCTTGGGCAAGATACTGAACCTACTGTATGAATGTGTGTGAATGCAGATGTAGTGTAAAAGCACTTTGAGTGGTCAAAAAGACTAGAAAGGCGCTATACGAATACGGAGCATTTACATTTAATTTTGAAATGCAGGGCCGGCCCATGGCATAGGCAATATAGGCAGTCGCCTACGGTGCAAAATGTCAGGGGTTGCCGCAAGAGAACTCAGACTCAGCGCAAATCAACTCCGCTGTGAGTCCAGACAGCAACATAACAGGTAGAGTTTTGCAACATAAACATCTTAAAACTGAAACACACCCTTGCTGTCTTGGACTGCACCTTATCGGAGCTTCTGAAGTTAACATGTGTGGATTTGTGGTCAAATTTCTGGCTGATCAGAAGTGTTTTTGGTCGGTTTTGATTTCAGATGCAGCATGCAGTCCCAAACTGTGTCAGTCAAATGGTCTAAAGGGGATAGGCTAACGCGGATCAATAACGTAATGCACAGAGACCAGGTAGAATTAAAAATATTATGAATTCTCATTAAATTATGACGTTAGTCTCGTAATATTGCAATTAATAAAAATAAATAATTTTTCTGGAAATGTCAGAAAACACTGGGAGAGATTCTGAACGTGCAGAAAGTTTTGAACATGAGCAGAAAACCTGCTGAAACACAGGAGCTATTAAAGTCCAGGAGTTTATAACTGAAATAAAATGAATTAATTTATCATTTAGGTGAAAAGGTCCCATGTAGGCCTATTAAAAGAGGTTATTTCCCCAAATGGAGACTCAAAAGAGGAGGGAAGGTTCAGCATGTGTACTGACTCAGCAGGGTTTTTATTAAAGTTGATCAAGAGGAGAAAACATATTTAAAAGCAATAGCATACAGAATACCTGAAAGCCACTGTCAGGGCCCTGCAGAAATGCATACAAAATTGACTTTTAAAAATTTTCCCTTGTGTTTGTTCATGTGCTGCAATTTGGCCAGTCCAACTAGGCAGGAATAAGTATTTTTATGTAACTTTTATTGCAGCTCTGTAACAGGTGTCACGGTTCTGGGACGCTGTTTCCTGTTTTATTGTGAAGTTCTGTCTCTGCTGTCATTGTGTCTTGTTTGTCGTCCTTTCGGTCTTAATTGTTTGCAGCTGCCCTAATGTGTTCCACCTGTGTCTCATTATCTCCACCTCTCTTGTGTAAGTGTTTGTTCGGCCTGTTCAGTCTTTGTCTTTAGCCCTGTTTTGGTGTTCTAGCTTTTT
The DNA here is from genome assembly GCF_014851395.1 of Micropterus salmoides. Taxonomy (NCBI): domain Eukaryota; kingdom Metazoa; phylum Chordata; class Actinopteri; order Centrarchiformes; family Centrarchidae; genus Micropterus; species Micropterus salmoides. The sequence continues at coordinate 3,362,594 of NW_024041151.1, forward strand.
GGATTTATGGATTTTAGTCTACATGAAGTTCCACCTTGTATCAATAAACTTTTTAAAACTGCATCTGCTCTACGTGTCTGCGTCTAGGTCCAAATCCTCTGTTTGGCTGTGTCAGCGCTAAAGCTGATCGTAGAAACAGGCCTGTTGCTGTGCCCCATAAAGGGAGAAAACTGGCTTCCCTGTCATTACTGCAGATGTGTAATGTGACGTTGAGTGTCTATGTTGGAGTGATGATGAAAACTCATCTGACCACCAAGAAGAGATGATGTTTAAGCTGCTGTTGCCATGGGAACAAACATTTTTTTTTGGGTAGTAGCCGCACACACAGCTTCCTCTAAAAATGATGCGAGTAAATGTCAAAAGATACAACTAAGCTGTCTCCCAACAAAAGTAGAGTCTCGACGAAGTTATTATGAATCCTCCCGGGGGGAACATGAATGTCTGCACCAGATTTAATGTCAGTCCATCCGACAGATGTCAAGATGTTTCAGTGAGCCCTAAAAAGTCAACCACATGATGGTGCGGGAGGAACAATCAGGGTATCACCAAAGTCATTAGGCTTAATCTACAATATGTCTGGCAACCATGAATGTCTCCATCAAATGTTGTGCCCAAGAAAATGGCACCAAAGAATAAGAGTGAAATTTTGTTTGTTCGAGCATGTTGAACTGACAGTGATGATGAAAGGCCAGTGGATGAGAACATCTTTATAAGGACTCGACAGTGCAGTATTGACTCCATCAGAAGAGGGGGGAAAAGGCTGAGTGGGTCATTTAAACATTCAGTCATCAGAGGAGTATTTGGTTTCATTTTGTAGCAACTTGTCAATACGAAATCAGCCTTTCCCGGCAACACACAGCTACACCGCAGTTTATCTGTACAGCTCAGGGCGTGTGTATGTGCATGTGTCGTCACTGTTTGCGTTCAGATGAGCACCAAGGTTATCTGGAGTTGAAGCAACATCGTGTGAAGCTCTATCTGAAAAAACACTGACACTGCAGACAAACACCACGATGCCCGCAAACACACACACACACACACACACACACACACACACACGTTAATAGTGGCCATTTTTATGTTTAATTAAACCTGACATCACAGATGGAGGTGATGACAGCTCACAACGGTGGCCTCTCTGTCACCTCTGTCTCTCTCAGTTCAATTCAACGTGGAAAAACTGACATCAGACAGGTGTAAAGGAACAAAAAGCAGAAAAGAGTATATTCCACTAAAGCTTTGTTCGGACAGGATGAACATCGCAGGGGGACGTGTGGAATGAAATGGTCACTGTGCTCCTCAGTAATTTAACTCATAGTTCAGGACGGCATTTTAACCCTGGTGAAGGGACAGGATGTGGTCTGTAACAGACATGGACATTCAGCAGGACAAAGACAAAAGAGAAAGACTAAAGCCTCCCCGGGGGCGACGCAGAGGTGAAGGGGAGGCAAAGATACTGCATAACTCAGTCTGATCTGAGCGCACAGACATAAGATATATATATCTCTGATGTCCAGAATAAACGTCCAGAAATCCACTTCATGTCATCCATCATGTTTAAGTTTTCTTTAGTATCTCAGTAATCCAGGCATAGCTGTCTGTACAACTATGGGTCTACTGCTAACAGGAGCTGCTAATAGCTAATTCAGATTCTTTTAATAGGAGCTCATTCGCTCAAATAAAAACAAATCTAGGCTAAAAAGCGAACCGACCTGTAGCTGACCTCACAACAGCACATGTGATGAGCTTTCACAGGGGCTTGCTCTCCTGATGATGGTTTTGGTTTTTTATGTCGTCATTTTGGTTCCCAAACAGGCTTAAATGTGTTAGCAGCTTTCCATCTAACACATTTTTGACTTCCTCCATTTTTTTACACAAAAGTCAAATTCAGCACTGAGCTGATAACAATGTAAAAAGAACGAGCAGCTCTACACGATCAGGTAATAACGCAGGACCTGGATCTTTTGGGGATTCAATCCAGCCTCGGTTACATCCCATAACCATCCAGCTCTGTGATTCAGAGCCAAACTAAAACCACCTTTCCTGCCTGATTTGCATCTTCCTGTTTCTAAAGATGTACAAAACTGAAGCCCTACTGCGTGTATATCAACATCGTATTTGTATGTTAGGACTGGATGAACACAGAGTTCTTACATTCAGTGTGAAATTATATCACTGTTCCTAACAGTATCATTTTATTCACCTTAACAGGCAACACTTATTTTCTCTGCTCTCTAACAGAAGACAATTCTCTTTGTTGTTGCTGTTTTACTGATAAAATATGTAATAACGCTGCAGCTTTGACTCGGAAATCATGCCACACTTTAAAGGCCTTTCCTAAGCCAGGTTCACAGTTGTCTTTTCCATTAGACTTGGGTTATTGGATGTGTTGGATTGGAATTTAATGGTGTCCACGTATGTGTGTTCACACTTGACTCTGTGACGTGACATTCACACGTGATCACATGTCACAGTAACTCTGCAGCATGTGAGCAAAGATGGCACTTGGTGCATCGAGGAGTCTTCTTCCTTTCTGTAGATGTTGACTGCGGAGGTGGCGGACGCCATCTTAATTCTGCTATGTGGAGGAATAAGCAGCAGTTAAAGGTGCTTCACGGCGACACGGTGCTCAAAGGCCAATTTATACTAGTAAACACGTCCTGTCTCGTTCTCCTTGTGACTGCTGACTTCACTTCGTTATTCAACCAAGACCACCCGCCTTCCTGATCCTCAAACATGAGTTATGTGATACATTAGCATAGCTCCTGTCCTGATCTGATCCTCAACTGATGCCAAACTGATCCTAAGCTGATTCCGCACTGGTCCCAATAGGATCGGTCTTCAGGGCATATTTTAATGGATTCTATCCGCTAAAATAAAACCAGTCAAATCCTTTCTTGTCTGATCTCTGATGTGTTTTGTCCTCTTCAGCTTGCTAATGTTGCAGCGCCGCTCTCCTTTACGGCGGTCAGCTTCTACAGTTCAGCATTCATGTAGTTCACCGGTTAAACTGACAAACGTCTCCAGCAGCGTCAGATCAGATCCGCTGTCACTAATTCATGTAAATGCTGTGAGACACATGATGACGGAGCAAAAGTAAACTGCTCAGTTTGTGTCTGAACTCGACCAAAGATCCCCTGTGAGGGAAGAAGCTCCACTCTGTAACAGCTTGCTGATCTCACGTCAGTTTCTCCAGTCAGTCTTTCATTCATATCAGATCACAAACTTTTTATCAATCTTTATTATTTTGATCAAGTAGCTTAAAAGTGTTAGATTCTGTATCTACACTTGCAGATGTTGTAAATGTGTCAGATACATATTTTTGATCAACAATTAAGTAAATGTAAGTATTGGATGGGACTAAATATTAAAGGACTCGGCTCTTGATCTTGATCCTGATATTTTTAAGGCAAACAAATCAAATACATTGGCAGTGAACAGTTTGCAGATAAGTTGAAGGAAAACCTCAAAGGAGAGAATTTATCACAGGAGGCACACGAACTGAAGAGAAAATGCTCTGTCTTGTCTTGTTAGCTGACCATCTGTCCCTGGAATGTATTTTACCCAACGAGCAGAGAGCTATTACATACTTTCATCTGTTCTCCGTCAGTTTAATTCAGCCCACTTAAGCTCCACTTAAGATTTTATCAGCTTGTAGTCACACTAGCTTGTTATCAGTAAACACTACTATCACGTGTACACAGCTCCACTGATTCAGGATCAGCTGGTCTGGTAGTGTCCATGTGATGCATCGTTTTCCTCTCAGGCACTTACCCTACCTCTGCAAATGTCTATTAGACTTGACAAGTGTGTCAGTGAAGTCACTGCTTTATGCGTTGGATTGATGTAATGACTGCACTACCAGGTTTTAAATCTATGCAGTAACCTTGATTCACTACTGTGCTGAACTATATGCGGGTAAAAGTACCAATAGTGACCAATCAGCAGCACTAACAATGTAAATAAATGTGAATACATCCACAGACATTGACGAACATTTATTTTCCCCTTCTAATTTAACCTGGCACCTGTTACACAGCAACTCAAACCTGCACCCGACACCACTGAAGCTCTGCAACGTGCTGATTGGTTTATTGTCTGGACCGGAACAAAATAGATGTACTGGCATGGACAGACTGGAGACAATGGGCCCCTGGGTACAGACATATAAAAGGTCGTTTGAAGTATCTTTGTATTTGTGACCATTTTGCAACTGTCTTGTCCTGCATAGTCACTCAGATGCACCAATCGATCGGCTGCCGACTGGAATTGGTGGTTTTCAGCCGTGACCGGTGACCGGTGACCGGTTCCGATCAATCTCACATATTCGATTTTGAGCTGGTTACTTATACTCGCATGCTGTGCTGAACGATGTTTCAGACATTAACAGCCTGTGTGAGAGATGGTGACAAAATAAGCTTGTTGGACCGCCAAGGTATATTAGCAGCTGCCAAAGTATATTTGGCAGAGAAACAGAGAGCGAGAGAGAGACATTATCGGGCCAGATAGACAAGCTCGGACAGTGAACACACCTGTTGGTACCACTTTGGTTTAGACTGGTTGTGTTTCTTGGACGACTTTATGAAACTGCTGATGAAGAAAGTCAACCAAGCAGAGAGAGAGAGAGAGAGAGAGAGAGAGAGAGGTGTAGATGTGTGTCTGAAGGGAAAAGCAAGGTGAGCAGATTAAAGCAGTATGTGGGGAAACACTATTAAAAAGCTGGAGAATTACATAGATTTTAAAATGGTGAGATAAGAAATAACCTGCTACAAATAAGGTAACGTAGTCTTTCAAATATTTTCAAATAATACAGAAATATTTGTATGTAAGTGTCTCCACAAAAGTTACACTGTGATTCTCTGGGAAACACTGAGGGCCTGATTTACTAACACCCCGAAGAAAGAGTACTAAATTGCGCGTGCGTTCTAAAATATTGCACGTGTCATTGTCGCACCTGTTATGGCTTATCAACTAAGAATTACTGCGTAGCCTACAACAGATGCAAACGCAACAGAGGTGGTCGTATTTAAATGAGTGTTTTGCGTGTTTTAATGGTTTCCGCCATGGAGAGTCGGGAGGGAAAGCAGCCACTGCGTAAAAACCTCGGTTTGTTTCATTCAGTGCGTCCTGAGTATGTGGAAATCGTCTGTACCTGCCCGTCCTGCCCGTCCTGCCTGAGATTACACTAAGTACTTGGGACAGCACACCTGAAAAACTTCTTTGTGAAACCCCAGCAGAAACAGATACAGTGTGCTGGAATGACCCAGATGAGAGGAAATGCCAGCAGATCGTGCTTCATCCAGCCAGAGTCATGCGACCATGACGACTGTTATCACAGCCAGGAGCGCTAACGAACCAGCGGTATCGACGATCCTAGTTAACGATCCCACAGAGGTGTCATAGCTTAGTTTCCCTACCAGTCAGTCAGAACTGAAAAAGTCTCTTGGATGAGGGATGAAACGTCTTCTAGCATCTTCAACCAAGTCTAGTTGCCCTTGACCTCAACCTTCGTTGGATAATACAACAGTATTGCCAAAGCTAAAGAAAAAATACAAAAAATTCTTAAAGTTCATTGAATGAATAAAATAAAATAACTGTATTTCTATATATTGGATATAAAATGATATTATCTAATATTTTTAATTTCTTTACATCTTATTTCATTACGGCTGTGTCTCCTTCTCGCTACAATAACAGCAGCCATCTCTGCACAACACTTTCCTTTCAAAAGTATTACATACAGAAATGTATTACAGAAATTGCGTTTAGGCTTGTTAGATCACATTGCATGTAGTAAATAAATGTATTTGCATGTTACCCTCCCACTACTTGAAAGACCCCAAATTGCATATTCATTAAGACAAAAGTACTAAATTAAAAACAGGTGCTATCTAACACTTTTGGAAGACGTCATTTTGCATGCACACTGTTAGTAGATCAGCTTACGTGTTAATTTGCTGGTGATATCAAGTTTGCACACGTTTTTACTCAAGCAAACCTTTAGTGAATCTGGTGTTACCTCACATGACTTATGTAATGTCCTTAATACTGCATTGTGTTTTCAGTTGTATTTTATTTGAACAGAAGCTTGGACATGTGTCTGAGTGAAAGAAGGTCCAGTGACCTGCTGCACTTTGGGTTATTTAACTAAGTTTATTATTTAATAATAATGTTTACTTATGAACATACAGTTGAAAGGACGCCAGGAAGAACAGCCAGTGCTTCTGCTGGTGCTGATGGGGATCCTAATAAAGAAAGGAAGAATTTTACATTAAAGAAAAGTTTGTGTATGCTGTCAGTTATAGTTCTTAGAAAGAAATCAATGCTTCTATAATCTCTTGTGTTCGTTAACACCTAGAAAAAAACCCGCATATATTTTAAATACAAGTTAGAGTTCCCATATGGCTCCAGAACATCCAGGACTGCGCCGCCACAGATGGCTGACTAAACATTTGCATCATCACATTTCTTTGTGTTACTCTCCATCTCTAGTCCCAGGCATATCTGATGTGAAATCTTTCCTTTGGTTCTTATTTAATCATCATAGCGGCGTGTCCTTAAATATATAGAGAACACATTTGTTGCCTACGCCACCTATCAAGCCACCATCAAAATATCAGTATTTGATTATTTTCCAAAGGCCATAACCCAGGGCAAAATAAGTCCAGGGAGGAAGGCAGTCTGCTTCCCATGATGCCACTGTTATCAGGCTAAAACTGATTCTAAGTCAGGTCGCTCAGTTATTGTAATGTTTGGAAAGGATTTGTCTTACCTTCTTGACTCCTATATTTATTTTCAGATGTAGATTGAGATTTAGTTAAATGAAAATCATGTGTATTTCCCTGCAAGTGCACCTGCCTGCCTCCCAAACCAACAGATAAACACACCATGAGAGAGGAGAGGACAAAAAACACCCGTTGATCACTGAGCTAACAAAAGGCTACAAGCTATAAACGATATGTGCGATTGGTAATAAATACAAAATATATTTGAAAACATTTACATGTTGAATGAAGCTGTACTAATTCATAGTGATTGTGGCTGCAGTGATTATAAAAACATTTGTATTTAATAATAATATCACCAGCAGTAACACAGAGTACCAGGTCTCCTCGTCCACTCAGCTCAAACACACATCTGGAAATGTTCAATTAATCCTTCAGCAGATGGATTCTGATATACAACAGTGTTAAAACGGCTCTGAGGTTTCTGTCCGTGGCTGTACATTCGTTTTAATCTTCTCTTTTTGTTCAGATTCGTCTTTGTCAAAGGGGAGCCCCTGCTCTGAAGCGGGGAAACCCTGTAACCCCTGTCTGGACGCAGCGAAGGCCTGTAACCTCAACGAGACGTGTAAACGCCTACGATCTGCCTACAACTCCATCTGCAGCAAGGCCACGCCCCCTCAGCCCTCTCTGGCCAATCAGGAGCCGTGCAGCCGGAAAAGATGTCAGAAGGTGGGTGCAGAAATGTCTTTAGTTTAATCATTGATGATTTATTATTGCTTTAATGTTAAATACTAAAGGGTTTATTCACTGGAGCTATTTCAGAACAGCTATACACTCAAGGAGGAAGAATATAAATAAAATAATGTTAAATAATGCTGGCACCTCAACAAAACATGTTGGAGTAAAACATGTGTCCCTCCTCTGACAGGATTACTGCTGTAAAGGGATTAAATAAATCCATAAGTGTGTGATTGGCTGATGCACTGGCTCTGACCTGCTGTGAGAAGAAAAAACAGGAAAAACACAAATTTAAGTTGAAGAACAATCTTTCAGAAAACCCACTTATTGCGTAGCGTTAGCTTCCAACAAACAGAAACTGCTCCAGGTCTTTAGTGAACTAAACTCTAAAGCCCCTCTCACAGTGGACAAAAAAACAGCTAACATCCTGCTTAAATAAACTGAACAGGGAAAGATGTTGAGGAGTCAATCGTCTATTTTTAGGTGATTTCTAGGGTTTAGAAGTGCGGCTCAGTGTCTTCATCTGGAACGTAGAGACTTGCTTGTCCTTGAAATCTCACAGGGACATCTTTTATTTATGTAAGTTATTCACAAAACTGGTCCAGAATTACACAGACTGCAAAACGATGCTAATCTTTTTGTGTGTTTTCGGAGGATTTTAATAAATGCATTGTGACATTAAAGACAGGTTTAGAGTAGAGTAAGTGTAAAGAGACACCAAACCACTGATTACATTTTCAATTTCAATTTACAACTCTGTTACACAGAGATGGATAAATTGATAGACTTACAGTATACATACACACATAACAAGTTAAATATATATTACATAAATAGCCATTTAAGACTCATTATGTGGAATATGTTTTTACAGAAACTAAATACTGTAATAATAATAATAACAAAATAAATAAATACTGTAAAACTTAGAATAGCCGAGTCCCAAATTGCCGCCTTTCCTATTTCCTGGCCTGGTGTGGGTCCACATTTTGACAAATAAACGCCTGTCTCGATTAGACACCTGGACCTCCTAAAGTCCGCCGGTTTGCCTGCTTCTAGCTGCTTCTAGCTGCTTCTAAGCTGCTTAGATCGTGAATACAAATATAAATATTTAAGCTTCTGTCAGTATGGACATGCTGCACCTCGTTAGATCAGTTAGATTCTCCACAATTCACTCGTTCAGTTTACTTTACGGAAACATGAGTCCCAAAGTCTAATTCCCTCAGATTTACCAGCATAGTAAACGTGCCGACTCCCGACCTTTGAAGCGCCATAGTCTGTCCGTTCCTCGATTATTTGTATTTGTTTCGTCTGTAAGGGTCCACTGATCAAAAGAAACAAAACAGCTTTTCATAAAAATGAATCCTGTCATCGCTCACTGCTAACTTCTGCCACACTTCTCTCATCCTGCACCTGATGTTGGGTGTGCTTGTTGTGCTGCCTACAAAATAAAACCGACTAAGCCGTCTGTCGGAGCTAGATCAAATGAATGATCATACTGGTTGAAACTGTTTCATAGTGGCCTATTTCAGTCTTGTGCAGAAGGAATTAAAGGCCTGTCCTATATGTAGGCAGTGTCTAGGCAGTGATTTTAGCAAATAAAAGGCCGGGCTATTAATTTAAGTTTTACAGTAGATTTAAACCCAAAAGCAACTGATGGAGAGGCTGCAGTATAAGGATGAGCTGCTTGAATATAAGTTTTAGTTTCAGAGTATCTTCGCGGAACCTTAACATAACTAAGAAGGATTCCACATTTCCTGCAGTACTTCTGCAGAGGGAAAAAAACCCTTTATATGTGGCCACTCAGGGTCTGTGAGCGATGAAGCACACGCTGACATTCATTGTTGTGCAGAAGACCTCCTGTTCGCATCACGGCTGTTTGAATCCACTCACAAAGCATCGAAGGGGTTCAGAGTAGTGAACATCCTGACCAACGAAAAGAATACAACCATTAGCCAGTTCAGCAACTCACTCATTAGTGTTTTCTCCTCTGTGCATCTCCAGCAGGTAGGGTCACCTTTCAGCTTCATGATAACATCGTACAGTGACATCTTTTATCTGCAGAAATATCATGGCAGGGAGAAAATGCTTCTCTGCTCCTGAAGAAAACTGATTTATGACCTCTCGAGTCTTTTGTCATGAGAATATGAGCGCTGCACAGTGCAGTAACGTAACACTAGCGATGCATCTGTAAAATCTAAAAGCTTATTTAAGGCTAAAAGGTTATTAACATTTCATTGTCTACTCCCTCGCCCCATTTGTACTGAGCAAACGTTTTAGCTGTTACTGTGGCTGCTAACAGCTAAATGTAATTTCTCTTCCTCGCCTTCATTTTTACATAAACCATCCTCTGTATTTAAGCTCTGACCTTTGCACAGCTACTGGTAATTTCTTGTGATATGGTGGAAAGAAATGAGTGATAAAAAGATGATTAACTCTCAGCACTATGTGTGTCTCAGGCCCTGCGTCAGTTCTTCGAGCGGGTATCATGGGAGTTGAGTTACCCTCTGCTGTTCTGCTCGTGCCCGGACCAGGCGTGTGCCGAGCGCCGCCGCCGCACCATCGTTCCCTCCTGCTCCCACCAGGAGAGGCACAAACCCACCTGCCTGGAGCTCAGACGCACCTGCCGCTCCGACGCTCTCTGCAGGTGAGACGCGTGGCCTTCGTCAGCCAATCGGGTGTGATCGTTACCTGCGTTTTTTTTTTTCTCACAAAAAACTCTGGAAATCTCTTCAGCTTCATGCAGCTTGTTTCGCTGATTATTATCAAGCAGGAGGAGGCACTAATCAGTGAAATCAGCTGCTGAAGTGTTTAATTGGTGATAAATCTAGCACGTTGTTGGGTCAAAATTGCATGTTTGATTGATAAATAGTGGGCTTAAAGGTTAGAGAAGCTTGAAGTGGGGGAAGTGAATGAGCACTCGCTCCCTGCCTCTGTGACTTCAGACGAGGTGCCCTTGAGAAAGGAGAAGCGCCGGGAAAAAGCTCACGCGTGATTGGTTGAGTTTCCATGGATAAATATATGTTGAATGCAGGGAAGGTTTCTGTGGGGGCAGATTTGAAGATCAGGTGGGAGGAAGTTCAAATGAGGGCTACTGCAGAGAAGCAGAAGGAATGTGTGAAATATCGGGCCCTTATTAACACCTAGAACCCGTGGCTTCATGTCCCACAGGGAGCGTTTTGCCTGCCTGACTGGCTCAGATGTTGTTGATTTGGTCATTTTTCTGTGATTTCTGTGCCTTTACCATGGGTACGTAGGCTACGTAGTGAAATGGTTTCCTTTTTTGTCTGTTTTATTTGTGTTTATTGTTAGTATAAAATCAGGAATCAGCACAGAGTGTTTTAATTTGAAAATTGACTGGATTCTAAATGCTATTTTTGTGTCTGACTTCCTGTGGCCTGTCCTACGGAGCGAGGTAACTGTTTTATCCAGGTTACTTCAGGAGTAACTTCGTGACGTCAGGTGTAACTTTCCAATTAACCCGGATTACGAAAGGTTGATAGGTGTTACCGCAGGTCTGCTGCCATGGTGATTTCCATCTCTAAACTGCTCAGAGCAGGTTATCTTCGTGGTTAACTTGAGGTTACTTTTGTATACATGCCTACACACCACATCTGTACTCGGTGTTAATGAGAACTATTAATAGCCTACAACGTCATTGAATAGTTTTAGATTTCATCCTTGTTGCAGCTGAAATGAAATCAACAGCATTACATTCAGACAGCGAGCCCTGCAGCCTCGGTGATTTAGGGAGGAGATCTTTGTTCATTAAGCAGGCATTTTCTGAGATGTAGCCCTTTAAGACTGACTTTTATATGTGTCCAAAAAATAAAGAGACACGGGGGGGGGGGGGGGGGTAATAATCTGAGAAGAATTCTCCTAGATTAAAGTCCTAAATTTACAAACACAAAACTCAGAAATTCCCTGAAATTAAAGTCACAAAAATTCACTCTGGTGTTTTCATCTGAATTTGTCCAACTCACGTCTCTGTAGTCCCAGTTCATATGATAATATGGTGACGTGGGCTAAAATCACAAGTATTTCCTCACTGCCAAATTGGATTATAAAGTAGGCTATAATATCATTTTCCACTGCATCTTCAATACACAGCAGAGGGGTGTGTGTGTGTGTGTGTGTGTGTGTGTGTGTGTGTGTGTGTGTGTGTGTGTGTGTGTGTGTGTGATGTTGCAGCCTTGCAAACTGAAGCGATGTGGTTCCCCCAATATTTTTCTTTCATAAATGTATGACTATAATTTCAGATAATATATAATATATATAATTTCTTGTGGATTTCCTCTGTAGAAACAATAGAAATACTACATACTATAATACATTCTTTTAATACATAAAATAAAGAACACGTAATGAATTTCTTACAATAGACATAATAACCACGAGTTAAACCTGAGTAGATTGAACTCCCGTCATACTTTGGGGCTCTGATCTGTGCAGCTTGACACAATTTCTGTCAAATATAAACTAGCCACGTAGTCTCCACAGATCAGAGCGAGAACCGCTTCTGGGCCACAGCTGTGCCTGGTGGAATCAAGGCTTTAGCGACGTGATGCTCAGGCCCTTTTTTTGCTCAGGGAGTTTTTTGGGAGGAAGTGATGTGGGAGCACACCTGTCACACCTTTACACAGGCTGACATGATCCCGTCTTTGCCTTCTACTACCAAAGAGTGGCCAACATGAAGTGACGGATGATGTAAAGTGTTGGACTGCAACAGAAACAGGAGACACGCGGGTCAATTAAATAACACAGTACTTTATTTATAACAAAATAAGCAAAACCAACCAAAACCAATGTGTGGGAGGAAACTGTAAAGTCAGTCGTGGAGGGAGCGGATGAGTGAAAGTGTGCTGCATGGATGTTGTGCTGTAAAAACAAGGAAAAGGAAACCAAACCAGCTGTGAGGTGAGGAGGTCTGTGCAAGGACTGGCTGCTGCTGTGGCTTATATGCATGAGGCACACCGGGCCCAGGTGTGTCCCATGCTGCTTATCACCCTGCCAATCAGGTCTGCAGCCCTGGAGACAAAGAACAAATCAACAGCAGTGTGAACTGAGCAGAAGGGCCGTCACAATTGTAGCATATTAAAGTACTTGGTTGAGTCTGGCCCCGCAACCCCGTACGCAGGATAAGCGGTTGACGATGGATGGATGGATGGTTGAGTCTGGTGCTGCTGATGATGAAGCGACAAACAATGTGAAAAGCTCTGCGGCTGATCTGTTCTTCCACTTTTTATTAAATGAGGTGGAACAGAACTTTGTGTATTTATAAAAGAAGATCAAGTCAGAACCTCAAAGACCCACATCAGCACATTACTTAGTTAACGCTAAGCTGAGTTACAGTAGTTTGTTACTGCACCTCCAGCCCCAGGTCACGCCTTTCTTTGATATTAAGCTGAATATCTTTGCGTTTTGGATTGTTGGTCGGATGCCATCTTGAGTCCAGGGAAATTCACAGACATTTGTCAGTATTTTCTTACATTTTACAGACACAATTGCTAATGCAGATCAATCAATAATAAAAATAGTTGTTGGCTGCCGGCCTAATTGTGGGTAGAGGTTAGATTATGGAGGATGTTTCAGACACAATTGAGGAGTGAGGAGGTTGAAAGACGAAAAAGCTTACACATTCAGTCTGTACATCACATCGGATCATTTCAATTCACTCACCCAGTCGTGGTGGTGATGCTGTTCTCCTGCTGCACACTTTCAGTATTTTCGTCTGTACAGTCTCGTAGTCAAGGCCGAGCTTACAGAACTGCTCAGATGCTGTCTTTCTCTGAAGTTTGAGCGTCTTCAGCAATTAGAGAGCTAAATGTGACTAATGATTTTTTTGCCTCTCACAGCGTACAGTAACTCTTCACCTTGAGAGAAGTGAGCGTGTGTTTCTGTCGGTAAAAGCACGGAAGCACAAAGGATGGGCTTTAATTGATTTCTTTCAAAATTCTCAGACGTACATCAGCATGTAAAAGCTGTGTGGGCGTCAGGGTCAAACTGTATGATTTTCTTTCCATCAGTAATAATGAGCAGTGTTAAGCAGTCAGATTACTTTTTTTTCAGAAACAAGTAGAGTACATGGAGTACAACTTTAAATTCAGTTATTACTAAAACGGGTTGTGTTGCGATTCCACAGTTTCATTGTGAGGGCATGGTGGTGTTTGAGATGAGACCGCGTTGTGCTGTTTGCGGTCACGTGAGCGAATGTTAAGAGTCCTCCACAGATTCATCAACGCAGTCCCGTAACATCGTCAGACTCACGATGGACAGTTAAGAAAAGGATGTAAATCGATGCCTCGAACCAGATATCGTCTATCTATTTATTCCACACGTTCTGCTTTCTTGTCAAAACCTGGTGCCTACGTTACCCACAATGCAACTCGACTGCCGACAGCTGGGTGTGAAGTCATGGATGTATAAAGGGAGCTGGACACAGCGTTGGAGGCGGGGCTCTGTTCCTTCCTGTGAAAGCTGCTCAGTGGCGCATGAAGCCAAAAAAGTTTAACATCCCGGGTCTGAAATTACACCGATAATCCACATTGTGCCGAGCGGCTGACTTTCCTTATTTGAATGGGGACAATATGATTAAATAATTTTAATCAATTTTACTAATTTAAAAGTTTGAAAATGTGAGATATGTGATATCAGTAAAAAGAAGTTTAAAAAAGAAGCAGTCAGAGAGGTTTTAAACAAACTTATCTGGACAAGCAAATTAAAATTATTATTATAATTATTAATTTTTAATTATTATTATTATTAAGACCCACTTCCTGCCTTAATTTGGACCTACCGTACAGTTACACTTTACATTTGTATGAAGTGGTACACAAATAAGGTTCAATCCGAGCCACAGTAGATCGAGGAGAAGCCAGAGGTGGGACCAAGTCATCGTTTTACAAGTCCGAGTCAAGTCTCAAGTCTTAGCACTCAAGTCCCAAGTCGAGTCCAGACCGATCATGAGTGGCAAGTCCGAGTCAAGTCTCAAGTCAAGGACCAACAAATCCAAGTCCAAGTCTTAAACTTTGAGTTTTGAGTCCTAAACAAGTCATAATGTGCTCTTCACCAAATTTAAAAACCATTTCAAAAGTTTTTATATGTTAAAAATAAAAAAATATGTATTGAATGAAGCATTAGCCTGTACAGAAAGAAGGTAGAGGTGCAGTTTCACACAACAGATGTTCTTTAATATCATGAATTAAATTAAATGTTCATGTAGGGCTGCTAATTATCTTGGTCAATAATGAGATCACAATTATTTAACAGGATTACTCATTGCCTTAGGAAACATTAAACTATTGAACTTCTAAAATGTGATACTTTCTTTTTAAAAACTATTATATGCATTACTCCAAAATCTCATATAGCCCATGAAATATGAAATAAGAACATTATTAACTTTAAGCAGCATCTATAGTGCAAAAGGTAGCAGCACATTTTCAGCTTTGGGTGAGTGTGTGTGTGTGTGTGTGTGTGTGTGTGTGTGTGTGTGTGTGTGTCTGTGTACACAGAGGGGAGCAGAGCAGGTGACAGGTGAACTACTCGAGTTGACGAAGTTACTTACAGAACGCTGAAATAGAACCGTGGTGTTTTGTCGGGAGATGCAGTGACAGAAACCAGCAGTGAGAAAACTATAAATCGCTGTGACGTTAGACGCAGACACAGTGGATATTTTACAAGAACACACCTTTTAGGGAGGGCCTCAGCTGTGAAGGAAAGAGGCGCGCTGGATTTATAAAACAAAACGAGTGTGAGAGACAAGAGATTGCGATTGGTCGGTGATTGTTCCCCCTTGCTGGAGGAAGCCACAGTTGTTGGACATGTTGATGCGCTGCGCAGTTTTTTTATATCATAATTTATATTTGGGCACGGAGAGTCAAGTCATCTCAAGTCAAAAGGCTCAAGTCCAAGTGAGGTCATGAGTCACTGGTGTTAAAGTCAAAGTCGAGTCTTCTTTGATTTTGTCAAGTCGAGTCTAAAGTTATCATTTTTGTGACTCGAGTCTGACTCTAGTCCAAGTCATGTGACTCTAGTCCACCTCTTCGAGTTCAGACAGAACGTGTTGGGCCAGATGTCTGCAGGTCCTCCCGCACACTCTAACTTTACGTTAAATAACACATCAGAATGAAATGTAAGTTTACATGTGCTGCGAGCCGCAGTCACTCACCCTCTGTTGGCTGAGCTTGATTCTCTTAGAAAGTACATTAAATGATGATCAAGATCCTTTATATTTGAATACTGTTTGTATTTCGACTGTGATCAATAGAAATTAATTTCAACACTGTGGCATACAGAGCCGGTGGTTAATTCCTCTGAGGGGGTCTCGAGTTGATTCAAAGATCCGTCTGTGTGATTTGAAAACGCAGCAAGTGAGCGAGCTTTATGAATCTGCTTCATAAAATTACAGAAATGAGAGGAAGAAGGAGAGAGACTGGAGGGAAATAACAGAGCTGGAGTTCCTGCAGAGTTCAGAGATCAGTCAGAGGCTGAGATATTGGCCCCAACATATGTCTGTACGTTGGGGCCAATACAAACGGTTCAGCGTTCAAATGTGCGTGAATGATGTGAGGTGAAAATTCATCTCACTTTCTGCCTGAACACACCTTTACAGGACGGGCTGTAGGTGACCCGGCACACACTTTTCCTGCGCAGTGAATTATTATTTCTGACACTTCAGGTGTGGTTTATATTCTCTATCTTGTTACAACCTGTGCCACACAGTATTCCTGTGAGTTTTATTTAACAGTTCTGCACCTCATAATTTACATCCAGTGTAAACATTGGAAAGTAAAGGTGTGGAGGGGGATGGACGGATGAATAAACATTAACCAGACTGCAGCTGACGTGCAGATACTGCAAAGTGTGAATTTAAAACCGCTGCCATCGGATGTAATCTGGGGTTTTGCACAATTGCGTTAACCTCACTGTCTGGTTGATTTTCTGTGTATTTATGAATTACAGCAACATTTAGGGCGCGCTCACATTCAGTTTGACCTCTGAATAAAGTGTTTTAGATCATCTGGATGTTCATCTTGTTAAGTGATCCTATTGTTTTAGATTACAGTTATTATTGTGTTTTTTCAAGACCAAACTACATGTAAAATAATTCAAATAATCTTATTTATTATCATTAATCAAATACTGTGTCTTATAAATAAAAAATATATCAAACACAAACAAATTTAATAAACCAAAGGTTGATAAAAACAAAGGGCAAGATAGACAGACAGTTATTTATTATTATTTTGCTGGGTTTTTTTAAATGGAAAGATTACTGCTTATTTAAACAAATGATTTTTAATGTAATTGGTGGATTTTAATTACGTATTCCAATTTTTAATTACATGTTCTATCCAAATCCTTTGGATCCAGGTTGTTTTGCATCCACCACCTACAGTGAGTGTTTCCTGTTGTTAGCAGTGGTGTGTTTGGTCTTTCATGTCAGGCTCAGTCCCTCATGCAGCTTGAACACGCTCAGAGACACACTTGTAAACACAGACACATGTAAACAACGATCCTCTGCTGCTTTGTGAGCTGCTTTTGGCTCCAGACAACAGAGACTGAGAGGACAGTGGGTGAAGTGAAGCCTGGACGAGGCTTGAGCTTCTGTAAGGTGCTTCCCTCCCGTCACTCTACATTTCTGAGGCTTAGCTGCCTGTTGCTTTAGCACCAATCACCTCGCTGCACTCAGCGTTTTCAGGTTTTACACATTCTCACCCCCAAAAATGCCCAGATTTATGTAGCTGATGCTGGATTTTATGTCCACACATGTGCAGGAGTTTCTGCTGTAAGGAGAAGCTCGTCATTTACAGTAAATAATGTGCTCTTTTGATGAACACAGCTCAGAAAATGCTTCCAGTAATAGAAAGTAAAGAGAAATAGAGAGACAATGAAAATGAGCAGCTCATTATGCACCAGAGCTGCTTAGTCATTTAAATAACACCAAATGGCTCAGCTACAAGAGTATTTTGCATTTTTAAAATCAGATTCAAACCCAATTTTTTAAACAGCAGTTATTACTAACATAATAAATTTGATTTTGAACTTGTTGGTATTCTGAATAATAAAAACAACACAGTCCATCTGTCTTGACTGCAGTAAAAACAAGACCAGAAAACAAAATATAAAGCTGTTGTCTTCCTGTTCACAGTGAGTCACCTGAGACTTCACTTCAGTGACTCAGAGTCATTTGGATTGAGAAAAGTCTGACAGGAACAAGAAACAACTAGTTTCAGAAATACTGTGAATGCTGGGCAGATATTGAATGATTTAACTCGATATAACAATATATACTATTACATAATTTATATTTGTCTAAATGTAGAGTTTTTTGTGGCCCAGCTTTGCTTTGAGCTAAATGCTGATATGTTCATAATGATAATCCTAACATGCTAACAACACAACAAGCCTTTACTTCTGTAAACTATCTGTGTCACTATGAAACACGCAGCGTAATGCTCGCCTAGCGGCTACTGTGGCACGCCCTGAAAAACGCTGGTGGAGAAACACACTGAGCTGCAGCACACAATGATAAGACATCCACCCGCTGCCTCTCCTCACCCCCACCCTCCCTACCGAACGTCACCATCCAGGCAGTCTTTGGACAAAAAGCTGTTACTGTGATGTAGACACAGTGCACAGTTAAAATGTTCCATATGAAAGATAAACTTGTGACAGATTAACCACTTACCACTCTAAGGCTCTTGCTGCAGTTTAGGTTTCGAAGCTGGTTCTGGTTTTTCTGCCTGTGTTTAGGGATCGGACTCATGCTTGAACAGGTACAGCTGAACCAAAGCCCTGGGATAAGTTCAGCGGCACCAAAACATTGCAAAACGTTTTTTTTTTTTCAACGGAAACGGTGTTTCTTTGAACACACTTTTTTTCCTGCCTTTTTAGCACCGCTGTGTTTACAGACTTGTCGCAGATGATTGGTTAATACCTTTGACACGCCCACCAAGCGGGAGAAAACATACCTCGAAGCCTGTTGCACAACGTTACAAACCGTTTCGAGGAAACATGTCGTTGCAACGTGCAACGTTGCAAACCGGTGCAAAGTAATTTGAGATTGAACTCGCCCCTGGGTACTGGCTTGTCAGGACCCGCCCTACTCTGTTTCTGATTAGCTAGTCCTTACCTACTTCACATATGCAACTCACAACAAAGACTGAATGGAAGTGAGATGCTTCCCTCTGTAGCTAAAATGGAGTGTTTAACACACAGGGTGAAAAGAGGTTCTGCAGCAATGTGCAGTTGCAGCTGTTTTTTTGAAGTGAAACCTTGTAAACCTATTCTGGTACAACCCCTAAATAACATTATGAACCTGAAAATGAGGATAATATGACCTCTTTAAGTTATTTACATTATTACAGATTTTCTGGCTCTCCATTTCCACGTTGAGCCAAACCCAGAATCGTTTGCATGCTGGGTTTGTGTACAGGATGTGTGTGTCTCAAAGATCTCCCTCAGCACAGAGGAGGCAGAAAGCAGGATAAGACCGTCCTGAAAGAGCTTCCTTTAGATAATCAGCCTTCAGAGGATTCACACACACACACACACACAGCTGTTAAAAAGCCATTGCAGCCTCCTTGTTTATGATTTGCTGGTGCTGTGCGAGCCGTGTTCAGTGTGATGTTGCTCTGTGTTTCTTGCACTGAGTAGGTGTCTCTTTGAGCGAGCATGTGCGACTTACAGAAAAGAAGAGAGCAGCGAGGATAAATCAATATCTGTAACTGGGAATACAACAGAAGAACAGCACTGCAGAGCCTACAGGCCACCAAAAAACCCTAACGAGCTCTGTCCCAGATTTCCCCCAAACCCACGCTATTTACCTCCCACACTTAGTTAGACAACAATACGGTCCGTGGCAGGTAAAGGCTTCACCCCAATATCGTGCGTGGAGCATAAATCATGTTTGATTGCCAGTAAAAAGGAATCCAACGTAGGTTTTTCGTTGTAGCCTCCATTACCCTCAGATGGAAAGAAGAGAACTGCATAATCGCAGGAATCCCGCAGGTCCTTTGGGTCTTGACAGCCTCGGAGTGGGGGTCTGGTCTCCTGCTGTGGATGTGAGCGGGCAGAAGGAAATGACTGCTCAGGGACGGCGCTGATTGACAGAAAGCGTAATTAAATATGGTCTTTGCCACAAGTAATGCATGAGAGCTCTAAAAGGTTTTTGGACCAAGGCTCTAATTTAAAAAATATATATTTGCATTTCAAATAAAGAGTGCAGTCACACCTTTAGTTCAAAGTTAACTTTCAATGAGAACCATAGAGGAAATGTTCACTTTGGAGTAGCTGGTTTGTGAAATTTTACTGTCAAAAGCTGCAAGAGGATTAGAGATCAGAATCAGAAGTCAAACAGACTCACAAGAACCTTAGAAGTCAAGTCTCAAGTCTCTTATGGTTGTAATGAGCATGTGCCGTCACTCCTTCATCTATTGGCACACAGTGTTCAGCGCTGATTAGTTGTTATATCATCACTTCAAACTGAATGTGAAGAAAACAGACAATGAATTAAAATTGTAACATGAACAGAGAGCTGCAGAACAGACCAAGTTCTGGCTAAAAAATGGATATAAACAAATGTCTGTGAAGGTCACAGTTATCCAAAGAAGGTTAAAGTCAAGGGCAAGTAAGTCATGGTCTTCAGTTGCCCTTGACGTTAACCTTCTTTGGATGATATAAACTAATGAGATTCAGGGTAACAGGAAAATATTACTAACATTATTAGGCATGCAATAATAACTGTAATGGTATTGTTTAATTACTCCAACTAATGACAGCTTCTAATCCTCTTTAAATGAACACGTCCGGCTAGCTAACCTAATTAACCTGCATCGTTATATGGTAAACAATTAACCTGGAACCTGCCTGCAGCTGAGGACGATTATGTTACCCAGCCATTTGTATTGTCACGGCCAGCAAAACTCATCTTTTCAAATTATTCAGTACGCCAGTCTAGTCAAGTTAATCTCCATTAGCTACAAAGCTAGTAGCAAGCTAACGTTAGATACCTCATGCTGAGCATATTTAAATATATTTGCTAACCGCCCAGGTGACTAACCTACGCGGGTGTGTTTTCAGGTGCCTGGTAAAGTTTGATTTGGTGGTTTTGATGATGTTACGCATGATAATTACGGGGGAATGACATTCAGCCTGTCACACACTCGATTCCCGATATCTGACAAGAACCCCAACAAATGAATTCCCCTCCATACTTTCATTAAAACATTTTTATATTTTCTTTTATAAATGTACTGCAGGTAAAAATATGATTTACAGGCTTGTGTAAATCCCAGTAAACATGACCTTGTAACAGAAAATATAATCAATGATTTGCTTCTCAAACAAAAAGAGAAAGTAGCAAAACATTCTAAGGCAACAGTAGCAACATGTCACTATTTACTGATGTGCAGACAACAAATCAATTACAGTATAAGGCTCGTATACAACACCAAACATATATTTGTGTGCTTGAGTTTATTGCCAAATGAGTTTTACAGTAACATAAGTTGCTGCAGAAACTACATCTACACTTAGAGACAACAATAAAACATGTTTAATAAAACAGTTTTATTCTTAAATAAATGAAATAGTCCAAAATAAAATACTCTAAGAGAAAAAAATATTGAAGACTTATAGAGCCATGGGAGGGCCTTTTAATACAGCGTGAGCTCTGGCTTTACATCGCAAACGATTCAGTCGTACAGTAGGAGTTGGATTCCGACAACAACATTGTAAGAAGACAGTAGCAAGTTCATCTGCACAACTGTTTAAGTAGAGGATGCATCAGGGCCTGCTGTTTCACTGCCGTTCTGCCTTCGCAGCAGAAGATTTTATAGTTAGTGATCTGTCTGAGGCCTTGCCACCCCTGCTAGCATTTGTTTTCTGACTTGCACTTTACAGCTATAGCTTTTTGGACTGCTCTCTCATACTGCCTTAAAGCTCAGTGTCTTAAAGGCATTGTGCTTATTTAGGAGTAAAACAAATCTCATCTCTTTACAATCACTTTAAAATTGTGCCTTCATAGTTTAACAGACCAGCAGAGTGTCTCTTCTCTGCTGAAACAATCAGCTGATCATGTCAGTGTCAGCAGGCAGAATTTCCTATTTAACTTGAATATCATAACGATATTTTAAGCTGATCAACTTCACAGTTGTGAATGAGGACTTTTGGATCGAGTAGCTTGTAGAAAATAAGCTGAAAGTCTTCAGGCTCTAATTTCAATGTGTCTGTTAGTTATTTAATCAACACTTCACATCATCTGTTGTTCAGCTCATGTTCAGGTCAGAGCTGCAGGTTGTTAACAGTGATTATGTTGATACTCAGCTGTCTCAGAGTTTTAGTAATAAATACACAGTTATGTAACTTTCATTTAAATATTAAACGTCTTCTGGTCAATACAGTGGATCATTTTTGAAACCCTTTGAAGCTTTGAAAAGACTTATAGTCGATAAAATTCTAGTAGCCAAGCAATGCAGTAATTTGGTGAGGAAGGAGACTGTGAACGATGCAGGTTTTAAAATGCTTTTTAAAAATGTGCTTTTAAAATGTTTCATGATAAGCATTCAGCACATTTACTAGACGTCAAGGATACAGACATCTGTTGGTGTGAAACGCTGAATGTGAACAGAACTGTTTGTTTACATGAGAGCTCCAGAGGGGAGCCTGAAGAGTAAGCTGCTGCATGGGAGTAACAAGGTCGGAGCGTAGACGCTGAACATCCATATTAATAGAACCATTCTGTGCAGTAATTACAACAAACCCTGCTGTGCTCCACACAAGTACTCCTTCACTGGCAGAAAGGCATTTCTGTGGACTACAGTCAGAGGAGACTGTGTGTAGTGTAAAGTGGGACAGGTGGACAAATAAACTCCTCGCTAGTCATCAGTTACCCGCTTTAGTTTTTAACACGCCGCCCTACCAACCTGTTGGAGGTTGTTAGAGCTGTATGCAGCTTCTGAGGAGAGCCTTCAGACACTACCCAGGGCTGAATAAACTACCTCTACCCCTCTGTATTGTCGGGTAAAAACACAATTTGGCTGTTTTTATTTACAGATTATTCTCCCATAAAGACGCTCGAGCTGATTATCATTCAAAGATAATGCTATAACAGACTTAACTCTTTGTTAAAGATAAAGAGTTAAAGGTAGAGATGGAAATAAAACTATCTGAGTTTTGAGGTTCATCGTTGACTTAAAATAGTAATAGACTAGAAAATAGTGGTTTGAAGTTTCTGTAAACCATTTTTAAATAACAACAATAATCAAAAGGTGTTATGTCTCTATCAAGGAAATTGTTGGGTTGCTGCGTTATAATGCAGCAATTTCATTTACATTAGATTATTAAATCTGGTGGAGCATAAAAATAAACCTTATTTGAACAGCTGTTTCCTGTAAAAGTAAGTTTTGCTAACCTTAGCTCCTCAGCTGCTTGTTGTTTGTTTGTTTGTGTTTTGTGTGTGAAACCAAACTTGGCCTGTGTGAGGAGGAAAGGGTCATGTGAATATGACGCCACCATCTTCTTGTACCCGTTGCTGTAAATGTGAGATGTGTAGCTAGCATGCACATGCAGAGGGGGGTGCAATGGGTGCTTGAGCACCTGCCCTTTTGCCCTTTGATGAAATTTGTAAAGGTCCTTTGGTGAAGGCCTGCCGAATCAAACTATTAGTAAAACGAATTAATAATAATTTCGTACTAAATAAAGTAACCCACATTATGACCTTTCACCTGATGACCTCATCCGTTAGTGATTCAGCAGCTCTGCCTGCAGGACACCTGCGATTCCACCAGTCAGAGGGCTTTACCCCAATGTGCTTGTTGTGGGTTGTTGGATGTATTTTACAAGAAAGACGCAAAGAGAGCAGCACAGTAGTTTTATACTGCTGCGTGTCGCTTATAGAAGTAACGTTAGCCGCCGACTAACACTGTGCCGATTTTTATGTAATTTGACTAAAAACCTTTCACTTGAACTAGGATTATTACAGTAACTTAATAAAAAACGTAGTGTGCCTTAAAATGATTATAACAACATTGGTAAAACAGGTTTATTACTTATTCCTCCGAATTATAGCCTACTTATCAGCCCTTTTTAAGACGATCATTTAAATCAGAACACTATTTGAATAGATTTAACAACAAACCAATTATATGAACTAAATAACTGGAAATACATGTAAAAATGTCAGTGTCAATATAAAATAAATAATATTCCTGACATCAAAGTGAAGAAGAAATGGCCCTATATAGATTTCAGACAAAGGTATGAAATGTTAATGTGAAGGTAAACGCTGCTCTGTCATGGTTATTATGGGCCGACAGAATCAACACACACACACATCTTTTTAGACTGTCTATAGATCTGTCTCACTCTTACCCCTGCCTTGGCTAACCTAGTCCTTTCTCCCAGTAATGTTTCCTTCCCAGATTATTTCCCACACTTTTTTAACCCGGTATCTTATTTTCTCTACCTGCACCTCTTGATGTGCAGCAGTCTCTGTGAACGTCTCCCTCTTATTTTCTCATAGCAGCCAGCCTTGGCAGCAGCTGCAGCTACAGCAGCTCAGTCATAGTGAGCCAGTCCCAAATACTCAGTGGTATATAGTCAGCAATCTTTACATCTTGTCATGGTCACATATTTGTTTCATCAGCTAATATATCTCCTATGTTTGTTATAATATCTCTAGTCACAGATCACCTCCAGTCATAACAGCAGCAACAAAAGCAGCAGCAGCAACATCCCCTGCAACCCCTCAACAGCAACTGCTAGATTCCCTGTGTTTCTTTTCCAATACAGAAGCATCTGTATACGTATATAATCAAGGAATACATAACAATATATTTCTGTTTCGATATAACAGCCCTATTTAAATCCTTGTTCCATGTGCCCCTTTTATACTTTGAACACCTGCCCTTCCAAAGGTCTCTGCACGGCCCTGGTAGCTAGGTGTTTCGTTAGGAGCAGAAGACCAGAACTTGGTCATAATTCTACTCGTGTGTTGAGACAAAAAGCTGGTGGGACAGGAAACTGCATGGGCAGGATTGTAAGCAACAAACCCTTCAAATTAAAGCCCAGACTAGGTCATATGACCATATGACCTCCAGAACGACCCATAACTGACACATACCAGAAAAGTCTCCGAACATTAGTCAACTAAAAAGATAGTACTAGACAATTTACCTCCAATAGGGAGTTACCTACCTGCCTAAAAAAAACTTAAGTCAGAGGCAGTTGTGCTGTAAATAGTATGGAAGCCTATTTCTGCCACTGTGATGAAAAAAAAAAAGTTCCTGTAAGTCATTACCTTAGCATCTTAAAATAATGATACTACGTCAACATTTGGAGATACTATATGTCATTATTTTGAGAAGGTTTCTCATTATAATGGCTTACTGGATCTTTTTTTTTTTTTTTTTTTATCACCGTGGTGGAAATGGGCTTCCGTACATGAGACAAGACATCCATCACGAAGAAAGACTCTTCAGTGCAGTAAATAACTGGGTTTATATTTAGATGGATGATGTAGATCTGCACATGCTTGGATGATTCACCACATAATATGTATAATCCATATACATTTACTTGATTCTCCTTTGTTCAGTCTCCACACAGCTACAGGACACTGAGCTGCCTAGTCCTTTAATGATCTGAGAGAGAGAGCTGTTGATCGGTGTACAGTAACTGCTTCTTTTCTGAGCTCTGCGGAGAACTGTTGCTCATTTATTATTGACAGAGTAATTTAGTGTAACACAGCATGTGAGAGAATCGGAGTTTACTTTGGACCAATAATTACCACAGACCCCGCTCTTTTAGCAGGCTTGAATTGGTTTTATGTCCTTTACCAATATAAAAATGTAATATCCACTAGAGTTAATTTTCCATCATTGCTGACCAAGGAGGGTTCAGCTTATTGTATGTCCATTCTGCTTATCATGACAACATACAACTGTTAATACTGCAAGCAGTACTGCTTATATGAAGCTTCCTGTCACTGGTGTGGAAACCAATGTGTTTTTGTGCTAATGAAAATCTGAGTTTAAGTTTAAAAATGACACTTTTATCCAAAGCAACTTACAATTTATGTATGTCAGAGTTCGCACACCTCTGGAGCAACTGGGGGTTAAGTGTGGTGCTCGGGGACACAATGGTCTCTCACACCAAAGGCATGTGTCTTCTCCATTGCGCCATAACCACCCTGGTAAATGAAATGTGTTTACAGAAATATTTCCCCAGGCCAGTATTGAAGTTGACATGCTGTGACCGGGAATCAAACCATCAGTCTTTGCGTTCGCAGGGCAATGCCTTAATCACTGGACTATTAAGGCATGTAGGCATTTTATGGAAACAAGAACAAAGCGTGAGACTTTAATTTTAATTCACTTTAGCAAACACTATGACTCCCTGTTAAAGGATATTTGTATAAAATCGTTAAAAGTATTTTAGTTTTTTTATTGCTGGCTTTCGTCAACTACAATGTACAGATTGGGCGCAGAACAGACCCTACTGAAAGTCCGGCTTGAGGTGGAGAGAGTCTAACGCAAGGGGGTGTGGCTTGTGGAGGCATGGCTTGAGGTGCTACAGGCCGTAGCCGGACCTTTTTGTAAAAACCAGCACAGGCGGCTTGACGTTAGTTAGTGAGGCCATCTTGCAGGTATGAAGACAGGTGTTCACAAACTGGGTGTAAAAGAGTCTGCATGAAGGCTGGGACAGTCCAGCTGACAAAATCTGACAGCCATCAGCTGGAAATGAGATTCTGTCTGAATCCAGGACCTACTGGAATCTGACTTTTGAATTCTGGTGGGTGTTGATGGTAAATCTTCGAATGTCATCATTGTGAACTGAATGTGTGCTGCACTAAAGTGGAAAGCTTGACAGGTGGAACAACAGAGTCCAGTACCTGAACTCCTCTTTTATTGGAAACGTCTAAATAATTACCAACAATGTGAGCTGACATGGGACTTTTATAACCTGAGGTTAATTTGATTCTAACAGGATGAAAAAGAGAGTGTGTAGGATGGTTTGACTGATCTGGACAGAATTAAAATCACAGGGATGCTCTGGTAATAATTAAATACCCCCTACCTCCCTACAAGCTGTTTGAAAGACAGCAGATTTACTGCTGTAACACGAATACAGCAGTTATTAAAAGTTCTGTGCTGAAAGGAGAAACTTACAAATAGTTTTGAATGTTGTGAATTAGTTCTCTTTCCTTGCTATTAAATGGATTTACTTTCTGATCTTGCAGACTGGCCCTTCTGTCTGTCAGTAAAGAGCACATTATATTACATGGACATTGGAGTTTCATATTAAAGCATAAAGATGACTTTATTATATATTTTTATTGCTGTCATTAAATCTCGTGTTCAGACTCAAACCAGCAACATGTCAGTCCATCTCTCAGTCCTGTCTGATTTCCTGTCTGTGGCTCTCAAGACGCAAATCTTTAAACAGATGTGCATTTGTTGGGGACTATTTTCAGTGGCGGATGAATCCACATGTTGTGCTCTAGTGAGTATTTGGGGGACTGAGTCAGAATAAACTACAGTGTGTTCATGGTGATGAAGGAACATGTGACCTAGTGCAGCAGTGAGTCTCACTGATGGGTTTAATAGTTTCTGGACAAGAATGGAGGAAGAGGTGATATGAGGCTGTGAGACACACAGGACACAGTTGGTTTGAGACTGCACATGTCAGAGATGGGGACTCGAGACTCAGACTCGAGTCTGACTTAAGTCGCACACACAGTGACATCAGACTCGACTTGAGACTCGAGGTGCGGGAGTCGTGAACAATGTTTATTTTGAGGAAACTTCTGATGAGCTTGCTGTTTTTCCCTCCCTGCGTTACCTGTAACCTGCCTACGTAACACGTAGTATCAGCTGTGCGTGGCCACTCTCTCTCTCAAGAGAGAGAGGACAACAAACCCCGGCAGCTGCTGAGCCGTTCATCATAAACTTTGGCTTTAAAACTTCATACAACAAGAACCAAACAAAAGAAGCACTGAATGCAAATAGATTAGTAACCTGAGGTTAGTAAACATGTTTAGCTCAGCATTGGTCATCTAACGTTAGCTTGCTTCTTGCTTTAGTTATGACCTGTGAGAGGTTACCACCGACTGTCGTTCGTTATGAAAAGATGAATGATGTGTTTCTTTACTTGCCAAACTTGTGGTGGTCGATTAACGTAATCATTTACACCCCGCTGGCTGCCATCACGTTAATTATTAACGGGGGCTGCAAACAGGTTACAGGTTTATTGTTGATAATGTAACGCTGCAGTTTTATTTTGTTATAACGTTACACTGGTTTGAGAGTCTGCGGTTGGTGTTGACTTACAGTAGTTAATAAGCTGTCATTAGTTGCATTACATGGTTGTGCTCTTTAGGTTTAAAACAGGTTACAGTTACAGAATCCCTTATAGCTCTGCAGTTTTATAAGCAGCCTGGATTGAACGCAGCAGCTGATACAACATTCATTATAACCACGAGAGACTTGAGACTTGACTTGGACTCTAGCTCAGAGACTTGAGACTTGACTTGGACTCTTGCTCAGAGACTTGAGACTTGACTTGGACTCTAACTCAGAGACTTGAGACTTGACTCGGACTCTAGCTCAGAGACTTGAGACTTGATTTGGACTCTAGCTCAGTGACTTGAGACTTGACTTTGACTCTAGCTCAGAGACTTGAGACTTGACTTGGACTCTAGCTCAGAGACTTGAGACTTGACTCGGACTCTAGCTCAGAGACTTGAGACTTGATTTGGACTCTAGCTCAGAGACTTGAGACTTGACTTGGACTCTAGCTCAGAGACTTGACTTGGACTCTAGCTCAGAGACTTGAGACTTGACTTGACCTCTAGCTCAGAGACTTGAGACTTGATTTGGACTCTTGCTCAGTGACTTGAGACTTGACTTGGACTCTAACTCAGAGACTTGAGACTTGACTTGGACTCTAGCTCAGAGACTTGAGACTTGACTTGGACTCTAGCTCAGAGACTTGAGACTTGACTTGGACTCTAGCTCAGTGACTTGAGACTTGACTTGGACTCTAGCTCAGTGACTTGAGACTTGACTTTGACTCTAGCTCAGAGACTTGAGACTTGACTTGGACTCTAGCTCAGAGACTTGAGACTTGACTCGGACTCTAGCTCAGAGACTTGAGACTTGACTTGGACTCTAGCTCAGTGACTTGAGACTTGACTTTGACTCTAGCTCAGAGACTTGAGACTTGACTTGGACTCTAGCTCAGTGACTTGAGACTTGACTTTGACTCTAGCTCAGAGACTTGAGACTTGACTTGGACTCTTGCTCAGAGACTTCAGACTTGACTTGGACTCTAGCTCAGAGACTTGAGACTTGACTTGGACTCTAGCTCAGTGACTTGAGACTTGACTTGGACTCTAGCTCAGTGACTTGAGACTTGACTTTGACTCTAGCTCAGAGACTTGAGACTTGACTTGGACTCTAGCTCAGAGACTTGAGACTTGACTCGGACTCTAGCTCAGAGACTTGAGACTTGACTCGGACTCTAGCTCAGTGACTTGAGACTTGACTCGGACTCTAGCTCAGAGACTTGAGACTTGACTTGGACTCTAGCTCAGAGACTTGAGACTTGACTTGGACTCTAGCTCAGAGACTTGTGAGCATCTCTGGCACATGTTGACAAGAATGGGCCTGTGTGTGAGTTTTTAAACATATTTTCACATTTATGTATAATTCTTATTATATCACCTGTGTGTGGTGGTTTAAAGAGATGCAAAGGGTTAGTTTAAATCATTATAAACATGTTTTCAAACCCTAGAGGTGTGTCACCCTGCAGCTATCAGTCATAGGTGCTCGAGTTAAGTTTTTAGCGAAAACACATTTTGATTTGTGCGACCCTTTATGACCTTGAACAGGATCAGACAAAGAACACTCAACTTCTAACAGACTTGTTGGATCAGCATCAGGACACATCTGGCGGGAATGGAGATGTATGTGTATCTGGCTCTTCATGATACCCATCAAACGGAGAACACTCCCGCTAATGACAGTGGTATGTATGCAAACACACACGCCCGTGCACTGAGGCGTGTTGAGCTAAACTGCTTTTCCAAACCCGGCAGCAGCAGCTGAGTGGTGTTTTAAGGCGAGGAAGCCAATCTAGCGACTGCATCGCTCCATTACACGGTCAGTGAGGTGAGGTGGTGGCGTGATGGAAATAGCCGCCTCTTTTCTGTAGGTCACAGAGGACACCGGCAACACAACAGGCCCTCTCACTTACACTCGCTGTGACGGTGTCTGTGTTTGAGTTTACACAAAAACGTTCCCTGATTCATCTCATTTCCTCTGTGCTCGTCTGAATGTGTCCGCTTGGTTTACAGGAGTGGCGAGGAGCGATGGATGAGTCTTTAAGGGAAATAAGGCAAGCTAACCCTAAGGAGATAGAGCAGAAAGCGATATAACCAGAGGTGTGACCAAAGGCAATCTCCTCTGAAGCTGATATCCACAGCAGCATCCAGCAACTCATAACCAATGCAAATATGTAAATATGCAAATGAGCAGTCCCACAGAGGGACTGTTAATTAAAGAGAACATCAAGACAAAACAAAGCAGCTAATCACCAAACACATACAGATGTGTGCGCACACACACACTTACATAAATGAAGGCGGATGAGCACCAAGGTTAAAGACATCTCAACAGACACCTTCAGTAACCACAGTGTCATTTTTCATATCACGCCACTATAACTTTAAGAGGGGGTTCATGGTGATGCTCAACAAACAGAAACGCTCTGTGTTGTATTTGCACAACTTAATGAGATCTAAACCCTGGAGACACATTATCTCCACAAAAAGTTAGAAAGTGCTGCAGAAGCTGTTTAGATTGTAGTGCGCTGCTTCAGGAATCCACGCAATCCACTGATCTCCTGCAACATTATCACACTCACGATGGACAGTTTTGAAAAAGAGGATCAATAATCGATGCAGCAGAACCAGATGTTTTGTCTATTTTATTCCACACATTCTTCCTTGTCAAAATATGGTGCCTACATTGCAACTCAACTGCCGACACTTCAGTCTGAAATTTTGGTGTTCCCAACCTGTTCTCATTACAGGGCGTCACATGTGCTACTGTCATGATACAAAATATGTTGCATTAACACAATTATCACAGCAAGTCCAGTAAAACAGTTATTTATTTAGTTATCAGCTATATGTAGCCTTCTGTGTCATATTTTGGGAGGAGAGTGAGCCGTAAATTGCTTTTCTTCCACTCCAACATACCATGTTAGTGTTTCCTCAAATACAATAAATACCATATTTATAGGTTAAAGTAAATGTTTATGGTTATAGGAAAGGGTTAAAAAATAATTATATTAAGGTCTTTTCACAGACAGAATGAATATGTGTGTGTGTGTGTGTGTTGAGAGTTGAGCTAGGTGTACACATGTCTCTCGGTATGTGTGTTTTGTTTATCCCCGTTAACGCAGACATGATAATTGAATAACACTCGAGGGAACTCTGAGTCCGTTACACCTTGACTGACAAGTCAGGGTCAAAGGGAGACAGAGTGAGATGCATCTCTGACAGCAAACCAGCCTTCATGCATAAATAGGTGGAAGTGAATCGAAGCTATTTTAAAGTATAATATTTGGTTTGAATGTGTGTTTACATTGGAGATAATTATATGTGTGTGTGTTGCTGCAGTATGTGTGTGTGTGTCCCTGTCATTCTGGGTGTGTAGTGCTGCCTGACAGTCAGTAATAAGGCCATTTGGACTCACTCAGCCTCGGTGTAATTTGATTTTAATATTCTTCACCTTGCACACACAGTGACTACACAGGCATAATTGAGAGCATCAGAGACATCACGGCTGCACTGTGGACCATTTTGCACACATGGAACTGACATGAGAGCAAATTGCTCTGTGTGGGAGGAGGTTTAATCCGTGTGTGTATGTGGGGGGGGGGTTTGGATAGTAATGTAAACTGTGTTGTTTTCGGTTGCTGTTTGACTGACTTACAGTAATGTTACCTTCTCCTGTGAGTCTCTAGGTGTTGTAGTGTGTGGCGTATGATGAGCAGTGAGCATGGTCACAAGACTTACCCTGTGGTTCAGATATAGACAGACTTCCGATGGACATCTAAATGTATCAGCTGTACAAAGCTGTCTAGTTGTTGACCAATTTAAGTGGAACTAATTTGCCATGAATTCTGTGTAAATTAAGATTTTTGAACAGGCAGCTGCAGCAAACTACTCAGCTCTGTTCACTCCAACAGAAAATGTTTGCCTTCTGGGAGAACTCATGTTACAGGACGTTTTACTGTGAAAATCCTGCAGAGATCATAACAACACAAGGAAGTGCAGAGCTGAGCTGCAGGACTCAGTACTTCTGCTAAATCATCAGTCAAGATCCGGATAGTTTCCAAATTAAAACATCTGTGGTGGATTGTGACAAAGTACATTTACTCAACTACTGTACTTAGGAACTACAAAGTTCGGGTACCTGTACTTCTTTAGTTGCAGTAGTTGAAAATGAGCTCTACCTCAGCTAACTGCAGCAGTAAAATCCTGCTTTTGCATTAATGCATGAGTAATAATAATAATCTAAGGATATTATAGAGATGGGAGCAGACGTCTCTTTGCAGCAGGGCTCACTGAACGGGTTGGTGTGGATGAAAATCATGTGAATAAAATGCTACGGCCCTTACAGTCCAGTTGGCCGCTCTGCCTTTCATCTCTCTTAGCATGTGGAAAGCAATACTCAGTTATACACAGGGGTTAAATAAGGGTCAGTCTGGGAAACAGAAATATATTCACCAATGTTAGCTTTGACTTTGGACTTTGTGTTGGTCGTTTGTTGACATTAGCAGACTTCATTTCTAAGCTAACATTAGCTGTAACGTTAGCGCTGTAGGGGAGGATTTTGCCATAAAAGCCATACTGTCCACGTCCTTCACATAGAAAGTTCTGGTTATTGAAAACTTCTGCATTAGACTAATCTCAGAGCAAAGTAAAGACCACAGACCAGTCGTTATCGTTGTGAAACTGTCCCCCTGCCTGAGGTTAGACCAGTTGGAAATGCTATAATTAGTATATCTAAATTTGTGGAGCTTTAAAAGTTGTGACTGATGTTGATGTGACAGCTAATATAACTATTAATGAAAACACGAGACACTAATTGATGCACTTTAATTGTCTGAGAATCAGTTAGTACGAGCGACAAATGAAGGTCAGAGAGAGATGACAGCAGGAGAGTCGCAGCAGAGATAGCCGAGTGGTTCAATTTGCCACCTCTGAAACCACTTGATCAAATCCTGCCCGAGCTTTCCCATTCCCCCACAGGGCTCGTTAAAGATTCATCTAAACTAATCATCAGCAGAGAAAGACAGAGAGAGAGAGTGCATGCGCTGTACTTTCTCTGACCTAAGATGTTTCCTCTGAATTAGATTCCACACTCACCCGATAAAAAGCATTTAGGCCAGAATGCATAAAAAAATAAACATATTTAAATAAGAAATAACTGAAGGTATTACAGCAAGCTAAAAGCTCCAAGGTTTTTTCACTAAAGCAGCACAGAGCAAGTGTGAACATGAGGAGGACATTAATGCATGCAAGATGGCTACAGGCTTCAGTACTGAGTTAGTGCAAGTGTTTGACACTCCCCCATTAAAAGCAGCTGAATTATCTGTTAGCAGCTTCTGTTAGCAGGGGACCAATGGATGGACAGACAGCTATTACTGCATTACTGTGATACTGAAGAAAACTTTAAAATATGATGATTGTCAGGCACGATGGACATCAAAGGTAGAGATAACCTCAGAATATGATATAATATAATAATATTCACACTGGATGTAAAAATATGTAGATCATGTCTGTGTGTTCAGATTTGAGAAATGACTCATGATATCATTAAGTCCATTCACTAAATCTGCAGGGTAAATTCCTACATTACAAACTCATTTCCAAATCATGTCTGATTCAATCAGGGTTCGAGTTATAATCTGAGCTTTGTGGGGGTCTCTAATATCGCTACGCTAGGCGGCGGAGATCAATAAATAAATAAATAATAAGCCTAGAGAGAGAGACTTCATTGCTCATTATGTGGTCCAACACTTTCTCTCTCTCACACACACACAGCAGCCAACTCTCCCCAGGTGTCTAAGTTTCAGTAGCCCAAAATAAGCCAACAAAGACACATCACTAAAGGAGATACCACAATTCCGCCCTTTATGCTATCATATTAAAGTGTTATTATTTTACACACTACTCGCCGCCAACACACAGTAGCAAACACATAATCAAGCAGCAGTCAATACAGAGTCTACCGGTAATATAGAAGTAAACTACAACTGAGTTTTTGCTTGCGGGTTTAGCAGTCTCAACTGGCATTAGGTCAGTATTGTTCTGCACCCCCCAGCGGCTAATGGTGGAGACTGTCATTATGACAGTTATAGTATATAACTGTATATAGTATATAGTTCATTTGAAAAAACTTGTTTATTTCAGCCCCTTTATCTTGTTAATGTATATAATACTAATTGCAATGAAAAAAACATTTATGATTCTAAACAATGGTTGTTGGTAAATGAATAACCCCCACAGATGCATGATTTTTCTGCTTCCATGGAATTGATTCCCTCTACATCTGAAAATAGTACATAATGACATGATTGTTAAACCAGGTTTTAGATTGATAGATTTTGAAGTACCTAAATTGTCACTTACTCCTAGTATCTTAGCCGACTTTGTGACCTCTGAATCTCTGTCAGTGATTGAAATAGATCCTTCTTCGTCGCTTCTTGCAGGGTGTAAATGGTTCTGACTCATGTAGTCGATCATGTACAATTTTAAAATGTTACTTCTGGAGGTTTGGTTGGTTATCCAATGATAACGGATGAGACACAGGTAGAGAGGGTGAAACATTTATTCCACAGACATGACCAAATATAAAATAAACAAAAATGTGTCCATATAAAAACTGACCTTATGTTGAAAGTGACTTTACTGTAACTTAAATATGGTTGGTCAAAAGTATTATCAGATAAAACAAACTCCACAGCACATTTTACATTAACATGACCTTATCTAAATATTTTAAACGGCACACAATTTACTACTGCAGCGAGAATCAAGTACAAAGACAACATGGCTCTTACAAATGGGGGACCTCATGTTCCTCAAGAGCCTGTTGTCAGTTGCAGCATCTGTGTGTGTTCAAGAGCCAAGGCTCTGTTTCAGTTGAACGACAGGCACAGAGTCTCGGGTGCACTAACTGTGTGGGCGCCTGCACCTGCTGTCTTGGTTCTTGTATACGCATGCCATGTCAAAGTGTAAAAGGGATGGGCGAGGTGGAAAAATGGACTCACAGAGTGAACAGCGATTATAAGATTCATGTTCAGCCAATCGCATCACTAGTCTCATCGCTCTGGAACAGCTGAGCCAATCACAGTGAAGTATGACAACAACAAATCACTGTTGTCTTCAACCGACGCTGCTTTTTTTGGAAGTAAGTAAAGTCTTTGAAAGTCTCTATTAGCTGTTTTATGGCTATCTGCCCAAATGTCAATCAGGCACCGTGTCTCTTCAGAGCTCCAGGTCAAACCACGACGCCTCCAATGGTTGTTAAGTTCAAAAAAAGCAAAGTTCTTTCTGCAGTTGGGTCGGATCGAGGTCGGGCCACAATCACACCTTAAACAAACCGAGACCACCTCTACCATCAAAAAGATCCACACCAAGAGGGGAAACGAACCCTCAATTGGCCCTTCACTAAGCCACACCCCAAATACGCAGCTGGCCAATCACAGCGCAGTATAGGACTCGCTGTAACTGAGGTCCGACACTGTCATGGCTGCGCTCCATTGACACCACAGGAGCTATTTTATAGCTTTATTTTACCGTATATTTCCAAGATAGGCGCTTGTAATAATTACAATTGCTTCCCAGCGAAGTCGAAAGGAAAAGTACGATTTATTCACTTTCAAAAACCTAAAACAAATCCAGAAAAATTTGGCTTGGGTTGTTCCTACTGAATATAACGTTATAAAGCCCTACTGTTCTGCTTTTTAATTATTGTAATTAAGGGTGGGAATCGCAGGATACCATACGATACACAATACATGGCTCACAATAACGATACAGCAATTCTGCAATAATCGATATATATCTTGAGACAATCCTAAAGTGATGCATCACGATATCTAACTATTAATACAAAAAAAGTTTACTATTTATTTTTTGCAAATCCAAACTGTTAGAAAACAGCACAATTCTGCTCAGTCTGTTAATAAAACTATAAAATATATAATAAAAAAGCCACTGGGAATATTGGGTTTGGGTTTTGACCCTTTGGGGTTGCTGTAACTGGTCTGTGTGGAGTGCAGAAGCAGTAGAGTAGCAGATCAAGACAGTGAAGTTAGCAGCTCTTTTTATTTCACACAGAGCTCAGGAAACATGTACTTTAAGTATTTGCACAGTATGTCACTCAGGATGTTCAGCATGTGAAGCAAAATGTGTCGTTTAAATTAAGATTGTATTTTAGCCATCGCGATGCTAATGTCCTTTAGCACATTAATGGAGATTCCCATTATATGTTAGCATTGAGCTAACCGTTGAAGCTTTATTTTTTATTAATATCATGTATCGATATGATGGGCTGGATTATATACATATATCGATACAGTATTATGGAAAAATGTACGTTATATTGCCATATCGATTTATTGTCACACCCCTAATTGTAGTGTCGTGAATAGAGACCTACCCAGCTGTACGGGAGAAGTGCTCATCCTTCATATCGTTGTCCTCTTTCTCAAAAGTCACTAATAATACGGTGGTTCACTTTTACTCTGATTGGTAGGCTTTAGCTTCTGTCATTATTTTTTTCACATTAGTTTGAGTCAGTCTGACAGCCTGAATAAAACCTTCAAATGCACAATGCAACTGCTAAACTGTCTGCTTCTTTCTGAGATCGCGTTTTCCAAAAATTTGACAATATTTCTCCAGGGAGCGCAGTAATAGACTGTGGCAGCGCCGTGATACAGGTCTGATAGTTTGTCGGACTTAGCAACAGTAACTACAGGGGGCGTGGCTTAGCGAAGGGTCAATTCAGCCGAACCAAACAAGACAGGTGTGAATACACCTTAAAACATATGTAGTAGAACTCCCAAACACCTGGTAACACATGCTGAAGTGAAAGGTCACTGGAGGGTCGCCTTTAGTCTTTCATAAGTAGCTATCACTATAACTATAGTGCAGTCTGAGCTCACCACCACACAAACGCACCATAGTAGCAGACATCTGAGCTTCCAGCTGCTTGAACACACACTTTAAAACAACTTTGATGAGAATAAAAGCTAACAAGATGTTCTGTGAAGTAGCTTTTCTCAAGTCTGAAGGGTAACTGTCAAACCATAAAGGGATGATGTCTGGACTGAAAGGCAAATTATATGTGTAACTCTAGAAATCAATGTTAAGCTTTGAAAATGGTTGACAGACGTGAACGTGGCTGTTTTGTCCTTTACAATCCCAGTCACACGTCTGAAAACACTGTCCTCATGATTCTTTGAAACAAACGACTGCCAAACACGAACACAACTCCACAGCGGTCAGCTCTTCAACAATCTGACTCATCCCCTCACACTGCAATCTGCCCTGACAAGCCAAGGATGAAGGTGCCACAGTCTGTGTGTGTGTGTGTGTGTGTGTGTGTGTGTGTGTGTGTGTGTGTCTCATGTAGAGAAACAGAAAGTGAGAGAGAGAGAGAGAGACTGCATGAAAGTGTGTGTTTGTCAGTGTGGATAATGGTTGTGTCTTTTGTCTAGAGATGACATCGTTGGCAGGATTACTGAAGCAGGCCAACACACAACTCCCCAAATACACACACACACACACACACACACACACACACACACACACACACACACACACACACACTGACCTATGTGTGAAAGTCAAATGCACAGCACTCATGCCTGTCAAACTATATCATTCTCTGCAGCCGACAGACAGACAAGCAAACACAAACACTGTCACATGTGTGAGAGAGTCGCACTTATACATTCACATAAACACACAGGTGGACATCGTCTGTCGTGAGGTATCACATAGCGACGTGATCACACCTTTCTGTCACCCTGCTGATCCTACCATACGACACCTCTCACATTTTCTTCCCCTCGTTCTCTGCCTCCGTCTCTCCAACACGCTGCAACTTTAGGTTCATCAAGATAAGAGGAATTGTGTGAGAAAAGTGAAGCAGCAGAGAGGCTCAGGAATTAAAGGGGGGAGAGAGAGAGAGAGACAAAGAAAGAGGAGAGACAGGATGGTGAAACACAAAACTAGGCCAGGCAGTAGATTAAGCTCAGCAGCTGTACAGTTATTGCCTGTGACAGTTTCCCGTGCATTAACATATGCATGATGTAGTGGATACTGCAGGACACGCGTACTGGATATGCAAAGATAATCTCCCAAACTACAGCATGAATCAGCCTTTTATTTCCCCAAGGATTTTCAGCTTTCAGGAGAGGTTCTTTGGTTTGTTTTAATAATTTGTTACACAACAAGCACTCCACTGTGGTGTGAACGGGTGGCAAATGAGAAAAGAAAAACACAAATGTGTTAGAAATACATCTTGTTAATTTCACATTTTTATATTTATAAATGTGTATGTTTATTGTTATGCATCAGGTGACCAAAGCAAATTCTTGAATGTGTAAACCTACTTGGCAATAAAGCTGATTCTGATAATGTGAGGTGGGAGTAAACGGCCCGGTAAATAAGAAGCTCAGAGAAATGTTGTGACTGACTGTTGTGACCGCGCTGTACGGGCTTCAACCAATGACCATTTTCTGCATATTACTCTTTCAATTAAACACCTTATCATTTGATCTACGAACATGTTTTCCAACAACTTACCAAATGTGATGTGATGCTGACAGATGTCTTTTTACTGTTGTAGGTCTCGGCTCGCTGATTTCCACATGAACTGCCAAATGACATCTCACACTGCCACCAGCTGCCCCCATGATAACTACCACGGCTGCCTCGTGTCCTACGTCGGCCTCATTGGTAAGTTTAGTAAATCAGTTTTCTTTAAAAGGTACACATTTGATGTCACTGTAAATTCTCATTTATTAACCTCAAAAATAGAAATAACAATAACACACAAAGGACACTATACAACATCAACTGTGTGTAAAAAAAATAATAATAAAAAAGAGTAGAAATAATACACCTTGTGCAAAAATAAACTTTACTATAAAAACTATACAGAGTATGTGAAATGTACAGTAGAAAGTGCAGGAGTATAAAGTGACAGTAGTGGAATTACAATAACAATTTTATGATGAATAGGAACCATCAGGACTTGTTCAGGTAGTGCTCCCTGGAGCAGCACAGATGGATCAGTCGGTTTAATTCCATTAGTACTAGGATTGAAGAACTTCCTGTCATTTTAAAATGTCTGCATTCAAGGAATATATCACACTCTTTTTTTTTACTGGGATTCCCTGGATTTCTTGCTATAAATGAAATTTGAATTTAACCACAGAGAAGCTGGGAAGTTTAAGCTGGTATATATGTGAAATTGAGAAATGTGAAAGCACAGGTAGGTGAAAGGTCTCTCTGTGTGTGTTTCTCCATCAATGATAGCCATGAAAACTGTTTTGCTTTTGCTGTCTGTGAAGATTCTCAGCCATCCAAGTCATAGTTATCCAAGGTAGGTTAAAATTAAGGGCAACTGGAGTTGATTGAAGATACTTGTAGCCTGAGGCGTCTTCAGTTCTGGCTTCAACCAGTCACGATGCCCTTGATTTTAACCCACCTTGGATGTTGCTTTAGCTTTTATGCACTGATGTTGATGCTAAAATGGCAAAAAAGATGAAGAAGAAGAGTTTCTCGAGGAGTGGCTATGTTGCTTCCTGTTATCTGCTGTGAGATGGGCAGACTGAGAGCATGAGGCAGGGCCTGAAAGCAGGTGTTTAGGTTTAAGCTAAATGCACAACATCATGCTAATAGACTGAGGTCGCAGGTAAAAATTCATGTAGAAGACGTGGGAAGAAAGAAATGGCGTTGTTCTTGTATTGCCGTATAGAAAAGGTCCTAATAGGCCCATTACCTTAACATCAGACTGGTACTTTACCAGGTTAGCTTTGCTTTTTTCTTTCATGCTTCACTTTTAAAGCTTTGAAAATGAGGGCTTACTTATGTGTTTGACATAACTACAGATATAGTAGCATCCTGGCTCCTAAACTGGGCTTCTTGTAATGTTATCTACAACCCCACAAAACTATGTCATTAGTTAATGATACGCTCTTTGGCGGTAACACTAGATTAGCACTCCACTGTAGGCAGTTATCTGGTTAGATTGGTATGCTGATATTAGCACCTTATGTTGGAGCAGCAAACACATTCTTACAGTCACCTTCCCCCTCTGACCTCTCACCTGCACTCAAGATCTGTGAAGAGGACGTGAGCCACCTCTTCCAGAGGCAGAAGATCAGGAAGGCTCCTGGCCTCGACGGTGTGTCTCCATCCTGCCTGAAAATCTGTGCAGACCAGCTGGCCCCCATCTTCACTCAGATCTTCAACAGATCACTGGAGCTGTGTGAAGTTCCCTCCTGCTTCAAACGCTCCACAGTCATTCCGGTCCCAAAAAAACCTCCATCTCTGGACTAAATGACTATCTGACATCTGTAGTCATGAAGTCCTTTGAAAGACTGGTGCTGGCCCACCTGAAGGACATTACAGGCCCCCTGCTGGACCCCCTGCAGTTTGCCTACAGGGCTAACAGGTCTGTGGATGATGGAACTTGGGTCTGCATCACGTCCTGCAACACCTCGACTCTCCAGGGACACATGCAAGGATCCTGTTCGTGGACTTCAGCTCGGCGTTCAACACCATCATCCCGGACATCCTCAGCACCAAACTCATCCAGCTCACTGTGCCAGCCTGAGAATAATAGTTTACTCTTGCATCCTTTGCACTCTGATTACTGCACTATTTGTCAATATGTCTATATTGTTTCGTTCAAAGTGTGTATATTAGTGTTGTCTATACTGTAGTTTGTTTCTGAATTTATTTTATTATTTTATTATAGTTATGGTATTTTTGTACAAGTAAGCACATCGTCAGTAATGTACAAACCCGAGTTGAATTCCTTGTATGTGTACACATACCTGGCATTAAAGCGGATCCTGATTCTGATTCTTTACACTTTAGCCCTTGGTGTTGTGACACCACCCTCCAA
This sequence comes from Micropterus salmoides, assembly GCF_014851395.1. Classification (NCBI taxonomy): domain Eukaryota; kingdom Metazoa; phylum Chordata; class Actinopteri; order Centrarchiformes; family Centrarchidae; genus Micropterus; species Micropterus salmoides. Next base: position 3,403,293 of record NW_024041151.1, read on the forward strand.
ACACTCAAACTCTCTGCAGCTCCTTGAACACAGCGTGCAGGTGTGGACAAACACTGACACACCTGCTGTTCAGCTGTGATTGGACTGTTCAGAAGAAGGGTTTAGCATATGTTCAATTAAGTTTTGTTCGGCGCAGCAGAATGGTTGGCATAACATGACTCTCTTCTTGCAATGATGGAATGAATGCTGTGGAAACGTACTGTAATTTACTGTTATTACTGTAATTTACTCTGTCTTCATTAGGAACTGGCCTTGTTTTCCTGCTATTATTTTAGAATGGACCAATTATTTGAAAACCATCTTTTATTTGGGATTTTCCAGCAGATGCTGTTGTTCTTTAAGCAGTATGTCTTTGTCAGAGAAACATGTTGCAGGTGACTCACTTCCTCGCTGGAAGACATTCAGTGACTCCACTCCCAATTTGCAAAAATCCTCTTTACCTTTCTTCCCGGCTAATCTCCATCCTAATTCTTATTCCTCCCCTATATTTACTCCATCCCCCTCTCTCTCTCTCTCAGGCTCAGATGTAACGCCGAACTACAGCGACAGCAGTCCTTCCAACATCACCATCAGCCTGTGGTGCACCTGCAGGGGCACCGGCAATCAGGAGCCAGAGTGTGACGCTTTCCACCGGGACTTCACACACAACACTTGCCTCAGTGAGTCCTCAGTTTGTGTGTTGCTTCCAGAGGGCCACATTTAGACACAAAGCCATGAAGACAAAAATATATATACCTTAGACATTGTGTTGTATAATGATGTGGACATTAGGATTAGAATACGTTTTGGGTCAGGGTTGCATTTAGGGCTGCAAATAGTTATCTGCAGATTATTTTTCCAATAATTGGTCAATCGTTTGGTCTATTTAACTGCAGAAATGTGATAAATGTCCATCACAGTATCCTAGAGCCGAAGTTGACGTAATCAGACTTCTTGTTTTGTCCGACCAATAGTCTAAAACCCAAAGATCATCAGTTTATATGTAGGGCAGAGGAAAGCAGGAAATTCTCACATTTAAGAAGCCGGAGCCATCAAACATGGCCTTTGTTTGCTTTAACTAATTGTATCCTCTCTAATTCAATTTACAGTGATGTAAAGCAGCGAAAAGCAGAATTATATTCTCATTTAAGAAACTGATCGTTTTACTTGAAACGTTAACTCAAATTTATTACAAAATACAGATGAATTTTAATCGACAAATGGTTTCAGCTCTAGTTGTATGTGTGGAGCTTTCTGTGGAGTGGGGTCAGGAGTGAGGACTGGATTATAGAGACAGGGAAGGTCCTTGCAAGTATGGCAACATTAAAGTGTTATATGTAGATAAAGGGGATAAAAAGTGTGAGCGAGTCTGATAACTGAGGAGAAAGGCTAGACGAAGGAGGACGATTGTTGAAGATCCCAAGATACTTTCTTTAAATAGCACTAACCCAGCTACAATATCACCTCGGCACCTCCTCTCTGTCAAACACCCTCTCCCCCTCTCTCACTTAATGTGGGCATATACATTCATGCTCACGTGCGAAATGTGCCTGTGGCGAAGAATAACCACGTCAGTGTAGAATCAGAGCTTTGTGTTATCATGTATTAAACATGATCAGAATCTAATCATACAAGCCACAGAGTGCTTAATCGATTGTATCTGATCAGACAAACCTGCCGTGGAAGAAGTCCGACGTGAAATGGGAAACAGGAAACAAAATCACAAGCTTGCCAAGTTTGTGACATCATGAAACTTGCTAAACAGCTTCCACTGTGGCCACGAGCAGCAAATATAGGATAATTATAAATGCTAAAACATTGTGTAACAGTTAGAGATAGTGGTGGACGTACAATTACTCGGTTAGTCAACCTCAGAGTACGTTCACTAAAGTGCTTGGTTTTGCAGCTAACAGCTTCAGATTGTTGTTAAAAGTGTCTGACAGCATTATGGAAAGGGTCCCTACAGAGATAAACCTAAGATCCAGAAACAACCAGACTCCATTGATAAAAACAGTTATTTTACATCAAGGAACATTGAAGCTGCTGGTCTACCGCTGCCTCAGTCACATCTGGCTGACACCTGGTCAGTATCAGAGGTCATACTGAGTGTAAGTACTATGTGCAGTAAAATGTCCCCGTGCCTGTTGTACTATTATATATTATTTTATCAGATTATTATTCCTCATGCATTAATGTAAACAACTAGCACATACTCGAGGCAATTGTTGGCCAGAGAGGTAAAATCACTATTTTTGTCAATGGAGTCTGGTTGCTTTTTCCTGCTTTTCCTTTGAATGATATTTTTGTGTTGAGGTTTGGACTGTTGGTCGGAGTGTAACTGTGACAGCATTTCTCACTATTTTCAGAATCTTTACAAACCAAACAATCAATCGAGTAATGGAGAAAATAATCAGCAGATTGATCCACAATGAAAATAATCATTAGCTGCTGTCCAATACTGAACAGTTCAAAATAAATAATAGAAAATACAGCAGTAAAATCCTGCTTTTACATTAATGCATGAGGAATAGTTTAACAGAGTTTAATTTGCTTCATGTTGAGTGGTTTGCATCAGAAGAGTGTGTTCATCAATCATTCACCAAACGCACCAGTGGATTATGCTACATACATCGTCCCCTGCCAAGAATTTCTAATGACTCCATGGACTTGTTTTTGTTGACTGCTGTGGACTTAAAAGGTTTGTTTGTTCATTGTTCATGCTACTGTTTCAGCAGTGTGGTTACAGTGCTGTTAATGGACAGTATGTAGGCCAATACATACTGTTTATTCCTTGTTCAGATCTCCGTTAGCTTCCACAAAGTTATCGCTTGTCTTCCTGGAGTCCACACATTCAACCATCTTCTGTTGAATCCCTGAATATAATGCTGTTTTAAAAAGACAATTAAGAAAACAGAATTTCCCATAACCATTTGAACAGGCGTTGTAGTAGACCATTGTCCGGTACAACACCCCTCACCTGTGTTCACGAGCTTAAAGAATGAGAAGGTGGATACGAGTGACCAAGGATTGACATTAACACTCGCCAACCCGACTGTGTTACCTGCTACGGCTGAAATCTGTGGCAGGTAACACAGTCACTCCCACTAGCCACTTTGGCGTGTTGAAAAATTGTAGTCTTGTCAAAAGACATTAAATAACAAACAAATGCAATGTGACACTATAACTCCCATGAGTAGGCCTACTACCTGCACATAGTGTTTTTCATTGGTCTATTAGGGAAGCCTATTGTCGTGCAAGCTACTGACCGACGACACTGTAAACAAGAAGACTGTGACGGACTACCGTCACTACGGTTGAGTATGCGCCATGCCGACGAGCCTGGCTCGAGTTGCATGAGTTGGTACCCTGTAGACCCAGGTTCAAGTCCAGGTGGGGTGACTGCTCTTGCCCCTCCGTCACATGTGGTGGTGGCAGTGGTGGGATTTTTAGAGGTTTACCCAGTGTGTGAGGCGTATGACGGACCCCCAAGGTTGTGTGTGAGGGACATGGGTGAAGCATGGGGGCACCCTGTGATGGGAGGAGTACGGTTGGCAGGAAGTGTGATGGACGGCTGAATGCGTGAAGCGCAGGGGGGCGTCTCCCAATGGGGAGGGCAGTGTGGTGGGTCACTACGGTTGAGTATGCACTATGACTGCCATGCCAACGAGCCTGGCTCTTTGGCATTGCGGGCAAGTTACGTGTTTGGTACCCTGTAGACCCAGGTTCAAACCCGGGTGTGGTGACTGCTCTTGCCCCTCCGTCACAAAGACGTGGATTTTAAACAGGAGATTTCCCGGTGGTCTGAGGCCTGTTTTGGCCTGCTGAGGCGCCAATTATGACATCCAGACTTTTGTCAAAGAGAATGTAAAAGTTTAATCTGTCACAGGGCAGCCACAGTCCCTCAGACCTGCAGACAGTCAGCCTCCCGCTTGCTTTTAAACACCACCAGTTCCCTAAATCATGAAAATTTACAGCATTTCACAGCACTTTACTCCTGGCTTGTTTCCGCCTCAGCTCTGCCTTTTCGTTGTCTCTCGTTCTCCTGTGCATTTTTTCTCTTCTTCCACACTGCTCGGCCACGCACACTCACACACTGACTGAACGCCGTGTCGATGTGCGTGTGCAAGCAACCAGTCGTGTGTGATGACAGAGATCATTCCATCTGGTTAAAATAGAAAATGGCATAGGCTTCTAGCAGGGCTGCCCCTATATCACATCATATCATCATATCAGCTACCTTTTCAGAGTTGATTCTATGTTTGAATAAAAGTTGTCATGCCATGTAGAAAAGTAGTTTGAATGGAAATAATCTGGAAAATATAGCCTATACTCATTTTGTATCCTTACTCAGAGCTACTGCAGAGTTTCATGATGATAAACATAAATCCAGTCCCAGCTCTGAGGAAATGCAGTTGTAAAACAGTCAAAGTGCACAAATTGATATAGGCCCACATAATTGTTTTTAATCCTATGCCTTAGTTGTGGATTTTTCATCTTTGCTCTTTGTTTCTTAAGCAGATAATTTTCTACTCTGTATTACAGTAATTAGACCACTGCTGTTATAAATAAATAGGATTTAAACAATTTTTTTTTCAGTTTATGCAGAGCTTTTGTTATTTACAATAAGAAGCTACTCTTTTTATGTGTTTATTTTAATAGACTACATGTTTTCAAAGAAACACAACATTATACATACATTATAATACACACAACATTATCAGAGCTAATGATAATATTAGTCAATTTTAGCACACTATAGTCAACTTTTATCGTATAAAACATCATTTCCCACCAACAAAAAAGTGGCTACTAAAAATGCTGTGTGGCTAGTAACTTTGGCTAGTAAGCAAAAAAGTTAATGTCAAGCCCTGTGAGCGACCAAACTGAGTTTCCTCCGCCGGGTGTCTGGACTTGGAGAGAGGAGCTCAGACATCCGGGGGGAGCTTGGCGTAGAGCTGGTGGTCCTTCTGGGTGCCTCCCTTTGGAGGTTTTCTGGGCATGTCCAATGGGTAGGAGACCCCGGGGTAGACCCAGAGCACACCGGAGAGATTATATATCTCATCTGGCCTGGGAAAGCCTCGGGAAAGCTACATGGGAGAGGGACGTCTGGAATAAGAGGCAGAAAATGGATGGATAGGCTATAACACAAAAAACAAACTTGTCATTATTCACATATCAACAGATGATGATGTTTGTACAGTACGGACTGTGAACTGCCAGAAGCTGAGGCAGCACGACTTTGTGCTGCTTTGTCAAAATGTAAACAAACAGTCTGTGGCTAGATCACGGAGGCGTTCCAGGTTCAATATTCAGACATTTAGAGAGGTTCATCCTCCAAAAGAGTTCTCATCATGTTGTCGGTTCAGTGCAGGATGAAGCTTGATGTTGAACAGGGGTAATTTTCACCTCATGGTTTGATATTGTTTTATAGTATTATTGTATTTTTTTATATTTTTTATATACTTGTACATTTTTTCTGATCTCCTTACTTTTCATATATTTATATTACTATTTATGTTACTCGTACAGTAAGCACCAATTCATACCAAGGCAAATTCCTCGTATGTGAAAATGTACCTGGCAATAAACCCGATTCTGATATTGACGCGTGGTACCCCATGTGACCGGCTCCAAAGGTCATGTACACTGGCCAAGAGAGCTTTTGACATTTTTATGAACAGCTTTTTCATTTTCTTTTTTCATAGAGGCTTCAAAACAACTTTATTTTCTGCTGGAACTCTTCCCACTACATGCACATACAAGACAGTCAAGGTATTTAGGTAGTTTATTTCTCATTATACAACACAAGGCTGTGCAAGGAAAGTTTGCTTATCATAGACACTTCAGGCCAACTTCACATCCATTGGGAAATTATGCAATATAGTCCAACGTAATTCTGAGTTGTATTTACACTGTTAAAGCTCGGTTTTATCATATCTAACTTTAACTAAGATACACGGCTTCTATTTAAACTCAGTTTAGATGTACTTCTTTTGATTTTGATTAATGTAGGTACATGGTTAACCATGTTATGTTGCATATTTTGTGAGCAGCAAAACTTCCATGGTAGGTCTTTCCCACTCTGAGTATGAATACAAATACAGATATTTCTGATACAAGACAGGAAGACGTTAAAGTAGTAAAGTAAAATGACGGACTGTGTCATTTTGTTGTCACTATGTAATTTGGCTAATAACAGATGCCCGCTCTGCTTTCTTTATCCCCCGTCACAGGAAATGCCATCCAGTCGTTTGGTTACGGCTCAGAAGGAGGGACTCTTCTTGTAACCGAGCCATCGTCCACCTTCTTGCCCCCACCTCAGCCGCCAGTCATCTCTAAACCCGCTCCCTCTCTACACGGCAACGCAATCAAGCCCATGGACAGTGCTTGTATGTTTTCCACTTGTGCCAACCTGCAGGTGAGTTTCTCTAAATTCATTCATTGTGTGGGTAAGAAAAAAAGGCTTTAAAGGACATTAAGGACTACAAAATATTTCATTCAGACATTACACTATATTTCTCTTTTAAAAGAGAAAAGTCTCTGAGGATAAGGACAAACCAATTGTAACTCGTAACTCCAGCTAGGTTTCCACTGTTAGCAGTAGTTAGCTGAACATGCTAATGTTAGCATCTTCCATTAGAGCACAGGAACAGTGTACTTCCACTGCTGCAGACTAACTTGAAGTTGTTAAAGAGGTGATATTCTGCTTTTTGGCTTTTTCCCTCTCCTTTGTTGAGTTATATCTCTTTTTTGTGCATGTAATAGGTTTGCAAAGTGAAAAAGCCCAAAGGGAGTTCCCATCTCCCACAGAAAACTCTGCTCTGAGCTGCCTGAAAACTCGTTTGTAGTCCAGCCGCTTCCCTTTCATCCCTGTGATGTCACAGGGATGAAAGCTAAATGCGCCTAACACAACGCTCGCCAAGCGGCTACTCCGACACGCCCTCTAAAACACTGGTGGAAAAACAGTGAGTAACTAGGAACTACGCATGTGCAACTCTCAACAAAGATCATGTAGAGACAAGATGTATCACTCCATAGCTAAAACGAAGCCTTCAACACAGGGTGAAAAGCCTGTTCTGGTACAACCTCTAAATAAGATTTTGAACCTGAAAATGAGCAGAATACCACCTCTTTAAATCATTTTTTGATCCCTGAAAATTGTTTATCTCTGAAATTTACATTATTTCTGTCATTATTTATTATTAAACTTTGTCTTTACCTTCTTTGGTTATTCTGCAGCAGTAGAAGGAAATGAAACACATTTCTATAAACACCTTGTAACAGCCTGTTAATACATCCTCAGAAGCTTTATTTGTACTATATTGTATATTTATATATAATATATAGATGAAGGAAGACAGAGCAGCTGGTCATCCTACAGTGAAATAATGAATGAAACTCTTTCATTTAATTGTTCATTTTAGATCTGAAAATGTCTGTTTTGGTGACGTAAACGTTGTTTTTAACTTCGGCAGTTTGCTGCTTACCTTTCTGCCATTTAAGGTTTTTCACTGGACTTGAAGTGCTTAGTAGTGGACATAGAATAGTGCATCCATGTATTATTCTGTTTTTAACATAAATATCAACAGGAGACGTAACAGAGCTATGTCTTATTTCTCTGAATTATGGACTGTAAGAACTCACAAAAACAGAACAAGTTATAAAGGAGAGTAAACAAATGCATTTATTTCCTGTTCTTTTCCAGCTTCCTGGCCAGCATGAAAACTTTAAACCTTTATCCACTGTGTCTGTCTTTGTTGAGCAGAACATCAATAAAAATCAGTTTTGTCTTGTATTTATCAGAAGCTGACTTCGGGCCAACTATAGGAGCGAGCAAACAGAACACATCCAGACACAACTGGGGATGTCTGAGCAGAACAGATTTGTGTGCTTTGCTCTTCTTCACCTTCACACATTAGCGTCGTCCTGCTTGCCTTCTGGGAAAGTGGAACCTATCCATTATGTACAGGGAAGAGGTGTAAGGCTGGAGGTTAAAGGCCCGATTTAAATTGCTATCCATTATGTAAGAGACTTAAAGCATGAATTATAGAATGCCTCGACATACGATGTGACTGGATGTAGAGATATTTTACTCAACTGTGTCATTTTTAACTCACATAAACATACTTTTGATTAACTTCTTTAGATTGTATATGTGTAGTTTTAGGAGAGTTACGTGCTCAAACTATATTGAACAAAATTATAAACGCAACACTTTTGTTTTTGCCCCCATTCATCATGAGCTGGACTCAAAGATCTAAGACTTTCTCTATATACACAAAATGCCTATTTTTCACAAATATTGTTCACAAATCTGTCAAAATCTTTGTTAGTGAGTCCTTCCCCTTTGCCGAGATAATCCATTGACCGGTGTGGCATATTAAGATGCTGATCAAACAGCATGGGGATTGCACAGGTGTGCCTTAGGCTGGCCACAATAAAAGGCCACTCCAAAATGTGCAGTTCCATCACACAACGCCACAGATGTTGCAAGTTTTGAGGGTGCAATTGGTATGCTGACTGCAGGAATGTCCACCAGAGCTGTTGCTCGTGAATTGAATGTCCATTTCTCTACCATAAGCCGTCTCCAAAGGCGTTTCAGAGAATTTGGCAGTACACATGACCGGCCTCGCAACCGCAGACCACATGTAACCACACCAGACCAGGACCTCCACATCCAGCATCTTCACCTCCAAGATGGTCTGAGACCAGCCACCCGTCCGGCTGCTGCAACAATCGGTTTGCATAACCAAAGAATTCCTGCACAAACTGTCAGGAACCATCTCAGGGAAGCTCATCTGCATGCTCGTCGTCCTCATCGGGGTCTCAACCTGACTGTAGTTCATCGTCGTAACCGACTTGAGTGGGCAAATGCTCACATTCGATGGCGTCTGGCACTTTGGAGGAGTGTTTTCTTCACGGATTTATCCCAGTTCTCACTGGACAGGGAGATGGCAGACAGTGACACCAGGCACTGACTGGTTTCCAGACACCCTCAATACAATGAAACTGCACATTTTGGAGTGGCCTTTTATTGTGGCCAGCCTAAAGCACACCTGTGCAATACCCATGCTGTCTGATCAGCATCTTGATATGCCACACCTGTGAGTTGGATGGATTATCTCGGCAAAGGAGAAGTGCTCACGAACACAGATTTTGACAGATTTCTGAACAATATTTGAGAGAAATAGGCCTTTTGTGTACATAGAGAAAGTCTTAGATCTTAGCTCATGATGAATGGGGGCAAGAACTAAAGCGTTGCGTTTATAATTTTGTTCAGTTTATCTTGTTGTTGTGCTGTGTCCACAGAGGGATAGCGATCATTCCCTAACCTCGACAACATGTTTATTATTGTAACAATGACATTGATAGTTCCCTAAAACCAGGTGCACACTAGAGGATTTTCAAATCTTAACCGATTGAAAGCGTGGGATCCCGCAGACATAACAACAGAATGAACCGATGTTTAATATTTTAATCTTAAGAATGCACACACCAAATGGTTCAGTCCAGACGCAGGACCACACACTCAGTGCTTATACTAAATGGTTTCAGAGTCGCGGTTCTGGCGACTTGGGATCTCACAGAACCTCTCGTGATCAAACGTGACTTCAGACTTCTATCCCCTGGACAGGTTGAGTCAGACCCAAAATCGGCCCAGTTACCCAGTATGTGGAAACCCGAACAACAGTGTTGTCACATCACCAAATAGTGATTTGTAAAAGTTGACAAATAATGTGTTCGTGCTGATTTGGGGTGGTCAGATCAAGTAACTTCTGTTTGTTGAAGTAGAGAAGTTGTTTATTCTTTGTCATAATGTTTTTTTCTGCCATTACTATTTAATTTTGGCAGCGCCTGCTTTGGCTGTACAGAACAGAGTTGGAGCTGCAGTGTCCCACGGCTCGTGTCTCCAGTTGGCTCATTTTGATGCTTTCCTGAACTCAGCCATGCCTCAGGGTGGATGGTGTTTCCCTTTATGTGGAGCCTGCAGACATCCTTGTAGCACAGGGACGGTGTCTGGTGCCAGCGGCTCGCTCGATATACAGCAGGTTTTTTGGGGCTTTTGGCCATCTTCCATTCAGCAGACATGACTGAGCCGGTGCAGATGTCGCATAGATTCTGTGGGAGGGTACTGGTGCTTTCATTTCAGGTCCAGGATTCTCCCGAGACAGCAAAGATGAAGGAGTTAAGGCAACAAAAAGACCAGTGAACCGTTAGCTTTGTACTGGTGGCACACGCACGACCTCACCCGCAATTTAAAATAGGTTTGAGTTCATATTATTGGATTCTGTCAGTCCTAGTTTTATTTCTCTTGCTCTTATTTGTGGGATAATTATGAGCTGTAAAAAGTCCCTCAACTCATCTGCATTATCAGGATAAGAAAAAATATTTAGTTGTTTTAATTTACTGATAAATCGTTAAACCCAGAAATAATCCAAACAACTGTGTGTTGTAAAGATAGAAATACAACATTATTTATTTATTAAGTTGAACAGATATTGTTGACATTATAATGCAGGCTTATATTATGGAAATCATGATAACCATGCAATTTAATAGTATATGTGGTTGTATATAAACAAAGAAAATAACATTTATATTACTTATATATGCTTTTATTCTTGTTAATATCCTCAACTCTTTGTACATGCTGCAAAAATAAAAATAATGCCACATAAATGGTCTCGGGGCCTATAGGTTAGGAAACACTAAGTTAGATAATATTTAATGGCTACACCTGTACACAATTTAACCTACAACCTGATTTCACCCACTGCGCCTCCACCAGGTCCATGAAGCAACGTGGCAATACCTGCAAACTGCTGTGTGTCAGCACTTTCAAAACCCATTTCTAAATACCTGGAATGTCAGCGTGTGCATTTCCAGTAAATGTGAAAACCTCCATGGTCACACAGCAGAGATGAAGTTTCATCTGAAAAGAGACGGACGGTGAAACAGACAGGAAACAGATAAAGACAGAGATATGATAAGAGAAAAAGAGTGAGATGGAGAAAAGTGTCCCTCTGCTGTCTGTTACCTCCCGCATGCTGCTGGGAATTTGTTTTCTGAACAGTATCATTTGCCCAAAGCACATGAACATTTTTCTGTGAGCTCTGCTGAGCCGTCACAGGAAACGGACCTGCGGAGGCGTTCATTGTCGGAGGAGGTTACCGCGGTAATAGTCCATATGATAATGATTCATTTAATGATCGCTATAACAACGTGGTGGATGTGCATGTATGCATATCTGTGGGTTTGCACATGTGCATTTCAAAGGAAATGATGATGATCCCGCACGCAGCGTTTCCAGGCTTCTCTTTCTGCTCTCGATGATTTCCCGTCACTGAAAAGAGTTTTCTTCCTTCTCGTGGAGCGATAACATCTGATTGGCTCTCCCACCCAGGTACCAGGAGTAGATATGCAAATGAAGCTCTGACAAAGAGGCTGATGGGAGATGGAGATAAATGCTCTGCTGTGTGTGTGTTTGAGCAGGCGGAAGTGTGCTTCTTTGTTCACGCAGACGTCACCGCTCTGCATTTCAATGACCGTGAAGCTGGTGAGCTCGGCTCAGCTGTTAAACACTGAAACGACGGGAAAGTGTGCAGAGCAGCTGGTTCTGTTCTTTTAATGATCTCCTCAGTGTTTCTCAGTGGCTCTGACCTCTGCAGTAACTGGGACAGTAGATCGGTCGATTCACTAGAACAGGACGGGTGTTCAGCCAATCACGCATACGGTCGTCATCGTGTCTGATAGCATGTTGATTAGAGAACAACATCCTGCTGTTCTAACGTGAGAGTAACAGCCGTTCTTCTTTTAATGAGCCAGAGTTAATTGTCCTGACCAAGCGTGGGCGGACGATGAGGACTAAAGAGCGGTGATTGTGATGTTTCTGATGTTTTCTCATGATGACTTCTTGTTTTACAGGATGGAGGCCAAAAGTGCATCCCCTCTGATGAGTTTGAGTGCGAGGAGGTGAGGAGCTTTGATTACACACTTCTGTGTTTTGACACTTTAAAAACTAATTATTGGAGCAACAGTTTTTTTGTTTTTTTTTAAACTGCATGATTAAAAACATAAAATCCACTGCCTTACACACACATTTTACTGTATCTCCTGTGTGGATTTGTATTTTTGTTTTTCCAGAAATAACTGCTGACGTATGTGAGGTGGTCGGGTTCACTCCTTTCTATTTAGGTTCTTTATAGTAGATTATTCTGGGTTAAAAACAGTTGTACACGCTTATTCAAACTGTACAGCATAATGACTGTTGATGCATAACTTCTCTAATAGAACAGGTAAATTAAAACAGTTTACATCTTGCCCTTATATTTGCTGTTCCCTTTTTTCCTGAGGGGAACATGCACATCATCAAAACTAGTCAATAAAAGACAAAATGAGACAAATATATAAAACATACTATATGCAGAAGACACATGCAAAAAACACTGAGAACACCTCCTCTCATCTTGCCGGAGTCTTGCGCCGACAGCTCTGAACATGGACCACTTGCCGAGTGCTTGATCCGGGATGTCGATGTGGCAGGTCTCTGTAAAGATGTGGGCTCAACAGTCACAGATTTTCATTGCTTGGCCGACATGAGTCCCATTTTGTCCAGACTGGACCTTTAGCAGCAGAATTAAGTCCAAGCTGGGCCAACATGGCTCCTATCCCATCTTCCTTTTCCAATGACTGTATCTCTGTCAGAAGTAACATGTGTTTCAGCAATAAAGCCGGAAAAAATAGATGAAAACCAAAAGTGTAACAAAGTTTGAAGGAGCTACCGGCTGCTGCTTCTACCAGCGCTGCCGGTTGCCATAGATTCACCTACATATCGCTGTAAACTCTGTGTCTTGACTGTGAGGGTTTATGTAAGGCACTAACTACATGTAAGAGAGAACTAAAGAGGTTCTGAAAGGTTCACATTTGGCTCATGCAGTTTGTCTAGTTTTAGAGGAGTAAAAATGTGAGAGGAAAGAATGGAGATTTATACAAACCGCTACTGCATGTGATTTATGAGCTCTGACGTACGGCTGCAGCGGAGGAAACTGTCTCTGAAAGTTCATGTCTGAGAAAAGCAGATGTAAATTCTGCAACTGTTTTATTAGGCACAAAAGGAGGGAGAGAGACTATAGCAGATAAGCAAAGTGAGAGAGAGACACACAGTAATATGGTTTTAATAGTTGCAGTAAAGAATATTGCATCAAATTAAAAGATGCATGATAAGATGATTTTACCAGCTCTCCTTTTAGCGTCACATCATTTTCTAAAGCCATTATAACATAATTATATGGAACATTATGTAGAACAGGTTCAGCCTTTTCTCTTTAAAGCTAAATGTTTTATTATCTGCTCAAACTCAACACATGTAGTTAAATTATAAGCTATATAACATTAACCAGCGTCTTGTTGGCATAGGCTGTACATCATCCACATTCCTGACGAGACCATCTTTCACCACTCAAGAAAAACTCTCCTCCTGCAAACACGACTCAGTTTAGCTCCCAGCAGCCACCTCTGCAGCCTCCTCTCGATGCCTTGTGTGCTCGGAGTGGTTGGTTTGGAAGGCAAACATTTTTGCGATTCTGTAAAACATACCTGTCAACACTGGGATTTTAAAATAGGGGACATTTTCAGGCACCCCGCCTCGGGCCATCTCACCTCCCCTACCACACACAGTCCACACACCGCTTACATTTAGACAAGGGTGCACACGCTGAATACTAAAATCACCACGAGGCAACCAGCTGCTTTAAAATACCAGTGCAACAGTGATTAAGTCAACTAATTCCTACATTAAGTCAGTGAAGAATGTGATGGTTGAAAGTGAAATGCTGTGAACGTTTATTTACTCATTTGGCAAACACTTTTATCCAAAGTGACTAACATGTGAGGAATAACACAGAAGCGTCAGTAGAGTAAGAGATCTACGAGTGACAACGGATTCTAGTAGATGCTGCATCAGTGGGATAGATACAGAGGGGAATGAGTCCTTTTGGGTTGATCGAAAACCAGATTCACAGCTGCGTTCTGGACCATTTGTAGGGGTTTCACCGCACTGCTAGGAGGACATTGCAACAGTCGAGGCGAGAGATAATTGATTTTTCTTATGTAACATCCCAGCATTAATAAATAAGAACACAAAAGGGCGTTTAATGAGTATATGTATATGTTATGTAAGCCTCCTCCCATTTGGTAAGTCTTTTTGGCAGGTTCTTCATCGCTCTCACATTCATCCAACTGAATCCTCACGCTGCTCTTCTCCTTCTTATTCTTGTTTTATTGGCGGGTGCCGTTTGACCAAATGACTTCACGTCACTACATGTCACAGCTAATGTTCTAAATGCTGCCTTTTTACTTTCTTTTTAGAAAGGTTAAAAATACAGGAGATTTGAGAAAATATGAAAATATGGAATGAAAGTCTGAATCATCTGACGTCATTAAGGCCCTGGCGCCATCTTGTGTTTTTGATGTAATTAATTGTGACACTATTTGGAGCATTGAAGAGATTACAAACACACTAGCAAATGCATGTACAAGCCATAACACTGGGAACCATATCCAGTAGTTCTCCTGATGAAATAATTTATTCTCTTTCATCGTGGAAGACCGAATGCAGGAAACCTCCCGTCCCAGGGAGTTCCCATTTATCAGGCAAACAAGCCTTCAACCTCACAGGTGCCACCACAACAGCTTAAGTTAGTTCGCATCCGAACTAATCTTTTAAAGTCACAGAAAAAAGAACCTGGCAGCGGTAACATTTTTTGTCAATGGAGTTCGGTGGCTTTGAAGAGAGCGATATAACAGCTATTTCTGGTAACACAGCATCTTACTCTTTAAAAAGTTACTGCCTGAGCCCTTTTGGGTGGACATACGAAGATTCTATAGGGGTTGTTGTGGGGGGCACCTGTGAGGTTAAAGGCGTATTTCAGTTTGCCTGAGATATATATATATATATATAAACCACAAATGAATAAACCCTAAGTGTTATGAATCATATATTAATTGTCTCTACACATGGATGTGGAGCTTTAAGATTCATTCTTCACCTCAGAAATAACAAATATTTGACAAACAAAAGGTACACCTACTAGATTTCTTCCAGAGCTTTCAGTCACAACTCGGATCCTTCAGTGGATGGTCTGCTCAGTTGTCATAGAGTGAATTTAAATGGATAAATGCTAAATATACTAAATTAAGAAGAGGCGAATAATGATAAAAAACAAGTTTCATATGATCACAGCCGTTAATATCTATTTGTACATCACTTGTGGATGTTTATACTTATATTTGTTGACAAATACATTAATAAACACTTAGAAATGGACAGTGTGTCTTCTTACAATTATAAAATGTGATTAACCTATTATTAAAATTAAGTGTTTATATGTTATGTAAAGTTTCACACATCCTACAAAGCAGCAAACAAGAATTCTAACTACACTGGAATATTAATATTTAATATTTAGTGGTGTCCTCGTACCCTCTAATATTTACTGCCATGCTTGAAAACTCCGGTTTATTTCAACTTGCTGTGTTTCCTGTAAATGTGGCTATTGTTGCTGTATGGGTTGTGCTGACTTTGCACTCTCTACCTCTGTTGTAAAGACTCTGGGAGACGAGGCCGCAAGCAAAACAGTGTTTATCAGGCGAGCTGCAGGAGCCTCCTACAGTTTTCCATATAAATTCAAACACTTGTCTCTGAGTCTGACTGAAAGAAAACACAGAGAGCAGCCGGCTGATAGATGCTGGATGCAGGGGGATCTGCATGCAGGTCAACCTGCATACTTGTTTCACTTTGTTTTCATGTGTGAGGCTGTGGATCAGTCTATTTAGTGTGTTCGTGCCAGAGAAGCATTTTTCAAATTGCAATAATAAAATGAGATGATAAACATTGTGCAGTTTTTATCATATTATTTTTATTTGGGGATTTTTTTTTAACCTGGGGCTAAGTATCCAGCACAATAGTGGCTTTTATTCTCAGCTACCATTGGATCATTGTCACGACGCATAGAGTCAAATCTGTCCCATTAAAACAGGCCAGTGTTAAGAGGGTGTTGGGCAGGCTAACCTGTTACAACATTACACCAGGTTGAAATAAATCAGAATTTTCTTTTCAGTGCAGGTGTGATCACAGAAAAAAGTTACATAATTCTGCAAGAGATGCACAAAATTAACTGTATTCTTCTCTACGGTGAAACTGACACAATCATAACTTCCATTTCCTGTCAACATCAGAAAACCTCTTTCATGTTTTGGTATTCCTGAGGACCCAATAGCAGGACACAGAGACAGCGGTAAAGGAAAAATGCACGGAAAACGGTGGTTTCTTGCTGGGAGTCTGCTGAGCGGGCAGGCGGCGGACAAAAACAGGTTGGCAGAGATCATTCACCAAAAACAAGAGTGGCGCAGCCAATGATGACAACTTCAGCTTCAGCACAGTTCTCAAGCCAGCCTAGTGACACTTTTCATTAAAAATAATGGCCTTACTCTGTGCAGTGTTACACATTTGTTTGGCGTGAAAGCAGGTTACATGTGACTTTCAAAATAATTACTTGGTCACACCTCTGACAACTACAGTGTCAAGTCTCATGTGGTGCTATTTTCACAGGAGGTTTCTGCTAAATCAACAGCAGAATTTACTGGGTTACTTCCGTTCTCACCCTTTAGAACAACTACAGGAAAAACATCTTGTATTTAATCTATGTGATACAAACTAATGCTCTTACCTTTTTCTATGCCTATCCCTTCCTCCCCTCCATCACTTCCTCCTTCTTTCTCCACCTCTCTTTCCTCCCTTCCTCTTAAACTCCCCCCTCCACCTCCCTCTCCTCTCTCTGTTCAGGCTCTGTTGGCCCAGGGGTCAATGGACTCTCAGGACTCTGCAGGGCCCAAGAGCAGCAGCCGGCAATCAGCTCCACTCCTCTGCCACATCTCTGTGACTGTGTGTGTGTCCGTCCTGCCAACGTTTCTACTCTTCGTCTCATAAATACGAACTCGCACATACACACCGCACAAACACCCACAAGCTTAACATTCACACACACACACACACACACACACACTCCCATAATTGGCAAGACCCAGAGAAAGTCACGTGACTCGGCGCCCTTCACTGTATGAGAAAATGTCAACAAACAGACATCCAAACATCAACAACGGTCTTTTGAGGAGGAAAAGTGTTCAGGAGGACTTTTCAGATTAGCCGTCTCTCTCCACCACACACACACACACACACACACACACACACATCGATGATAAAGAAGAAGAAACTGGACTGTGTTTATTGAGGACGAGAAACAACAAAGGCAGAGACGGAGAGACTCTTGGGATTTTGGATCACAGTGACTTCATTTCCAGTGCTCCGTGTCTGCAGGGTTTGTGTGCTTTTTGTGGAGCCCGGCTCTGACTCATTCCCTCCAGCTTTTTTGGATCTGAGACAGCTGGGCTGAAAACACACACACACACACACACACACACACACAATCGGACAGCAAGTCTTAAAATCTGCAGCGTGAGAGAGAGAGAGAGAGAGAGAGACGACGACTGGCTTTCTGGGCTGGACAGATGGTACAGATCCTTCCACGGTGTTTGTCAGCTCAATTTATCACTCCCCTGGACCTCTCTAGTGGCAAGAAATCTATACTGCATACATACAAAGCACAAACACACACATACATGTACACGCGCATGCACACACACACACACACACAGTGTCGCCCTCCCCTTAGACCTCGTTAGCGGGCAAACAGGGTCCCCACACGGACACAAACACTCATGCTGTACACCAGTGTGCTTTTCGCGGGTCTTTATCTCAATTTTGTGTCGACATTCTGTACAAACTTCATTTACTGTGGAATATGAAAAAAGTCCATCCAGCGGAGTCTCAATGGAAGAGTGTATATTTCACATACTGTCAGTGTATAGCTGTGTGAGCACAAAGTGTGTGTGTGTGTGTCTTTCTTTACGTGAGTGTGTTTGTTGGGGAGTGTGTGTGTTTCTGCGTGGGCTGTGTGTGTGGATGCTCAGTGTGTATGTGAGCAAAGAGAGGCTGTAAGGGTTCAAATCTTATACGCAACTGAAAACTTGTACCACTGCTGAATACTTGATGTTGACATTTAAATACCACTGAATTGATGGCTTTGAAATATTCACTTTGAGGATTTTTAAGCAGTGAACATTCAAAAACTGCAGTTTAACTTGTAGGTTAAATGTCTCACTCGTGGAAGTATTATTTTATATGATTTACAAGCTATAACAGCAGAAATTCAGAGAGCTAGATTGTTTGTAATTCGACTTGAGTCAGTGTCAGTTGATCTTTATCACTAGTTTAAGTTTGGATCTCAGTGTTTTACTAACATGAAGAAGGGACAGTGCTAGTTTCCCCGTTTGAAGCGATGGGACTTCACTGCTGCACCTGAAAAGAAAACCAGTCAGTGTTGGCAGACGTGACCTACACCAAAGCAGAGCGTTAAACCCACCCAAATAATTTCCACTGAGGAGAGGTAACCCCACTCAGTCTTCTGTTTTAGTTTTATTAGTATAATTAACCCAAAAATACAGTTACAGTAATGAAAACAAATCTTATGAGAACACGACGCTTTTAAAGAGGTGGTATTCTGCTCATTTTCAGGTTCAAAATCTTAATTAGCGGTTGTACCAGAACAGGTTTACATGGTTTCATTTTCAACAAACACCATATTTTTCTCATACTGCACATTGCTGCAGCTCCTCTTTTCACCCTGTGTTGAACGCTCCGCTCTTGAGCTACAGAGTGATGCATCTGACTTGTACAAAATCTTTGTTGGGAGTTGCACATGCGCAGTTCCCAGGTAAGGACCACTAGCCAATCAGAAGCAGAGAAGGGCGGGTCGTAAGAAACAAGGTAGTGTGATCCAAATCAAAGCCGCTTCAGACTGAGACCGTAACCTAGCAGATGGTAGAAGTTACTCACAAGTCCACAACCACACAACATCATTGTTCCACATCTTACCATAAACCACTACAAAAATCACCATATTTCAACTCAATTTTACATAAAAATTGGCCAAACAATTTGAACGTTTGCTCAGTAGCTTTCACATCAGGTGTAACGTTAGCATTATAGCTGTAACTTTAGCTGTGTTAGCCAACGTTGAACAGTCTGTGAAGTTACATTTCCGTGTTTATTTTAAATATAATTCACAACCAATAAAGCACACTTACAGGTTGTGATTGTGAATTTCCAGAGTTGCATCGTCTTTTAGGACTGAACGTTGAACTGTTGCCGGTGACGATCTATGCTGCCTTGCAGAAAAATGCTACCATAGCGCAAATTGATAGACTCGACTCTACTCGGCCCTGCTCCGTTTTCCATTGCAGACAGTACCCAGAGATATTACGTAGCTTGTCGTCATAGCAACACTACACACAACTGCCGCGACGTAATGTTCAACGCGACACACACACCAGCGATCCACACAGCTTTCTCTTTTTTAAGTTAAAGCGTTTGAACCTTGCTCAGAATGTAAAGACAGATAAGCGGTATGAAAAGCTTCCAGCTGTGTTTTCCTCTGCCGTTGTTGCTGCAGCGGTCTGTGTGACGGCGGGAGCAGAGGGCTCCGTGAGCGGGCGGCTGGCCGGCCTCACACGCTCCTCCCGCGGGTCACAGCAGGCTTCCCCCGCAGCCACTTGCGGAGTTCCTCAACTCCGAAAATATTCAAGCACATTTTTGTTCCACCATCACTCGTAAAACTGTCAATATTCAAAATCTACACAGATGATTTCTCACATCAAAACTTCTCAGAAGTGGATTTAGTCATGAAATTCCATACGAAAACTGTAAAATATAAAACTTTCTGTTGCTGGCGTCTGTCTGGCGCAGCAGTGATGATGCAGTGAATAGTGAATATTCTCTCTGACCAATCAGCAGTCTGTCGTGTTTTCACGTTATATTTTAGTTTCCCTCAGCTCACTTGGAACCTCGACATTCGTGATTTGAAAAAAAGTACCTGGAAGCAGATACAGGTGCAACATTTCTACAATGGAAAACCAAACAAAGGCGAGTCGAGCCAAAGGGCCTCCGCTCAGACTAGCTTGGTTTGAGGGCGTGCCTGACCCCGCTAGCTGCTTGGCAAGCTATATGACGCGTTTTCATTGTGACGTCACAGGGATGAAAGGGAAGCGGCTGGACTACAAACGAGCTGTTTTCAAGCAGATCAGAGCAGAGTTTTCTGTGGAAGATGGGAACTCCCTTTGGGCTGGACTTTGGGTTTTTTCACTTTGCAAACCTGTTACATGCACAAAAAAGAGATATAACTCAATAAAGGAGAGGGAAAAAGCCAAAAAGCAGAATATCACCTCTAAGAGTTTCGATCTAAGTGTATTGAAGTGAAATGGTTTTGTTGGTCATCAGTAGAGATGTCATGACAACCGATACTTCGGTACCAAGTCAATACCAAAATTCTGAAAACAGGCCTGTACCCGTTTTTCTAGGTACCATTAGTACCGGCGATCCAACACGTGGAAGATGGCAACAAGTGCAGCTGCAGTGACGGGGTGAAATTAGTTTAATATTTAACATTCATCAGTTTTTAAGGCTGTTACCTTCGATAGCTCCTTATCAAAGCCTCAATTTCTCTTTCACAGCTGTTAGTTGTTCTTTGAAATTTTCAATTGTTTTTATTAAATTAGTGTATGTTGAAGTACATGGGATTTATTGATTTGTTTTTTACCGTGGTATCGAATTTGATATTGAGAATCATGAAATTTCACAAACTTGTGGTATTATGGCATCTAAATCATCAGTAATCATGTATTGCGTGTCGAGCAGAGTCAGCTAAACTCCATCAATCTCAATCATACTCAGATGAGAGGAGGGACAGATGTCTGGAAGAGTAAGATATGTCTTATGTCTTGTATTACATGATCACGACTAGTTTTGGTTCTGCCGTAACAACACAGCGTTAGTTTTCAAAAGCTGTTCACTCACCAAGTTCACTCTGACCCTTTTCACACCATAATATAATAGCTCATCACTAGTTGTTATTTCGACTCAGTAATTTCTGTTCCCGGTGACTTGGATGCTGAACTGGCTCATTATTATAAGGCTGCGTGTACGAATATGTAGCTGCAACCTCACAGATGTAAGAAGTAGCGCTGGGATCCATATTTACAGTTGTTAAACTTTATTACTTTGCTGCTCTTCTTATGTAATTGTGAAGTCCACATCCATTTTCTCTGTTTTGAGATAGACATGAAAACTGCCTCAAATCAAGACGTCTCTCTACATCATTTTCCCAAAGGAGCAAACTTCAAACTTGAACATCCGGAGCTGCTAGGGGATGAAAAGTCAAGCCTGATCAAACCCCTCTGTCCAATCAGGTTATGTTGTGCCAGTTACAAGATCCAAGAAAGATCAGGTCTGATAAGCAATAGGAAACCTGGACACTTGAATTTTCAATATTGATTTCCCTAACCTGAAAAAAAACAAAATCATTTTAAATTCCAAAACTTGAAATGAACTCATAAATTCAAATCAGGTAAAATATTTAATGCTTTACGTTCAGTTGTATGTACAGTTCTACATGAAGCATTCAGTAGTGGTTCAATTTCACAATTAGGTGTTCAGTTGCTCATAAAATTCAAAAACCGTAATTTGGTCCTTTTTTTGCTTCCATAAACATGTTTAATGTCTGTGTGTGTGTGTGTGTGTGTGTGGGTGGGTTGTTCAGTGTGTACTTTACCTCTGGCCACTCTGTGGGGTATTTTTTATGTTTCATAGAAGCTACCAGGATGTGGAACATGAACATGAAGGCCTGTTCAAGACGACCACCAGATCAGTGTCGCCGTGGGTCGTCACCTCCTGCCCTCCGTCAGCTGGAAGTAACAGAGAGATCAGTTTCTGTGATTATGGTGTGGCCTTACTTTACTGTTCTTTCTTACATACTTGAAAGAGGGAGAATGATTATTATTGCCCTGCTAGCGGTCGGGAAAAGGGAATTACAATGTTCACCACTTTTGTGCAGTGAACTAGCCAGATCACAAGTAGATCACGATTGTTCATGGTCGCCAGAGGATCAATCTCCTCAGCATTTCAACACTTAAACTCAAAAAAACCTCAAAACTCAAATCAGCTGTTGATATTCATGGTCCCCAAATGTTTTTGGTGACCCTTAAACCTTTCACTGCCATCCTCCGGCTAAAAATTCTGATTTTATTCCAGAAATAAATTGAGTACAAGTAATTGACAGTGTGCAGGCCCATTCATACTCCCCAGAGAATTAAATATTTCCATTTATGACACAAACAATAACGGCAAACTCTATTGACTGGATTTCATTGAATCTTGCTGTAGATATTCTTGGTCGACTGCAGATGTATCTCTGTGTTTTTGATGACCTCATGACCTTTCCTCTGGGGCCACCATCAGACTAAACTAAACTTTTATTAATTGTCTTGTCTTTTTGGGCACTCCGTGAAAATTCCTCTAGCACAATAATTAAGCCAAATTAAAATTTTGAACAAAGGATATTTCGTAGTCTAATGGGAGGACAGTCTTTCGGTCATTGTCCCCATGACCTTTACTGTAGAACGGTGGTTCCCAACATTTTTTCAGTTTGTGACCGCTTAAAATGTTAAAATTTGTGGACCCTTGTCACAGTTCTTTGTCTTTGAATTGTGACCAGTGGCCAAAAAGTATTTTTCAAAGAAAACAGTTTTCTTCTGTGGTTAGTTCATCAGAAATTTTTTTTTTGAAACGTGAGAATTTGGGAAATTTTGTGTAATGGATAAGCACCAAATCCAACTGCGACACACATAGATTAAATTCATATATATATATATATATATATAGTAGATGAGACCCGTCAAATTATTGTTAAGCAATTTGTTTTAATTAAAAAGGCAAAACATTGATACAATGTTTAGTAAATATTATGACATTACATTTATTGACATTTAAAGAAAGTTTGTTCAATTCAAACCATTTAGAAATATTATCTAATTCAGAATTTGCCTCAAATGTAAGTATTTATGTGAAAGAAAAAAGTTAACAACATCAGCAAAAAGTAAAAAAACAAATTAAGTATTCAGCTAACCAGCAGTTAATGTAATAAGGAATAAAATCGGTCCAACAATGGATCCCTGTGGGACACCACAAGTAACTCGTGCCAAATTAGAAGTCAGTCAATTTACATTTACAAAGTGTTTCAGATTACTAATATGATTTAATGTGGTAATTTAATAAGCAAAACATTATGATCAGCTGTTGGGAACCACTGATCTAGTGCCACCTTCAGGACAAACATTACCTTTCAAATTCCAAATACTGTTAAGGCTTTAAATAAAAGCTAAATTATCAGTTTATTCTTCTGTCCAAAACTTTAATTCTGTTGGTTGTAATGAACATTGCAGCATCCAGGGGCCGCTAGCAGGGCTTTACACTTTATGACAATGTGGCGGGAAGAAGAAATGAGTAGAGGAAAAAGGTGAAAGTAAGGTTGTAAATTTGCTGATATATTTGTAAACTTTAACAGCGCTACAGCAGTGTAACTGAAATATGTGTCTGGAGATCTAAATAAAAGTAAAATCTGTAACAATAGCTGCTGACTGCTGACTGCTGACTGACGTGTGCTTGTGCATTCTCTAGATCTACATTCAAAATGTATGCCCTGTCGAGGAATTGTGTGAGCAGCCCACCTTACAGTGGACAGTCCTACATTGACTTGCTAATCCATGCTGAATTTCAACATTGCTGTACACAAGAAGAAGAAAAACGTGTAAGGACATTGTTAAGAAACTGTTAATAAAACCCTTCTGGAGCAGATGGAGTGTACTAAAATAACTGATATATTCTTGCAGGTGTGCAGCAGTGCAAATGGTTAAGGTGTCAAAATTAGGGGAAATTAAGGCAGCTAGCAGGCAACAACAACTAAGATCTCCTCGCTTTTAACTCAATGAAGAAGACTAGACTCCCTGTACAGAGGCGAAACAGAGCACATATCTTATCTTGGTCTGGGCACATTAACGCGTTATTGCTATTATCGCATTAATTAACTAACGCCAACAATTATTTTATCGCACGTTAACGCAGTTTTTATTATTATTTTGAAAATCCGCTGCTCAGGGTCAGGGAGGCTTCGGCAGACTACTTGGATGCAGCTTGTGGGAGAAGTAGATAAACAAAAGCAGGACAAGTGAACAAATGCCATAGCGAAGTGGAGAGCTGCACACTGCATGCTGGTTAGTATTGGGAAAGATGTGAGTCTTAGGAACGTTCTCAAAATCACAACGTAGTCGCTTGGCCCCACGGGTTCTCAGGTGAACAGAAAGGGAGACAAGCGCTCTGCGAGTAAATGGCAGGCGCTCTATTGAGAGTAACCATGGCAACGGCTTCTGTGTGCTACACAGCTGTAGCCAATTTAACTTAAGTTAACTATACATAACTTTACCTGATGGGCCTTCATCTAGTTTTGCAGGGACGCTCTGCCGTGTGAATTCCCTCCTGTTGATGTCCTGTTCAGTAAACAGTAAGAGATTCTGGAAACTCACAAACAGCGAGGATCAGGCTCTCTTCCAATGATTTCTGCTGCGTGTCGCGTACAAAAAAGTTCAGCTTCGGCGGCGGGCGTCTGCGTGAGGCGAACACTTCACCTCCCTCTAACAGGGACACTTTTACTGAACACAGACGGTTTCTGCTGCTCCCCGATAAAAGAAAAATGTTTCTGCTGATTTATAAATGTTCACCTGCTGCTCAGAAGGAGCCTGTTCTGATGTTCTGATCGTGGCTCTGGACTCTAACTTGTTTTAACAAGATAGATAAAAGGTAATGCCCTTTGCTTTGCAACCAAATAGCTTTGGTTTAATATTTGATTTGATTACATTAATGTTTAAGTTGAGATCTACAAGAAATATTTTGTTGCTGCTGTGTAAAGGGAATACTGCTGGTAAAAAGCAAAAGTGTTTGCAAACCACATGTTATTACACTTTGTGTATATAGCAGTACATTTAAATTAAAAGTGCACAATAGACTACTTTAGAATTCATTATTCAGTTTTGCACATAACTATGTGATTAATCACAAGAAAATCATGCGATTAATCGTGATTAAAAAATGTAATCGTTGTCCAGCACTAATCTTATCTTTAAGAAACAGCTCTAGAAAGAAACATTTTTAAGCTAGTCTTTTATTACTACAGACACCAAGCTGACAAACCAGGCTACACAGCGGAAGAAGTAAGAGTTTCCAGCCCCACTTAGAGCAAACAGAGCTTGGCTCACCTGCTATCCAAGTCTTTAATGCAGTTGGATCTGATCCGCTCCAGG
Source organism: Micropterus salmoides (assembly GCF_014851395.1). Classification (NCBI taxonomy): domain Eukaryota; kingdom Metazoa; phylum Chordata; class Actinopteri; order Centrarchiformes; family Centrarchidae; genus Micropterus; species Micropterus salmoides. The sequence goes on from NW_024041151.1 coordinate 3,428,574, forward strand.
TGGTGGCCCTTTAAACAAACTCCTGCTGGTAAAATACACTCACCTGTCGGCCCAAATTGAGGTTTCTCTGTAACATACAATCAGTTACTGATGACCAGCGCACGCTTTGGGATTACAGTAGAAGACATTAAACTGACTGCATTCTGCACATAAAAAGGAAGAGAGCTTCTAACACTTTACTTGACTCCAACATGATAATATGATTCAACTACTCATACTGCCCATGGTGCACAGTATAAGTTCTCTACCACAACTGTTCACTGACATTCTTGCATTCATAAATACTAATCCTTGTTTTGCACTGTGAAACCATCCAATGGTACTGTCATGGTTTTAGGGTTTCTTGTACTATTTGTCATTTTTTTGTTCAATGTCTTGTGTTTCCTCTGTTTGCCTTGTTTATTCTTACGTTTATTTGCTTGTTTAGTTGGGTTATTATTATCTCATACCATATTTACTTATCGTAGTGTGTAGTCCTGCTTCTCAGTTTTAGTCCTCAGTTCTGTATCTTAGTTTCCCGTTCAGACTTTACATGTATTCTGTGTTCTGTTTCATTCATCCTGGTCCATTGTCATTCATTCTGGTTTTAGTCCGCTTGTTGGCCTGTCTTGATTTTGATTATAGTTTGTTTGGTGGCCTGTAGCTGTTGTATTCAATGCCTGTGTTCTGTTCAGTCTCTGTTGGATCATTGTAGCTTGTTGTTGTTCTTATGTTTACCTTTTTGGATTCTGTATGACCTCAGCCACGTCACTGTAAGTGTGCTCACCTTATGTTAATGAATACCAAGAACTGAAGAACTACCTGCCTGTTCTCAGCAAACCCTGACAAGTACATCTATTAAACCAACCCGTTCTCATCTCAGGTGTCATATATACACGCTTTGACAAAACTGTGGTTATTGTACGCAAAACATCAATTTTATGTGTGTATAATACGCTGCAGTTTGGAGACTGCCGGTCGACAAGCATACATTTATTCACTTAAGTTTAGGCACAAACTTTTGTGATGGTTAAGGTTAGGGTAAGTTGACCCGGGGGACTGTCAACGCCTTAAACACAAACTTTGCTAGCTAGCTAGTTAGCAACTGGAAGCCCTAGCGTTTCCAGTCACCCCAGGGCGTCATATACAGATGCGCCTGGATGCGTCACAGTTTTCCTGGCTATGCCACTAGTCCAGAATCGATGAACATAATTCAATCGTGACATTTTAAACACACCAAAGGCATATCATTAGCTGTCCTATAAATTGATTAGATAAAACTGATTTGAAACAGTCCATGACTGATATCTAATCAACAGCAGCTGGATGGAGGTCAGGCTGTTTTTATGAACATGTTTGTTTCTATAATCGACTGTCAAGTTTACAGGCTTTAATTTGAACTTCTGTATTTCATGTTATTGTTGCAGCCACAGTGATGAAACAAAGAGAGACACATGAACTTTTCTTTAGGCAGTGGCAGAAGAACTACTCCAATAAAGTGTAGCTACTTAAAGTACCAAAAGTAAAAGTACTCATTATGCAGATTGGTATATTTAAGAATAATATATAGTATTGGATTATAAATTATGATACATTGTTGGTCAAAACCACTTTATTGTTGCAGCTGGTAAAGGGGGATCTAATTTAAATATACTGCTGGGTAGTTTACGGTGATTAGTGAATATTACATTATATCATTTATGGTGTGGTGATGGTACAGTGGATAAGACACGTGCCTTTGGTGTCAGAGACTAGGGTTCGAATCCACTGTGAGACACCAATGTGTTGCTGAGCAAGACACTTAACTCCTAGTTGCTCCAGAGGCGTGTGACCTCTGACATGTATAGCAATTGTAAGTCGCTTTGGATAAAAGCATCAGCTAAATGTACACTTTTTTTATTAATAATCAGAATATGCAAAGGAAATTGTAGCAAATATCAAATAAATGTAGTGGAGTATAAAGTATTATTTCCTTCTGAGATGTAGTGGAATAATAGTATAAAGAAATAGAATTGGAAATACTCAGGTACAGTACTTAAGTAAATGTACTTAGTTACGTTAGTGTTTTTGCAACACGTTCTCATCCCAGGGCGTCACATATGAACACCTGGTCGTACTCTTTAGCGTCGCTTTTGCACATGTAGAGCTCCGCGGTCAACTCATGGTGGTGGCTGTGTTACGCCCCTGAAAAAGGGGAAATAGAAAGTACGACACGGACACGATGTAGCCTCAGTCAAGTCCAATGTTGTAATGGACGAACGTAAGTCACACGTTCCGTACACAGGCTGAACGAGGCATGAGCAATCGTGAACAGATCCTCCAATCACAAACTAGTACTTAAAACTATACGTCAAAAAGAAAGTTAAACTTATGTAAACAATCAAACACTGCATATTGTTTTTTTAAGATGCATTTCCCCAAATTGATATAGAAGTTAAATAAGAAAAACATTTTAAACATAGATCGTCTTTTTATCCTACTAACCTTTTTAGCCTCTTTTACCCGAAAAGCAATAGATTACTGATCTACAGATCATTGTATTTTAACTTTGTCCTGTTTTATAAAGGAATGAATTATCAGTTTTTACTCAAACAGTGCAATGATTCAAAGCATTCTAATTTTCCCTTTTTATGGACATTTTTAAGTATCTTTTAACTCCTATCAACCCAACTTATATCCTCCCATTCAATTTATTCAGTATAACACCTTTTTGATCGTCCTTACGTGCTCACTTAATGTACTCAGTATTACATCATTTTCATCATCCTTACAGCTGCACACTAGACGATGACTGGGCCGATTTCGGCTTGAATTCTCCCTCCTGACAATCACAGGGTCCTCCCCGATAAAAATATTAAACATCGGTTCATTCTGTTGTTATGTCTGTGGGATCCCACCAGTGGTGTGGGGCGGGGTAAATTTTTGGGGAAGCCAGGTGAGAGGAGATGTCCTTTTTGGAGGGCAATTATTGAATGCATTGTGCTATTACAGTGCCATTTATAATTTTACAAAAATGTAATCAAACTTTAAAGATGGGCACTTTCTGTTATCAATACACACTTTGCATTTACCGTTTGTGCCCAGTACCCTGTGCCAGGTGCTGTCTGTGATGCTCATTATCTATAACCGCAGTAAAAACAATAAGGTTAATTTTACGGACTGTTCATTCAGCAGCTAAATCCAGGCAAGCAAAGCAAAACAAACAATATAAACACATCAAAATTCGCACACAGAGCTGCAGTTCAGTTAAGTTCAGAGAGAGAAGGAGGTGACATTTCACTCACCCTATCTGAAAAGGAAGGCCATTCTCCTGTCTGTCATGGTGGTTAAGTTATAGAATTTCCCACTGGTTTTTACGTCCTCTGCAACAACAGAGTCAGTTGAAGTTTGGCGCGACCAGATAGCCACTCTGTACGGATCTAGTTTTCCTCATTGAACGTCCATAACCCCTTTTTCCTCTCCAGGCGCAGCTCCAGTTTTGGTGTTGGTCTTCCATCAGATTTAATATTAAGTTGCTGCTGTAGTGGTAGTTTAGTAAAACTATTTATTATAACTAAAAACTCCAAATCCCCACCCTCCATAACTGCACCAGCTAAAGTTGCTAACAGCTCCCGTTATTTCACCTGAATGACGTTGATCGCATGCTGTGATTTGATTGGCGTGATTACAGTGGCCTCATCTGATTGGTTAATATTTCTTTGGGGGGTTTTTTCACGAAGGGATGCCCACTCTGCCGGGCCTCCCCACGTAGTCAGACTGCACGTCAGTCTACGATGGTGCAATATGGTGTTTCACCACACATCCAACGCACAGCATTCAGAGGGGCGCTGGTTCACTTATTATAAGATAGTGAGAAAGGTGGAAGAGATGACCGCAACAGATCATAAGATTCATCAAAACTATAAACATTGTGTTTTTATTGAAATGATAAATAGAGTCTGGGGTGGGGTGGTGATGGCGCAATGGATAAGATACCTGCCTTTGGTGCGAGAGAATCTCAATCCATCACTGTAACCATTCCACCAATGTGTCCCCGAGCAAGACACTTAACCCCTAGTTGCTCCAGAGACCTCTGACATATATATATTGCAAGTCGCTTGAGTTTCCCCTCGCGGGATTAATAAAGTATTTCTTCTTCTAAAAGCGTCAGCTAAATGAATAAATGTAAATGATAAAAACAGGGGAAGCCTGGCTTCCCTTAGCTTCTGGGAGAAAACGCCACTGGATCCCACATTTTTTAAAATCGGTTAATGTGCTCAGAACAGAGTAAGAGGCTTTTAAAAATGTGACCTCTGACTCGACCCTTTCTGTACCATGTTTTTTTTTTTTCCTGAGCCACCGAGATTGCTGAATAAGTTACGAGATTGAACTCTTCTGCAGCAGCCAGGAGACAAGATGATTAAAACCTGCATGTTCTCACACACTGACTCAAACAGAAAAGATAAGAGACAGAAAGACAGGCGTCTGGATGTGTTAAACACGCGGGAATGTTTTTGAAAATCGGCCATCAAAAGGACGATTAAATAAGAAGAATAAAACAATCTACGGACCGTACGTGTGTGTGTGTGTGTTGAGGGGTGTGTTTTTGCATTTCATAGCTCTTATCTTATCACACACAGCTCTGTCACTCCTTTGAATCTCCTCCTCAGCATCACTCTGCCTAATTCGTGCACTTATTCTCTGAGTTTGATTCTGACGACGCTGATAGCAGGTTGTGTGAAATCGTACGCTATCCATCCATCCATCTCCATTTCCTCTGTCTCCACGCTGAATCCCTCTGTCACATCTGCTTCATCCTCTTTTACATCTCCATTTGTGTGATCCATCTGTTTTCTCCTTTCCTTATTACTTTGTCTGTTCCGCTAATTATTCTTTCATATCTCCCTTTTCTTCACTACCTTCTTTGACTGTTTATTTCCCAGGAAGTGGGGGGAGTAACACAGAGCTATTCTCTGTATCTGCATGTGTATCTTTATGTGGATGTCGTCTGCCTGCTATTACTCATGATGCCATTTGCTAGAATGCCTAAACAAAACAACCAATCAGAGCCAAGAGCAGTCTCTAACGCAGTGTCAATCATTGCTCGTGCACCCGCTGTACAGCCCCCCCTCCTCACATACTCTCCCTCAGCCGTGCTCAATAGCATAGCAGTGAAAGAGCTGCCCGTCCAGACTCCATCCGGAGCTTCGGGCTAGTTATGTTCGAGGCCGTGGTGATCATATTGACGAGTGGCAAAGAGGCATGATGACAAACAGTGGGGAATATCTTCTGTGGGGGAGCAGTGGTGTAGCCTCTCATTTTGCAGCTGCCTCTGAAGCCTGAGGCGCACTGACCTGGACCGCCAAGCGTCGGAGGGGCGTCTTTGCTACTTTTTACATTTATCAACAAGTCATTCGACCTAAATGACAACATATGTTGTTTGTTTATGGCTCCTAATACGTCACATATGAGTTTACTACATTATGTAAGTGACCTACGTCACATGACATTAAACATGTGGTTAACGTTCGTAGTTTGGTTAAGTTGGCAACAACAACTACTTGCTGAGGTTTTTAGGAAAACATAGTGGTTTGGGTTAAGGTAAGTACATAACTTAAGTCACGTGACAGACGTCAGTAACGCTATTTAAATTCAAACTTATTTATTTGGTTTCACATGAGACTGTTCTCATGAGTGAAAGTCCAGGGATTTACGCATCCTAACTCCTTGTACAGCCGGCTGCCTTTTTATAGTACGTCACCCAATTTCCTACTTTGCTGCTGTTGTATGGCCACTAGAGGTAACGTATGTAACGTAAATATGAGTTGTAATAATGTGCAGCACAAATGACCTAGATCATCGGTTCTTAACCTGGGGGTCGGGACCCCCTGGAGAATGCTACTATGGACACAAAAATAGAAGAGAAAAAAAACCTAAAATAACTAGATGGACTATAGTTGTGAATGGAATCACTTTGGGTGGACATTGTAAATATTCTGCACTGTTTAATCCAGTAGGTGGCGGTAATGCCAACCGCTATAAAACGCCAAAGAAGAATAAGAATTTTAAAAAGGCAACGTTAAGCTAGATAGCTAATGTTGATCCCATTAAGTGAGTAGGATGGATGTGTTTCGGACTGCCAGAAAGGTTAAGAACGCCTGACGTAGTTTGTAGTTTTTCTGGTGAGGATATGCTCACATTAATCTCCTAGCTGTAGTTACAAATAATCAGTTACTAAAATCTGCATTTATTATAGATACATTTTCCCAATATACATGCCAACATTCAGATGCTGCTGAGCTGGTCCTGAATCAGGAATAAATTTAACACTTTGAATGGAGTAATTTTGCATGATAAGTACTTTTAACTTTTTTGAAGATTTTGAATGCAGGATGTGTAACAGTGGAGAGTATTTCTACACTGTGGTATTACTACCTTTTACTTACAGAGAAAGTAGATTCATGACGGGTTCTAGTGATGTGATTAAGACCGTTCAACCGTCAACTTTTATCATGTGTAGAGATAAATACGTCAACATTTTACTTATCTTTAATTTTTTTCACACACCCAAAAATATTTCCGTCTGTGTTTAAGAGCCCCCAAGATCTCCTGTTTCTTTTCCTTTCTTTCCTCTCCTCTCCCACCCTTTGCTCTTCTTCCCCTCTCCTCTCCTGCAGCACAAAGCAGGTTGGCGGTAAGCAAGGTAAGAGTCTAACTGTGTTGGACATTTACTGTAATGATTAATGTCAGCAGGGCTCGCAGCGACAGTGTTACTGCTCCACCTTGTTTCCATCAGGACACAGTGGCCAGAGAGGGATTGGGGAAGAAGCCATAATCAGCCACCAGATGAGGTTAGGTGAGTGCGGGCGAGGCTGCGGGGAGGAAGCCTGGGCTGCGGTTAATGAGAGCTGACGCAGCCGACAAACGGCCCGTCTCCAAACGGAATAATGAAGTTTAAATTTGTGTGAAAAGAGAGCCAGCGTTGGTAAAGATCTCCCCACTGACTCATATAGTGACGATCCGAGCCCTGCAGCCCGGCTGATAGCCTTTAGCTTTCACACATTTAAGCATGTTTATTTGTGTGTGTGTGTGTGTGTGTGTGTGTGTGTGATTATGTGACTGTGTGCTTGTGTCAAAAAGGTCTTTTCAGAATTATTCAAAAAAGCTAATCCCTGTTTAAATTGTCAGCGTGCCTCTGCAGTCACACTCCTGTGTGTTTTTTCTGTGGTACTTCTGTCCTTGTGGGGACCAGACTGAACTGTTAGACCTTCACACTTTCTCTATGACATAACATTTCAGACAGTAAGTTTTTATTTGTGTCATTATGACTAAAAGCCTCATCGCACAAGATAGGGCACAACAAATTTTACATCTGCAAGTCTTAACAACATATTTAGTTTTAAAAGCTTGGTGGCAGGAGCAGGTGATGAACTACTAGGCAGTGAGCAAACCTGATGATGACGGACGGTTTGTTTCATGTGGGAGTGTGATGAAGGTTGCGGCCTCCTCATCTCTCAACACATCTGATGTTTTCAGCTCTTCACTGGAAGTTTGAGTTTATGGTAAATGGTCTGTACTTGTATAGCGTACTTGTAGTATGTACTCGTTCTAGTTTTCCAACCACTCAAAGCACTTTTACACTACGTCACATTCACACACTGATGAAACAGCCATCTGGAGCACTGGGGTTCAGTATCTTGCCGAAGGACAGTTGGAGCCAGGCGACTCTCAGCACAGTGCTGAGGAGCTTCATCACAGGGCCCACCTGCTACCAAGTCATTTAAAACAAGTTTACATGACCCCGGACTCACTCCGAAGGTCCACTGAGTCTGTCTGCATCGTTGCACGCTACCTCTGTTTATGGAGCCAGGGCTTCAACCACTGCTCTTAAGATTAGTGTGTTTCCACTGCATTTAGTTTTCGATGCAAACCATGGGACCTATTTTGGTAGATAACAAATGTTTTTATCCTGTTTCAATTGTGCCCTGAATTACACACAAAGTTTTTGTCAATTTAGTAAGTCAAGAAAGTAAACGCAACATTGTGATTCCATATGCGATTTTCAACAAATGCCACATCCCTGTGTTTATTTTAACCCAAGAACACGCTAAGACAGATACTGGTACACCTTAAAGACCGCACACCCAAACACAAGAAAGCAGTGTATGCGGTCCAATGCAATGAGAAACGCACAGACCTGTATATTGGGGAAACTAAACAACCACTACACAAATGCATGGCTCAACACAGAAGGACTAACTCCTCAGGTCAAGACTCAGCAGTTCACCCACATCTGAAGGACAGAGGACACTCGTTTGAGGATCACCAGGTGCACATTTTAAGTGCATTTTATACTTCTGCGTCAAATCGACGGCATAGGCTACACAGAGGTTAAGCAGAGGCTACGCCGTCGCCTGACCTGCACCTCCTCCAAAATGTAACTACACGTCGAGTCGACGCGGACCGTAAGCTCTGTGATTGGACCGGAAGTACTTTGAAGTAACATTTACTAGCGGCCAAAACGGTGGCTGTAACACAGTGAATCAATATATTTGACCGTCGCAACCCGAGCGAAATGAATCAGAATGTGATCCATTCGGTGGTCGGTAGCAGCTGAAAAGGCAACACCAGCCAAACATTTACAATTATCTATGACCTGGATGACTGAGAACCTGCACAGACATCAAGAAAGTCGCAGTTAGTTATAATTACAAAGATCACAAACTCAAAAGTCACATATGTGACGTCATAACTGTTTCTCTCAATGACTGAATCTAACTTCACTGAAGCTAACGTTACTGAAGCTAATGTCAAAGAGCTTCCATGTGTAGATGGTGTGATGAAAGGAGCAGGAGTCGTACACCAACAGCCTGTGTCACAGTGATGTGTCTCGTCTGCCACCCTGTGTGTCAATCACAGTTTCCTTTATGTTCGACCACAATACTGCACATTATGCAGAACAGTTTCGCCCGCTTCGGTAAAGAAGATCGCTACTGTTTTTCACAGTCATTTTTTTTGTTGCTGTCGGCAAATATGACACGTTGCTATCGCACACGTCTGCTGCGACTTGTAAACAAGGAAATGACAAGCTGACATATGACAACGTTTTGCGGGAATGCCAATCATGGGTCAAATTTGCAAGTTGCGCGGAATTCGCAGGGATTTGTTGAATTTGTGTTAATAGTTGTGATCGCGAAAATCCTGGAGGGTCTAATTCATTTATGGAAAAACATCACTGTGTTCCAACTGAGTGGAGTCCATTTCAAACCAGTGAGAAAAGCACAAACAAAAACACAGATCCAGAACGCTCTAATTAGAAATAACCAAACTGTTCAAACTTTGGCTGAACATTTTATGTTCAGAAGAATAGGTCCTCAGGGCCTTTAAAGAGGGCCCGGGGTCCTCCAGGACGCCAAACCGAACATTGTGGGTAGAATTGTACAAATTAAGACTAGAGTTTGGTATGGCACATCCCAGCTTGTGAGTTGTGTGTGTGTACATAAATCACTTGTAACGGTTTGTATGTAATGTCTGTGACTAAAGGGACACTCGGTCTCAGCCTGTCACTATAGCAACAAGTGTATGTATGTGTGTGTGTATAGTAATTATGAAACAGCCTAGAGAGAGGGAGGGCAGAGGTGCTCGGAGAGGCAGACAGGATTAAAAAAGGAGAGTGACACAGCAGCCATGGAAAGAGAATATTTAAACGGCCTTCCTTCTTCGCATCTTCTGCCTCATTAATTCTCAGTCCGCTGGTTCTGTCTGTCCATCTGTCTGCAGCGTCCTCTGTGTTCTACACGGGGTGAGGTGCCAATCACAGAGCCAATCAAAAGCTGGAAGTGCAAATGTGCAGAAAATGAAGATGTGAAAACACAGACAGATATGAATGTATGTTTGAACGTGTCATTTTTAGGCTACTGAAGAAAAGATGTTTGATGATTTGTTTGGATCTAAAGGAATTGGCCAGTCATTCTTACCAGCACAGATCTCCACAGCTATTGGCCAGATTGTTAAGAAAAGAGTTTTGGATGTTTACCCTGCCCTACAAAGCTAGAATATCTGGTCAAAACTGAGGCAAGACCATCAAATGAAAACACAGAACATATGTCTTCTCGACCATGTTCAACCCCAAAACAGATAAATGAGAAACTGGACTTGAAGACTTTTCTGGATTATATTTACAAAAACAGGACATTTTTGGAACAATAGTAATTTTTGTTGACCTACAAATTAGTCCAGATTATTAAAAAAACATTGATAGATGGAAGAGATTTTCAGTGTACTGTGTTTTAAAATGAGGTTTAAATAGTTTCAAAATAATAAAACACTAATGTTACAAACTAGAATAAATTCCAACTAACTGTCTCTAGAGCAGTAACAGTAATGTTTTTTCAGAGATGGGGACTCCAGTCTGACTTAAGTCGCACACACAGTGACTTCAGACTCAACTTGAGACTCGTCCTCAAGAGACTTCAGACTTGACTCGACTCATGAACAATGTTTATTTTTAGGAAACATCTGATGAGCTTGCTGTTTTTCCCTCCCTCTGTTACCTATAACCTGCCTACGTAACACGTAGTATCAGCTGTGCGCGGCCGTGTGTGAGAGAGGACAACAAAACGAGCCATTTTGACTTTAAAACTTCACACAACAAGACCCAAACAAAAGAAGCACTGAATGCAAATAGATTAGTAACCTGAGGTGAGTGAACATATTTAGCTCAGTATTTGCCATCTAACGTTAGCTTGCTTCTTGCTTTAGTTATGACCTGTGAGAGGTTACCACCGACTGTCGTTCGTTATGAAAAGATGAATGAGTGTTTGTTTACTTGCTAAACTAATCATTTACACCCCGCTGGCTGCCATCACGTTAATTATTAATGCTGGCTGCAAACAAGTTACAGGTTTATTGTTGATAATGTAACGCTGCAGTTTTATTTAGTTATAACGTTACACTGGTTTGAGAGTCTGCGGTTGGTGTTGACTTACAGTAGTTAATAAGCTGTCATTAGTTGCATTACATGGTTGTGCTCTTTAGGTTTAAAACAGGTTACAGTTACAGAATCCCTTATAGCTCTGCAGTTTTATAAGCAGCCTGGATTGAACGCAGCAGCTGATACAACATTCATTATAACCACGAGAGACTTGAGACTTGACTTGGACTCTAGCTCAGAGACTTGAGACTTGACTTGGACTCTTGCTCAGAGACTTGAGACTTGACTTGGACTCTAACTCAGAGACTTGAGACTTGACTCGGACTCTAGCTCAGAGACTTGAGACTTGATTTGGACTCTAGCTCAGAGACTTGAGACTTGACTTGGACTCTAGCTCAGAGACTTGACTTTGACTCTAGCTCAGAGACTTGAGACTTGATTTGGACTCTAGCTCAGAGACTTGAGACTTGACTTGGACTCTAGCTCAGAGACTTGACTTGGACTCTAGCTCAGAGACTTGAGACTTGACTTGACCTCTAGCTCAGAGACTTGAGACTTGATTTGGACTCTTGCTCAGTGACTTGAGACTTGACTTGGACTCTAGCTCAGAGACTTGAGACTTGACTTGGACTCTAGCGTGACTTGAGACTTGACGTGGACTCTAGCTCAGAGACTTGAGACTTGACTTGGACTCTAGCTCAGTGACTTGAGACTTGACTTGGACTCTAACTCAAAGACTTGAGACTTGACTTGGACTCTAGCTCATTGACTTGAGACTTGACGTGGACTCTAGCTCAGAGACTTGACTTGGACTCTAGCTCAGTGACTTGAGACTTGACTTGGACTCTAACTCAGTGACTTGAGACTTGACTTGGACTCTAGCTCAGTGACTTGAGACTTGACTTGGACTCTAACTCAAAGACTTGAGACTTGACTTGGACTCTAACTCAGAGACTTGAGACTTGACTTGGACTCTAGCTCAGTGACTTGAGACTTGACTTGGACTCTAACTCAGAGACTTGAGACTTGACTTGGACTCTAGCTCAGAGACTTGAGACTTGACTTGGACTCTAGCGTGACTTGAGACTTGACTTGGACTCTAACTCAGTGACTTGAGACTTGACTTGGACTCTAGCTCAGTGACTTGAGACTTGACTTGGACTCTAACTCAAAGACTTGAGACTTGACTTGGACTCTAGCTCAGTGACTTGAGACTTGACTTGGACTCTAGCTCAGTGACTTGAGACTTGACTTGGACTCTAACTCAAAGACTTGAGACTTGACTTGGACTCTAACTCAGAGACTTGAGACTTGACTTGGACTCTAGCTCAGAGACTTGAGACTTGACTTGGACTCTAGCGTGACTTGAGACTTGACTTGGACTCTAGCTCAGAGACTTGAGACTTGACTTGGACTCTAGCTCAGTGACTTGAGACTTGACTTGGACTCTAGCTCAGTGACTTGAGACTTGACGTGGACTCTAGCTCAAAGACTTGAGACTTGACTTGGACTCTAGCTCAAAGACTTGAGACTTGACTTGGACTCTAGCTCAGTGACTTGAGACTTGACGTGGACTCTAGCTCAGTGACTTGAGACTTGACGTGGACTCTAGCCTCTATTACATGTTTTGCTTGTTGAACAGGTGTATTGATTCTGTATTGGCTTTTTACTTGCAAAGGATTTATTGCATTCAGTTACAGTAACGAGCAGAGCTGTCATCAAAAGTGATCTTCACTTCTTCACCGCAGCCTCTCTGCTCACTTTGCTCTGTGTATGTGTTTTACTATACTCCTGGGGTCCAAAAACCAGGATTTACTGTAAGTTCAAAGGGCTGTTGGAGGGTTAAGACTTAGTTTTAGGGTTCAGGTTAGAATTGGGTTAAGGTTAGGGTAAGGGACTCAGGAATGCATTATGTCAATTAGTAAGACAAACATCTGTGTGTGCGTGTTTGTGTGTGCAGCATTTTTCTTTGATTTAAAGACGGATTTGTTGTTGACAGTGTAACATTAGCATAATCACAAGGAAAACCGGGTCGGTCGATAGAGACTTTCCTGTGTCCTTTAGGGTTATTGACAAGGTTTACCAGGTGATTAACTGCTTAGAACCCAAACAGAGGACACACAGAGGTGCAGTTCTTCAGGATTTATTAAAGCACTCACGAAAATACTCAGGATTACATGTGTTCAAACATGTAAACATAAATCCAGGTTGAGTAATATCCACAGCAGGTAGAACAAGCAGGGAACACTCGACATACAACACAAGATAGAGCACGACAACGGCAAACGAGCAGGGCGGAACAGAAACATGTCTAACGCGTAAGGTAATCAGACAGAACAGGAAGCAAAACTAGACACAGACAAGAGACGCAAACGACTTCAGACTAAAACAGGAAACAGGACAAGATGCTGAGACACAGAACCAACAAACCCGAAATCAAGAACGGGTACAAGACCAAAACCCAACATAACCGTAACCATAAGACACAAGTTAACAAGCATCTAACGTTAGCTTGCTTCTTGCTTTAGTTATGACCTGTGAGAGGTTACCACCGACTGTCGTTCGTTATGAAAAGATGAATGAGTGTTTGTTTACTTGCTAAACTAATCATTTACACCCCGCTGGCTGCCATCACGTTAATTATTAATGCTGGCTGCAAACAAGTTACAGGTTTATTGTTGATAATGTAACGCTGCAGTTTTATTTAGTTATAACGTTACACTGGTTTGAGAGTCTGCGGTTGGTGTTGACTTACAGTAGTTAATAAGCTGTCATTAGTTGCATTACATGGTTGTGCTCTTTAGGTTTAAAACAGGTTACAGTTACAGAATCCCTTATAGCTCTGCAGTTTTATAAGCAGCCTGGATTGAACGCAGCAGCTGATACAACATTCATTATAACCACGAGAGACTTGAGACTTGACTTGGAGTCTAGCTCAGAGACTTGAGACTTGACTTGGACTCTAACTCAGAGACTTGAGACTTAACTTGGACTCTAACTCAGAGACTTGAGACTTGACTTGGACTCTAGCTCAGAGACTTGAGACTTGACTTGGACTCTAGCTCATTGACTTGAGACTTGACGTGGACTCTAGCTCAGAGACTTGACTTGGACTCTAGCTCAGTGACTTGAGACTTGACTTGGACTCTAACTCAGTGACTTGAGACTTGACTTGGACTCTAGCTCAGTGACTTGAGACTTGACTTGGACTCTAACTCAAAGACTTGAGACTTGACTTGGACTCTAACTCAGAGACTTGAGACTTGACTTGGACTCTAGCTCAGTGACTTGAGACTTGACTTGGACTCTAGCTCAGTGACTTGAGACTTGACGTGGACTCTAGCTCAAAGACTTGAGACTTGACTTGGACTCTAGCTCAAAGACTTGAGACTTGACTTGGACTCTAGCTCAGTGACTTGAGACTTGACGTGGACTCTAGCTCAGTGACTTGAGACTTGACGTGGACTCTAGCCTCTATTACATGTTTTGCTTGTTGAACAGGTGTATTGATTCTGTATTGGCTTTTTACTTGCAAAGGATTTATTGCATTCAGTTACAGTAACGAGCAGAGCTGTCATCAAAAGTGATCTTCACTTCTTCACCGCAGCCTCTCTGCTCACTTTGCTCTGTGTATGTGTTTTACTATACTCCTGGGGTCCAAAAACCAGGATTTACTGTAAGTTCAAAGGGCTGTTGGAGGGTTAAGACTTAGTTTTAGGGTTCAGGTTAGAATTGGGTTAAGGTTAGGGTAAGGGACTCAGGAATGCATTATGTCAATTAGTAAGACAAACATCTGTGTGTGCGTGTTTGTGTGTGCAGCATTTTTCTTTGATTTAAAGACGGATTTGTTGTTGACAGTGTAACATTAGCATAATCACAAGGAAAACCGGGTCGGTCGATAGAGACTTTCCTGTGTCCTTTAGGGTTATTGACAAGGTTTACCAGGTGATTAACTGCTTAGAACCCAAACAGAGGACACACAGAGGTGCAGTTCTTCAGGATTTATTAAAGCACTCACGAAAATACTCAGGATTACATGTGTTCAAACATGTAAACATAAATCCAGGTTGAGTAATATCCACAGCAGGTAGAACAAGCAGGGAACACTCGACATACAACACAAGATAGAGCACGACAACGGCAAACGAGCAGGGCGGAACAGAAACATGTCTAACGCGTAAGGTAATCAGACAGAACAGGAAGCAAAACTAGACACAGACAAGAGACGCAAACGACTTCAGACTAAAACAGGAAACAGGACAAGATGCTGAGACACAGAACCAACAAACCCGAAATCAAGAACGGGTACAAGACCAAAACCCAACATAACCGTAACCATAAGACACAAGTTAACAAGCACACAGACAAACAACCAACAAAGACATTTCAAAATAAGACAGAAACGGGACTAAATTACTAAATTATCAAAACCACAGAGACCAAAACCATGTGAGCAGGAAAACTGAAGACTGAAACAAGAGTCCCACAGACAGGCACAGACCAGGATCATGACAGTTTTTACCTGTCAACATCACTGCAGCTTCCAGCACACATGTTGCCAGGAGCCATGATGCTGACACAGAAAAGCTACTTTGGAGAGGCAGTGTCACACCTTCCCACTGGCTGTATGGGCAGTAGCAGTTTGTGGTGCATTCATGGACAATAAATTTGTTTTATGACCACGCTTTAGAAACAGTGTAAAACAATTATTAGCGATTCCCCCTTATAAAGACACTGAATAGATTTTTCAAGACTGACCAGGAACGACGTTCACTTCTGACTGTAACTCTCTGAACATCGCTCCCGTGCGTTCCGTTCAATTTCCACCACTTGCAACATGTGGCTGCTGTTGACACTGTGAAATTGGAAGGGAAGAAGTGAGAGGTGGCAGAGGGGATTAAAAGGTTGGAAATGGCAACTAGACAAGGAGGAGGAGATGGGAGGTGGAAATACTCCTAGACATCAAATTTCACTTACAAACAGAAACACACATACAGTAAGTGGAGGAACTGATGTCAAATCAAACGGACAGCTGTCGGACCCGCCACACACTGATGATCACAGTCGAGAAAAACGATTTGCTTCTTGAAAGAAAGGCAGTCTGTATTTACTGTACGCAGCGATGTTCAGCACACACACACACACACACACGGCTATGAAAGCACTCTGAGGATGTCAGCAGCAATCACCAGTGACAGATTCACACACATGTACACACACAGCCAAAGCAGTGACTCGTTCTCTCATTTCAGCCGACACGTCGCTTATCACACCCAAGGCGAAACGTGGCTGGAGGAAGGTCGTCATTTATGCGTCTGACAAATCCCGAGCGAGGATGTGTGCACGAGACGGAGCACTTTCACTCCCCCGGTGTGAAATGTGGTGTGGGAGCAGCTCCTAAAAATAACCAGAATAAATAAAACCTTTGAAATATAAAATATGATAAACAGACGCAGCGAGACGTGGAAGGCACGCGTGCTGCAGAGCGCCGAGCCCGGAGGGGAGACAGGAAGCTGTAAGCGGAGCTGAGTGTGTCGCTGTGTGGCCGCGGCCTGTAGAATAAGTCAGGTGTTAATGAGACACACCAGGATCCTCAGGAGGTGACCTGTGTTAACGCGGAGCGCCGGGCCCAGATACCCGGTCTGAAGGGCAGTGCAGGAACTGTTAAGTAGCTGTGACACACACAGAGCTGCAGAGGAGGGGAGTCGGTGATAAAGGGCCGGTAAATCTCAGAGTGCCGTGTTTCCCATAAATATGCCAGCTGTGTCTCTGTGGGTCGTGCTGACTTTGCACTCATTTGCACACAAGAATGAGAAAAAAGCGGACACACTTTTCAGATAAGTTATTTAAAAAGATGATGTTACAATCAGAAACTATTTTTTGGTGTGATCAACAACTCACACGTGTGTTTGATCAATACCAGGTCACAAGGACTTCGGTATAATTTGACTTGGAATGAATGAAGTTGCGCATTGTTTCTTCTGTCCCCACCAGTCGGGACAGAAGAAACACAGACATTACATACATTTAAATCATTTGTTATTCTTGTTTTTATTTATAATGTCTGACATTGTCCTTCTTAATAAGGACA
The DNA here is from genome assembly GCF_014851395.1 of Micropterus salmoides. Lineage (NCBI taxonomy): Eukaryota > Metazoa > Chordata > Actinopteri > Centrarchiformes > Centrarchidae > Micropterus > Micropterus salmoides. Next base: position 3,445,556 of record NW_024041151.1, read on the forward strand.
TATGGTAGTTTATTGTCGTCGTAGTCGCTACAGTGAAATTGTGTTTGGTATCTCAAAGACAGCAGAAAGACACAAAAGTAAAAATAGACACCAGTCAGGACAAAGAAACTCTCACGTGAAACATAAAAATATATTAAATTTCATTTTAACCAAAAAATCAGTGCACGTTTGGATGATATTTTCAGACCTGAGCTAAATATAATTTATTATAAAAGACGAGGTCAACTGATTACGACTGTGCGACTGCATTAGAGGGAGGAAAGAAACAAGGGTTTCTGACTCCTTACTGTTCAACTTGACCTAGTAAAGTACAAACTAATCTGTCGGATGATCATGACAACGACACATGAAACAAGAAACACAACTCAGAAGAAAATCTCGCTTGAGTGAATTTACTTTCCGTGAATTGAAGCAACTTCTTCCATATAACTGCGAAAGTCTGACACATCCATCAGTAAGTGCTGCGCTCTGTACGTCTTTCTGTGTCACTTTTGTCCCACGTTTCATTCGTCCCGGCTCTCCCCTACATCTTCCATGAATCATTTCAAATGTTTGTCTCTGAGTCGGACCGAAGCCGTCCTGAATGGATGTTACGGCGACCTACAGAGGCCTCTGCCTGTAGGCTGATCAAATCACTCTGCATTTTCATGCGCGCACGCCGGTTGGTGTGCACGTGCGAGGGTGATTTTCACTGTGGTTATACTGTCCTCTAATGAAATTCAAAAAGCTCATTACAAAGGCAGATTATCAGGAGCACGATCATGGGTCATTTCCCTGTGACGGCCAACCTGAGTTCACAGACTAGGGGCTAAATTGGATAAATAAGCAGAAGATGAATGGAAGAGAACAGAGGCAGAATAACAACTTCAGTCAGGAAACTGGTGGTGTTTCTGAGCTCACTGCTCTCCACAGCCGACTGAGGATGCAAACTGCAGTCGGACCTGGTGATGCCAGGCTTGGAAAACCTCCATATGATTAAAAAAAGGAATTTCAACACGTAAAATGCTATATTATGTGAGGAGTTCTATGTTTGACCTATCAACAATAAACACCACTACGATCTGACATAAGAGCAGGTAACTTGATCCCTATCCCTATCCACGGGGCTACTTTTTGTCTATTTTTATCCTTATCAACCTTCTGTTAGAGCACATTTTGAGCTGTTATATCTGATAATTAGGTGATGTGTTTGTTGTCACTGTTTAAATATTTGGAAGGAAACATCCAGAACCACCTCCAGCAGCATTTTTAATCCATACATTCAATATTCTTTCTTGGAAGCTGCACAGTTTGGTTTCTGATCCTGAAAAAGAAAAATCCGCTGTACACGTGTGTGCTTGCCAGTGAAATCGCCTGTGTGTCTCCTCGCTGCTCTCATCTGTGCGTTCAGTGGGTTCAGCTGGTCATTGATCAGAAATGTGAGTGTGTGGACGTAACAAATCCAATGCTTCTCTCTCTCTGTCGATACCGACGCACTCCACTGACCGCAATCGTTATTCAGGGGAACAAGAAAGTTTGTGGATTGCGGGGGCTGAGGCTGCACTTATTACTAGCTGAGTGGATGAATGTGTGAAACAGCAACGCTGTTCTTTCATTTTCCCCTTCCTAAGTTCTTTCTTCCCGCCTGATTTGTTCTTCTCCTCTTTGGCTGTAAACTTCAAGGCCCGCTTTAAGCTTTACATCGCCTTTGCTTCAGGACTGGAAAACCTCTTTGTGTTGTTTAACGGTGACATTTTATACAAAGGAAAAGAAGAACAGTACCGTCGATTCAACATACTTGTTGTCCAGTGTGCTGATCGTTTATTCGTGTCTCTCGTCGTCTCTTTGTACATTCAAAGTGCAGCTTGTTGCTCTTTGAGAGGTGTTATCTGCGTGATAAGATGCTATGTTTAAAGGTGCCACTATCAGCTAAATCTGTAGTACTGGAAGAATAAGAGCATCCATCACCCACTTGATACGTATCTACTGGATAAGAGCATCGGGGGAAGGAAGAAACTGAGACAGGAAGGGAAGAAATCACAGGCAGGGAGGAGAAAAAATACACAAAATCTAGCATGGAAAAATATGTCCATGCGATCTCACAAATTAAGACCATATTTCTCACAAAGCCCACTGCTGTCTGTCACAAGTGAACGTTGTCTCCGCCCTCCCTTCCAGATGTCACTCCACATGTTTGTTTTCTCTTTGGATTAGCTAAAGCCGAAGAAGATGTTCCAGGCGAGTCTGAATGTGTTTCGCTCCACCACCATCTGCCACTGAAGGAAACTGTTTAACTTTATTTACCCTGACAGAACAGAGGGTTTCCTCCTGGTTTGCACTGTAACGCAATATCACAAATCTTGTCCCAGTATGAAGAGAATTTCTTCAAAGAGAAGGAACATTTCAATCATTCCTACAGACAGCGATGTCGGCCTGTCGGCCCTCCACTCTGGTCCAGACTGAAACATCTCAGCAGCTGTTGGATGGATTGTGATGGAATGTGGTTCAGACTAGGCTTGGGCGATTTTCACTTTGTCTAATCATGGCTACTTGAGAACACCGACTGGTGATCTCATCACCGGGGGGGTGTTATGTTGTAGCAAGTCAGTGAAATGCCAGCACTGAAGAAACAGGCTTATTAGCTTTCAGAGAAACCACATGAAACATCTGTAAATGCACAGTACAGTGTTTCCCACATGATTACCGAGTCGGAGTGCAGTCGATAGCAGCTATGGACCGCGTGCTAACCTTGATAGCCCAGCTGTATTCAAACGTTAACGTAGCTATCCTTATTAGCTAGGCTCCTGACATGCTTGCTTAAAACTTATTTGAAGGTGGGTCTCCGACATTGAACTTGAATGCTTTAGTTTTTCTCTAAACACACGGTTCCATTTCAATGTGTTAGAGAGAGGAAGCGAACAAGCCGAGGTGCTGAGCAAATCTATGCGTTGCGTGCAGCTCGGTAATGAACTGTGATTTTACTCATTAAATAGTATATAATATGTGGCGGTCAGCATTGATATTGTGGCGTGTCACACACATAAATCAATGAATGGAAACACTGCAGTGTGGTGCAGATTCTAGTGACTGTTTTTATGTCATCTTATTTCTGATAGTGAGTTAAAATTGCCTTAATATCGACGCAAACAATTGGCGATAATCCTTTCAATTGTCAATAGCCGATCCAGTCACCAACCGGCACAAGCCTACTTGAGACCTTCATGTTCCCCTCAGGAATAACTTTGGTCCTCCGACTTCATCTAGCGTCATCATTATCAGGTCAGAGAAAATCGCTAATCTTGCAGAGGGGTGCACAGAGAACAACCTACTGCTCAATGTCAGCAAAACCAAGGAGCTTGATTTTAGGAAAAAGGAGGTGAAGACACACTCCTGTCTACGTCAGTGGAGTTGATGTGGAGCAGGTCAACACTTTTAGGCAGGTGCACTGGACAAGGGGACGGAGTACATAATAGATATTAGAATGGATAGCCGTGAGTTCAGAAAGGATCTGCAGTTTTGTGCTTTGCCCCTGGTTTCAGGTTCCTGGGAATCAGTATCACAGAGAAGCTGACATGGTCGTCTCACATCTCCACGCTTGTGAAGAAAGCTCAAAAACAGCTGGATTTCTTTAGGAAGCTTAGGAAGGCCAAATTCACACGCCAAGTTCTTGTCAGCTTTTACAGAGGAGCAACAGAAAGCATCCTGACTGGAAACATCACTAACATGAGATGTGCACGGCCCAGGGGCCCAGGACCAGAGGGCTCTGCAGCGGGTGATTCAGACTGCTCAGAAGATCATTGGTACCCATCTCCCGATCATCAGTGATATCGGTGAGGTGAGGTGCCTCCGCAGAGCCCAAAGGATACTAAAGGACCATACCCACCCAGCCACAGCCTGTTCACCCTGCTGCCTTCTGGGAAGAGATATAGAAGCTTCTGCTGCCGCACCACCAGACTGCAGAGCAGCTTTTCCCCCCCAAGCTATCAGACTTTTTAAATTCATCCTCAGCCCTGCTCCATGTACTAGTTTACAAGTGTCACGTGACCAAAGGGGTAGCTAAGCTAACGCTACCAGTAATGAGCATGTTTCCTGCAGGTTAACCAGTGTTTTCTATCAGACAACATTTTTCAAAAAATGTAGCAATGACAAATTCCAGTAGACATTTAGAGATTACATGTGTTGTCTACTAACTACACTGATCGGTGTCCTCTACATGTTCTGACATTACTCTGGACATTTTAAACAGAGCTACTTAGCTTAGCAACAGACCCACACATTAAACAGCTTGAGGGGATAGTCTGTGTTAAAACTGTTATATAGACTTTAGATTATTTTGTAGGGATCCTTAAATGTGGTTTTCAGCATCAGAAGGTTTGTGTGCAAGTGCTGAAGAAAAGGTGGAGGGAGTAGGTGGTGGTGGGGAGGGATAGGGGATGGAGAGGGGATGGAGAGGGGATGGGGGGACAGTACAGGAGGTGAAAAGAAACAAGACAAGAGGTTGTGACAGAGTGTTTACTCTGCGAACAACATCAGACTTCTGCTGCCGTTTCAGGAATTGAACAGAGAGAACAATTCCTCTAAGCCACTTTATCAGATCCCCTCCACTCTCCACACACACACACACACTTGTTTGTTCCTCTATCCCCGTGGGGACATCTCATTGACATAATGCATTCCCTAGGCCCTTATCATAATTAACCATCACAACTACATGTGGAACCCTAAACCTTAACCCTAAAACCATGTCTTAACTCTCAAATAGATTCTGTACCCTACAGTGACACGAGTCCCCATCGGTTAGTGTGCGTTCAGGTTAAAGTCCCCACCGGGATATAAAAACATGAAACATGCTCACACACAGAGAAAATGGATTTTCACAGTTGACTTCAGTGCAGTTGTACAGAGTTGTGGACATTACACAGATCCTCAAAACCACAGTGTGTGTTTGCATGTAAGTGTTAAAGTGTGTGTGTATGTGTGTAATGCATATACCTACACACGTCAGAGTCTACAATCAGATTTGCAGAATTTTCAAGCGCAGACACAAAGCACAGGAGACATAAAAGTTTCCATGTAAATATGATGAGGCTGGTGAAGCTTGGCTAGACCAAGGGGCAGGCAGGTTCCAAAGTAGTATATGGCAATTTAGGCAAAGTGAATACTCCGGCGTGACAAGAGAGTCTTGAAGAGAAAATAAACACAATGAAAGTTACTAGCAAGCAACAAAACAAGAAACAGTAGAACCTACACTAGGCCTGAGATACTCTACCGTCGTAAGGTACTAAATAATCTCCCACTTATCATAAGCAGCCTGGAGTCTTAAAAACCCTGGGCTGATGACAGGACTGGAAAACGGTGTGCGACTCCATCAGCTGTCCTGATCACCACCACGCCCCAAAACACACAGACAGACAAGGGGAAACATGGGAAAACAACAAAGGCTCTCCAGAGCCACAGCACAGGCTGTGACATGACATACGCAACGACTGGCTGACGAGCTGAATGGTTTCTCTGTAGGTTTGAGAAGCCCACAGTCACACCTCTCCCCCGCTCCATCCAACACCATCTTCAAACAGTCACCTTCCCCCAATGCCATGCTCTCACCCCCCCCTCTCTGTCCCCTCACCTGCACTCACGATCTGTGAGGGGGATGTGCGGCAGCTCTTCCAGAGGCAGAAGATCAGGAAGGCTCCTGGCCCAGACTGTGTCACCATGCTGCCTGAAAATCTGTGCAGACCAGCTGGCCCCCATCTTCACACAGCTCTTCAGTAGATCACTGGAGCTGTGTGAAGTTCCCTCCTGCTTCAAACGCTCCACAATCATCCCAGTCCCCAACAACCCCTCCATCTCTGGACAAAATGACTACAGTGCTGTCGCCCTGACATCTGTAGTCACGAAGGCCTTTGAAAGACTGATGTTGGCCCACCTGAAGAACATTGATTGCATGAGATCAAGATGGCGCTGCTGTGTTTGGCTCGCCGCTTATCTTTACTGGGATTATTGTTGACTCGAAATGTGTCGCCGCTACTGGTGTATGACCGCCTGACTTTGTTAAATATACATAATTCTGTGGAGAAAGTGCCGATCTACAACTCTGTTGGTCAGTCGACAGGTACGCCACCGCCTTTCCTTACGTCCATACCTGCCCATCTATGGCGTAAACCTTGCCTGCCACTCCAGAGAAATAGCCGCAGGAGACGCAGTAAGGCAAGACAAGGCAAGGCAAGTTTATTTGTATAGCACATTTTAACAACAAGGTAATTCAAAGTGCTTTACATTAAACATAAAAGCAACAGGGAAATATAATAAAAGTTTCAGTGTTACAATCAGGGTTAAAAAGCAATGATAAAAAGCTAAAAACAAAGAAAAAGAAAACAGGACAGTAAAAGTTACAGTGCAGTGTAAGTTATCAATAAAAAGAAAAATCTTAAATATTTAATTAAAAGCAATGGTAAAAAGAAAAGTCTTCAGTCTTAATTTAAAAGAACTGACAGTTTCAGCAGACCTGCAGTTATCTGGGAGTTTGTTCCAGATATACGGAGCATAATAACTGAACGCTGCTTCTCCTTGTTTAGTTTTGACTCTGGGGACAGAAAGCAGACCTGATCCCAGACGACCTGAGGGGTCTGGATGGTTCATAACGAAGCAGAAGATCAGAAATGTATTTTGGCCCTAAACCATTTAGTGCTTTATAAACTAACAGCAGGATTTTGAAATTAATTCTTTGACATACAGGAAGCCAGTATAAAGACCTCAGAACTGGAGTGATGTGATCCACTTTTTGGTCTTAGTGAGGACTCGAGCAGCAGCGTTCTGAATCAGCTGCAGCTGTCTGATGGATTTCTTAGGGAGCCTGTAAGGACGCTGTTACAGTAGTCGAGTCTAGAGTTTTATGCTATGAATGGTCTGGTCTCTCCTTTTTCCCCAGATAATGTTCTCATAATGTGTTTCATTCCACAAGCACTGAACTTTTAGACTCTATTGCCCCTTTTCAGACTAAAGCTATTAAACCTAAGGTGAATCCCTGGTTAAATAACGCCACAAGGGCCCTTAGGCAACATTGTAGACAAGCCGAACGAAGGTGGAAGAAGGACAAATTATTTACATCAATGTGTCTATTAAGGGACAGCCTAGCCGCATACCAGAAGGCTGTAGAGGTGTCGAAGATGTCTTTCTTCAATCATAACTAGAAGTTGCCATGAACCTAGAGTTTTATTTAATACCATTAACTCTGTGTTGAATCCATGTACCTCCGATCCGACAGAGGTTTCAATTAGTACATGTGAGAAATTTCTTGGCTATTTTACTGACAAATTAGCATCTGTCAGGCAGAACTGCAGTGCTAATTTTAACGTGTTTGTACCTGCTGCTCCTGTGCGTTCTGCTGTTTTTGAGGATTTTAAACCAGTTTCGCTTACGCTGCTTTCTGAAGTAGTGCAACACATGAAACCCACCTACTGTCTGTTAGACATTGTCCCAGCCAGGATAGTGAAGGAAGTTTTTAATAGCGCCATTGGGTCGAGTCTACTTGCGTTAATTAATTATTGTCTTAGTCTAAGTTGTGTCCCAGCTGCATTTAAACATGCTTTGGTCAGGCCCCTACTTAAGAAACCAAATCTTGACCCTTCAGTGTTATCTAATATTAGACCAGTTTCTCATCTGCCTTTTCTGTCAAAGGTCTTGGAAAAAGTTGTTTTTATATAGCTACAAGCCTTTATGCAGAAAAATTCTGTGCTTGAAAAATTTCAATCTGGTTTCAGATCACGTCACAGTACTGAGTCTGTGTTGCTCAGAGTACACAATGACATTGCCTTGTCTGTGGATGCCGGGAATCTTGCTGTTTTAGTGCTTTTGGACCTCACGGCGGCGTTTGATACGGTGGACGATGCAGTTCTCTCTCGCCTTGAGCATGATGTAGGCATTCGTGGTTTGGCTCTTCGATGGTTTAGCTCCTATTTAGCAAATACAGCTGCTCCTGTTTCTTGTGGGGTACCCCAGGGTTCAATACTTGGCCTAATCTAGTTTTCTTTATATATGTTGCCGTTAGGGATTATTATAGGAAAGCACAAGCTGTCCTTTCACTGTTATGCCGATGATTTGCAGATTTATTTGCCTTTAAAACCGAATGTTAGTGTCGCACTAGACTCCCACTCAGTTGTATTAATGATATTAAGTTGTGGTTGTCACAAAATTTTCTTAATTTAAAGAAAGCAAAAACTGAGTGCATCATCTTCGGTAACCCAGATGGTTCAGCTGTGAATTTGGGGGCTCCATACCCTAAGCCTGCTGTCAGAAATTTGGGGGTTACTTTTTATTGCAACATGAAATTTGACATGCAAATCAGTAATGTTGTCAAAATGAGTTTTTTCCAGCTTTGTCTTCTATCTAAAGTTAAGCCTTTTCTTAACAGGCATGACCTAGAAAAAGTGATTCATGCCTTTATTAGTTCGAGGTTGGATTATTGTAATGCACTTTATGTTGGTTTAAATCAAAGCTTCATCTCACGACTTCAACTTGTGCAAAATGCTGCTGCTCGGTTTTTAACAAATACATCTAGGCGTGCTCACATCACTCCCGTCCTCTACACTTTACATTGGCTCCCAGTGCAGTATAGAATAAATTTTAAGATTTTACTGTTCGTTTTTAAGGCCCTAAATGGCCTGGCCCCGGAGTACTTACCTGAGATTTTAACCCTGCGTGAGCACAGCCGGTCGTTACGGTCTTCAAACCAATTGGTTTTAGAGGTCCCAAGGTCGAAGTATAAGCGATGGGGTGATTTGCAGTTGCTGCTCTGAGACTCTGGAACAAGCTACCCCCTGATATTCGCACAATTGCAGATGAAACTAATTTTAGGACTAAACTTAAAACCCAACTGTTTAGAATGGCTTTTAATACGCAGTAGTGGTGTGACAATTTCCTTTTTCTTGTTTCTTTTTAACTTTTCTTTTCTTTTTTTTTGTTATATGTATCTATTGTATAATATGCTGTTTTATTATTTTCTATGATGTGAAGCACTTTGGATACCTGACGGTTGTAGTAAAGCGCTATAGAAATAGAAATAAATAGAAAGAAATGTTGATTGATTGATTTGATTGATTACAGGTCCCTTGCTGGACCCCCTACAGTTTGCCTACAGGGCTAACAGGTCAGTGGCTGATGCAGTCAAAATGGGACTGCATTACATCCTGCAACACCTTGACGCCCCAGGGACATATGCAAGGATCCTGTTCATGGACTTCAGCTCGGCGTTCAACACCATCATCCCGGACATCCTCAGCACCAAACTCACCCAGCTCACTGTACCAGCTTCCACCTGTCAGTGGATCACAGACTTCCTGACTGACAGGAGTCTGCAGGGGTGTGTGCTCTCCCCCCTGCTCTTCTCCCTCTACACCATTGACTGCACCTCAGGAGACCCATCTGTCAAACTCCTGAAGTTCGCTGACGACACAACGGTCATCGGCCTCATCCGGGACGGTGATGAGTCGGCCTACAGACGGGAGGTTGATCAGCTGCCTCTCTGGTGCGGTCAGAACAACCTGGAGCTTAACACGCTCAAAACTGTAGAGATGATCATGGCCTTCAGGAGGACCCCCCCCACACACACACACACACACACTCTGCCCCTCATCACCATACTCAACAGCCCTGTGTCTGCTGTGGAATCTTTCAGGTTTCTGGGAGCCCAACACTGACACGATCATCAAGAAGGCCCAGCAGAGGATGTACTTCCTGCGCCAGCTCAGGAAGCTCAACCTGCCTAAGGAGCTGCTGATCCAGTTCTACATAGCCATCATCCGGTCTGTCCTCTGCAACTCCATCACTGTCTAGTTTAGATCTGCCACCAAAAAGGACAGGAGCAGACTACAACAGACAGTCAGGACTGCAAAAAAAATCAGTGCCAACCTGCCCTCCATTCAGGACTTTCCATTTCCACATTTCCAGAGTCAGGAAACATCACTGCAGATCCATCTCCACCCCGGACACAACCTGTTCCAGCTTCTCCCCTCTGGCAGGCACTACAGAGCACTCTACGCCAAAACCAACAAACTCAGGAACAGTTTCTTCCCACAAGTCATCGCTCTGATGAACAGCTGACTGTGACTCACAATGTCGGGAATAATTCCTGTGCAATAACCCAGTAACTCTGTCTCTAATCAGTCTGTTTACTGGCTACCACGTATACTACTGTATGCCAAATCCACCTACCTCAAGTGCATAACACCTACACATAATACTTATTTATTCCAGCATCCTTTGCACTGTGCTCCATCGCACTGTGTACATGTATGCTTGTATGTGTATGTGCACCTGTATATCACATCCACCTCCGACATGTACGTAATAACAACAATAATGGTAATAATAATTTACTCATGCATCCTTTGCACTCTGCTCATTGCACTATTGTCTCAATCTGTATATTTTGTTTTTGTTTAGTGTGTATGTGTTCTCTATATTGTAGCATGTGTTTGATTTTATTACTGTATTATTGTGTTATTGTATTATTGCATAAGTAAGCACATCGTGAGCATTGTACAATCTAGAGTGAAATTCCTCGTATGTATACACATACCTGGCAATAAAGCTGATTCTGATTGTGATGATGTCTGGTGTCTCCCAAGGGGGTAAGTGAGAGTTTGAACAGTGAAGCTGACCAAAGCCTGCATGGAGGGTTCCATGTAGTCCCAAAAATGATGTCAAGACCCTGCGACATCCCATCGCACATGAGAGCTATAAACCATATTGTTGAGATCAGAAGCTCCCTGGGAATCTAAAAATCTTCAGCCATCAGCAACAGTACATTGGTGTTAAGCAAGTGAGCCTTGTAGGTAAGCTAAACAATCAGTCTGACACACTTATATTGCGCGATCATGTGCAGTAGGACAGGCACCAAAACCATGTGAAGAAAGTGAGAGAGATGGAGAGAAGAGAAGAACACAGGTAGACAGACGAAACAAAAATGCACCAAGTTCACCACATTCACCCAAATAAACACAAACACACTCACTCCCTAAGTCAGTATTCACAGCCTATGTTCTTCTATTTGTGGATTCATTTATTTAAAAGGGACAGTGCATATTAATGAACATCTAAGCTTTTTAGCAATGTAAATATGCCAGAATTAGCCCATAGGTTATTTTACATCTGTAGTCCCCCAGCAGGTCGTCAAAGTACAAGGTAACACAGCTAAACATTAAATTAGATATATAATACAACACAATTTAAGAGACACCACAATTTTCAACATCATACTATAAAAGATATATATACATACTGGTTAGATGCTAAACTGTATTTCGTTCATCTCAGTACCTGTACTCTGTAAGTAATATTTCCCTGGGTATCACGTTTAATCTAATTTCAAAACCTTCATTATTATCCAAGTCCGCCTCATGTGCTGGTTACTATGTAACACATTATTTGGGATTGACATGCTAATTGATTCATTGATTGGCGGATGTTTGTGTGTTTAATTGGCTGTGTGCAACTTCAAAATAACATCCATCATTTGGTTCCTGGAGGCTCTCAGGTGAGTAAACGAACAGAAAACACGCAAACAGATTCAGGCTTTCATATCAAAGCAGATGATTAAATGTGGTGAAACAGCAGCAACATCTGTCGGCGCTGCGGCCCCCGCCGTTTACAGAGTTTCGTTCTTTTTCTCCTCAGACTCTTTAGTCATTTGCAGCCTTGCAGGCTCTGTGCCTCACGTAAATTATCCGGATAAAAAAGTGGCTGTAGCTCTGCTAAACAAAGTCACCTGTCAAAACTGAACAAGCCAAACAAGCCAAACAAGCAGTCTGACAAAAGACTGCAGTGGTATATATTTCCCCGGACCGGACAGTGCATCCATCCTGCAGTGTGCTGCATGATTTTACACACAATTCATTTTGAGGTAGAGCAGCAGCAGCGGGAGGATGAATGTAAACACTGTGCGATAACTTCCTCCCCTCCGGCTGTTTATTTCTTCTTTTCTTCCACCCACAGTGTGTCTTTACTGTGTTTCCCAGCTTTAATCTGATACCAGTCTAATACAATGAAGTAGGCTATATCTTATGTCTACAGCTTTATATGATGGGGTTAGAGCACAACTGAACATTTGCTATGTTATCAAGAAACCGCTCATAAACACAAGTGGAAAGTACATTGTCAAAATATTCATTACTGCAGTTACGAGCTTGGAACTGAGCGCAGAGATTTATTAATTTTAAACAAACTTATTTCTAGTAATATTGAAACCACTACAAAAACAAGCCAGCTGATGTTCATAAGCTACTTTTAAAGTGCCATCATCAGGTCAACATGTTAATGTGGCCAACACTTTGGTTTATGGCCAAATACCTGTAGAACTACTGACATTTGTTTACTGCTGGTTGGCTAATGTTAGCATGCTAATGTGCTAAACTATTATGGTGAACATGGTAAGCAGGCTAACATTGTCATTGTGAGCATGTGAGTTAGTATTTAGGTAAAGGTCAGGTGTTGGGGAAACCTTTCTAAAAATACCCACTGTGTTTCTGGTACAAGGACCTGAGTTGCATCACCAGTCAGTGTCACCTTCAGGTCAGATCTCTGCAGACGGCCAGCGCAGGAATCTGGTGGCACAATGAAACTTTCAGGTTGCCAGAGGATGTTTGTGTTCACTGGAGATGGTGCGACCCTCGTGCTGCTCACATTGTGTTGAAATGTGATCTGACTGCTGATGATGTGCACTCTTGGGCTGTTCGCCAGCATCCATGATTAACATGAATTATGTCACAGTGTATCCCGGCCTGACATTAATCATACAATGTGTGTGTTTAAGTCCTGAGACCCAGAGCAGCCCAACACACAGCACACACATGCTGCACAGTCATGTGCAGGGTTGTCATAGTACAATAGGTACTGTATATGGTAAAATAATTTAGAAGCTTAAAACGATTAGAAAAAACGGCAACTGTTTAAATAAGTAATTAATCATTGCGGTTATTTTTCATGCAAAAATATTGTAAAAATCTCCGGTTGCAGCTTCTTTAATGTGAGAATTTCCTGCTTTTTGTTGTCGTAAATAAATTTTTAACTGATTTTTGGTTGGGTTTGACTGTTGGTCAGACATTTGAAGATGTCATGTCAATCTGTATCCCACGTTTTTAAAATAGATAGATATAAAAGATGATGATGAGATATCCCTGTTGCTGATGTACAGGTGTACTGGTTGCCACAGTCGTGCACAATGACAGCTGCTCTGGCAGCATTAGAAGCTGACCAATTCTTTAAAAACTTGTTTACCATTCTTATCATATACAGGTCTAACATGGTGGAGCACGCAGAAGCTAAAGCTTATAGTTAGGGCTGGCACAGGTGAGTCCTGAACCATCCCTTAGTTATGCTGCTTTAGGCCTAGACTGCCGGGGGATTTCCCATGATGCACTGAGCTCCTCTCTCCTCTACTTTCTCTCCCTCTGTATGCAACCTTATCCCATTATTGCATGTTACTAACACAACTTCTCCCCTTTCCGGTAGTCTTGTGCTTTCTCGTCTCTCTCCTCTCTCCTCCTATCACTTCCTGCAGGTTTTCTGGCTCTGGAGCTGTGGAGTCTGGATCTGTGGTTGCGGGTCACCTGCTGCCCCCGTGTTCCTGCTCGACACCCTCTGCTGCAACGACTATTGTTGCTAGTCTTATTGTTATTATTGTTATTATAATCATTAACATTACGACTGTTACCATTAACACTACTATAAATATCTGTACCATTTTTCATTTAGTCTATAGCAACATCACCTTTACTGTCTGTACCTCTGTGTGGATATTGTGTAGGCTGCCTCCCTCCCCTCTCTCTCTCCTTACATCCCTCTCTTTTTCTCTCTGTTCCTCTCTCGCCCTCTCTCTCTCTCTCTCTCTCTCGCTCTCTCTCTCTCTCCTTCATCCCAACCGGTTGAGCCAGATGGCCGCCGACCCTGAGCCGTGGTTCTGCTCGAGGTTTCTGCCTCTTAAAATTAAGTTTTTCCTTGCCTCTGTCGCCTAGTGCTGCTTTCGGTGGGAACTGTTGGGCTTCTGTAAATAGCATCATAAAGTACAGTCTAGACCTGCTCTTTATGAAAAGCGCTGTGAGATAACTGTTGTTATGATTTGGCGCTATATAAATAAAATTGAATTGAATTGAATAGAAGTACTGATATGCAAATTGTTGATGTTTCCCCATTGACATGTAACTGTGGGAGTGGGAATTAGGTTTGTTCAACAATGATTCATAAAAAGATTGCACCTTTATATTTGTGTCTTAGTTTGTGTGTGCCCCCCCCCCCCCTTTCCCAGGAGGAAGCCCAGCAGAGCGGAGGTCAGTCAGTGATGGTTCACCTGGGCTGCGTCCTCCTATGCTGAACGTGTTTCTCACCTGAATTTCCTGTTTTCAGTCCCTTTTATGCCAATTCCAAAGCTAACCTAACCTTTTAAGAACAACTTTTAATGTCTTAATGGCTTTTGCTGGTAGAAGACTCTCTGATGTGCAGCCTCAAAGGCACAGCACAATGACTTATATTTGAACAGTTACGGGGGTGGGGGGGAGGTCTGCACCAAAACCCACCACTGGGTAGGGCTTTTACTCCTTTCTCAGTCCTCCCCTCTCCTTCCCGCTAACCACACTCCCTCCCATTTCTGTCCTCAGGGCAACACGCTGCATCACTGTTCTGTTTCCGGGCTATTTCAGGAACAGCAGCGTCATGTTACTGTGCTTTTATTTTCCAACAGCAGCCTTCAATAGAACTCATCCTTTATTTGAGGCACACTGAGTATTTAATAGGACACCGGGCACAGCGGGCTGGTAATCTGGCCCTGCAGCACCGTCATCCAGCTCTGATCACGCAGATATCTGCAACAGTCCGCTCCGCACAGACACCACGTCAACAGGCTTTAACACAGTTTGGAGTTTAATTTCACACCGATTATCACATAACTGTGTTTTTAAACAACACACTCTAAGTAGAAATTCAGTCAGCAAATGTAAACAACACACACGATAGCACAAACTCACAATTACGTACAATTATATTCATCCACTGTCATGACTAAGTGAGGTTTGCTGTCTGAATAGTGAAGAGATGTTCAAGTTGCCTCACAGCCCCTCAAACACCATCATCAGCAGAATACAGACTAATCCACAGTCACTTTTATAATTAAAGTGTTCGACATTTCTATCTACCTCACTGCTTCGGCAGTTTTATAGATTTACAGGTTATATGCAATATTTACAATATTTAGCTACTAATTACTGTCAACAAGACCAATCTGACTGTGTCTTTAGGAATGTAAAGTGAATTTTAGAGGCGATATGATACAAAGTCAGTGGTGTAATATTTGTATTTGGTCATCACCAGTGTTGGGCAGTAATAATATTACTTTTCCCAGTAACTAGCAGTGTAACATTACTATTTCCAAAACAGTAATAGCATAACAGTTACTAATCCAAGTAACGCTGCGTTACTGAACGCACCATCTTTGATGTGAATGCGCGACTGCTCAGCGGCGGTGGACCTAATGTTGTTCAAGTCAGCTGTTAGCTAAGAAACTAAGGGAAGAATGGGAGAGAGGCGTTTTATCAACTGCTGTAAGTATCACCATTATTGTGTCACAGTCTACAATGCAAAGAACAATGTTGTCCATTGCAACTGTGTAACGTAATGAGTAACGTAACTAGCTACTTAACCAGTACTAAATAAGTAATATATTCCTTTTTTTAAAGGATTAATAAGTTAGTAACTTATTACAATTTCTGAGTAACTTACCCAACACTGTTGGTCATTAACCAAGATGAAAAGTCAGAGGACCGACGTTGTGTATCGACCGACAGACCAACACTGGCCTAAAACTGAAAATGTGGAGACACAGGCAGGACACTAAAACACACAAAGCATCAGAACGCAGAGCAAAAACTAACAAATTATGATGGTGTAACAAGAGCAAAAATCTGAGGTCAAGGTTGGTTTCAAGTATAGTATGTGTGTCAGTGTGTACCTTTGCTACGATACAAATAGCTGCATCAGACAACAGCAAGTCTGTAAGTGAAGATAATAAATGACCAGCTGCAGAAAAACAGACAGAGGCTGAAGAGGGAGCTGAGGCAGACTGTAATCTGTGCAAAATAAATTGGTCGTGTCTTTACCTGAATACTGAGACAGTCTGACATCCTGACTCTGGTAAGTAGGTTGCGCTAAAACTAGTGGACCCTAAAGGAAAACAGCTCTGCTCCTGCTGTTCTCCGTCTGAGGGAGGAAATGAGGAAGGTCTGCGGAGACCGTCGAGGAGAAGCAGAACCTAATTGGCCGACTGGTAGATTTTATTATAGAACTGACAAAGCCCGTGTGTGAATTGAGACTGACCGCATGCTGATCAGATATCACTGGGATTTTTGCAGAAACACCCTTTGCGAGACTGAAAGACTTCCACAGACAGAAACATGCTGTGTAAAAAGAGAAACACGTCCGTGTTAGAGGACATTGTTCAGGGTGCATCTATATAAACATCTAATTATCAACACGACGTACCGTATCGTCATCCGATGTGGAATCTGCAAAATCCCGAGTCCTTAGAGAACAATTAGAGCTGCGAGGGCTGAAACAGACTGGAGGTTTCACACTCCTCAGTGGGCAACTTTTGGTAAGTTAAATCTAAAGGGTCGGGAAACTCTAATAGGTGTTAATTGTTCTCGTGATGTTGCCAACGGTGACTAGAAATGTCATCAGTTACTGTTTCTTTGAATCTGTTTTTTTTTTCACATCCACGCTTTCCTCATTAGCCGTGCCAGCAGCTGGGCGTCATGCCCGTCAGTTGTTTCACCTCTGGTTCAGACTGAAATATCTAACAGCTTTTTGATGGACTGCCATGGGACCGATATTCACCGTGGCCAAATGATGTATTCTTTTGACTTTGGTGATCTTCTGACTCTTCATCTAAGCACCACAAGCAGGTCAAGGTTTCACCTGTGAAATATATATATTATGGCAGCAGAATGCACTGGCATTAATAGTTTTACAGACAATCATGGCTCCCAGAGGATGCTCGCAATTACTAGTTAGCACTAACGTACAGCAGAGGATGATGGGAATGTCAGTAGTTCTGCAGGTATTTGGAGTTGGACACATTAGGTGCGTTTTAGTTGACTGCAGCTGACTTTCACCCTCTTGGTAATCTAACATGAGCTGCAGGCGACTGCGTCTGCTTCTTGGTAAACCATCACTGAAGCCCCCTGCTGGATATTCTCCACACTGCTCCTCTACCTTAGACGCCGTCTCACTCTGAGCCAGATGAAGAATCTCCACAGTCCATAACTCCAGCCATCATCATGGATGCTCACTTCAAGCTTTTCCTGCACGCTGCATCTTCAGCATTAGCAGCTCCTCTGCTCATGTGACCACAAAGAGACGTATGAAGTATTTACTTTGAGGAGGTTCGGTCTTGCCAGATGGCAAGTTTGTCAGTTTAGAGTGATTTAAGTGGGAAACATATTGTGCAATCACCAACTGGCATGTGATGTGACTGGCAGATTTTCAATTTCATTTGTGTGTATTTAGCATGAAACTGCCGTGATGCTGCCCGTTTCCTGCTTCACACGCAGGAGGTCTGATGATTAATGCAGCTCATTACTGGTTTGGATTGCACTCCCCACATATCTCTCCCCATATTCCACCGGAAGCTAAAAATATGTCGGCTCTAAATCCACGAGTGTGAAAATCTGTTTTTATATTATCAACAAATTCTTTTTAATTGAAGACACGACTCATAGGGCGATTGGGTGGGCCACATTACTCATCACTTGATGGTCTCCTGTGGAGTTTTCTTGTAAACACAGACACTACTGATCCAGGAAGCAGTCCTACGCCAAGCAAATCAAGACACGTGCAGCATTTAGAAATAAAAAGTGAGACCACAAACAGAAACATGCTGCAAGCAGCAAAGACAAAAACTGAAATGTTGTGATGAACATGTCAGCACACGTTTGTTGTTGCCATGGTTTGTGACTCATAATGTCTTGTTTGTTCGACTTTCTTTTTGTATTTGGGTGTGTTTTCTCACTTTGCAGCATCTTTTACAAATTATTTGCTTTTTTCCTTTGTTTCAGATAAGACAAGTGAAGAGAGACAGGAAATGAGGGAGTGGGAGAGACGGGGTGACATGGATAAGGACACCAGGATGCCCCAACAAATAGTTTTCTTAATTGACATGTGTTTTCATGAGTCGCAGTGCGCAGAACTCTCAGGGCCACCGTACCCAAATCAGTCATGTTTTTAGTTACTTTATAATCGTTGTTTACATTGTTTTTTTTCCCAGCTTAGATCTTTAACATGATTTCCAACCAAGTTGTGCTTGAATTGGATGATTGCCATCGGCTGCAATAAACAAGGTAGATTTATTTGATATTTTACAGCACAGGGTTGTATAAGCTACTCACCAAAGAAAATATATACAAAAATGATATATAGTAGATGGTTGGTTAAATAACAAGTCTGGAAATAAACTATTGTACATGGTTCAGGGCTGAGGTGAATTTATGAATTGATGAATTTAAGTCTCAAAGCCTGGGAGAAAAAGCTGCTCTGCAGTCTGGTGGTGCGGCAGCAGAACTTCTATATCTCTTCCCAGAAGGCAGCAGGGTGAACAGGCTGTGGCTCTGGGTGGGTACTGTCCTTTAGTGTCCTTTGGGCTCTGCGTAGGCAGCTCACCGATATCACTGATGCTCGGGAGATGGTACCAATGAGCCCTCCGGTCCTGGGCCGTGCACCTCCCATGTTAGTGATGTTTCCAGTCAGTTCTGTAAAAGCTGACAAGAACTTGGCACGGGAATTTGGCCTTCCTAAGCTTCCTCAAGAAATCCAGTCGTTTCTGAGCATTCTTCACTGGCGGGGAGATGTGAGATGACCGTGTCAGGTTCTCCGTGATGCTGTTTCCCAGGAACCTGAAACTGTTCACCTGCTCCACCTCAGCTCCACCGATGTAGACAGGAGTGTGTGTCTTTATCTTCTTCTTCCTAAAATCAACGATTAGCTCTTTGGTTTTGCTGACGTTGAACAGTAGGTTGTTCTATGACCACCACTCTACAAGATTATGAATATGAAGTCTCATTGTTGTTTGAAATCCGGCTGATGATGGTGGTGTCATCCGCAAACTTCACGACAAAGATTTCTCTCCATGTTGGGGGATGCAGTCGTGGGTGTACAGCGTGAACAGGAGGGGGCTGAGCACACAGCCCTGGGGGGCTCCGGTGTTGAGCACTAGAGTGGAGGACGTGTGTTCAAAAATCCAAACTGACTGGGGTCTGTTTGTGAGGAAGTCCAATATCCAGTTGCAGAGTGTTGTATTTAACCCAGAGTGCTGAGTTTGCTGATCAGCTTCATGGGGAGATTGTGTTGAACGCTGAGCTGAAATCCACAAACAGCATTCAGATGTAGGTGTTGTTTTTCTCAAGGTGTGTGAGGGTTGAGTTTGTTCTTCATGTGTTTCTCAAAGCACTTCATCTGAACATATATATATATATATATGTTCAGATGATGTTACTGTATGGCACAGAGGAAGAAGATACATCCGCCTCTGATACATACACAATACTTAGTTAGCAGATGCATTCACTCTTGGTTTGACTCTTGCATAGACTTTTCTATTCTGGACATAAACTTTGAGGAATCTTCCATAATGCAACCACTGGACAAACACTGGTACCTTTACTTCACATCGTCTCTAGTCACTGCAGCTGGATATTTTATTTAAAATAAAATACAGGAATCAAATGTCTTCGTCCCTGCTTTGTAAGTATGACTAATGTTAGCAGAAGTATATGAGGTGCCACTAGGGACGTTATTCAGAATTACCATGCTTATACATGTACTTTTCCTCTCACACACATATGAATGGCAAACTCATTCACATACTATACTGAAAAGTTCACACACAACTGAAACGCTCAGTACGTTGTATGAGAGGATTTCAGTTGAACAGGAAGGCATTTCAGTTGAACAGGAAGGCATTTCAGTTGAACAGGAAGTTGTTTAAATAAAAGCACACATCTCACAATACAAGCGAACAACTGTTGATCGTACAACGGCATTATGTTTATTGCATCTGACGCACATAGTTTGATTTCTTCCAAAGTATATGTTCAATTTCAAACTAATCAGATGGGTCGGCTTTAGCCCACTGCTAGTTATCAAATGCCAGCACACCAGCGCTGGCGAGAGCGTTTCAGTTGGGTGTGTGTGAGCGTTTCAGTTGTGTGTGTGTGTGTGAGCATTTCAGTTGTGTGTGTGTGTGAGCGTTTCAGTTGTGTGTGTGTGTGAGCGTTTCAGTTGTGTGTGTGTGTGAGCGTTTCAGTTGTGTGTGTGTGTGAGCGTTTCAGTTGTGTGTGTGTGAG
This sequence comes from Micropterus salmoides, assembly GCF_014851395.1. Lineage (NCBI taxonomy): Eukaryota > Metazoa > Chordata > Actinopteri > Centrarchiformes > Centrarchidae > Micropterus > Micropterus salmoides. Next base: position 3,465,916 of record NW_024041151.1, read on the forward strand.
CGTTTCAGTTGTGTGTGTGTGAGCGTTTCAGTTGTGTATGTGTGAGCGTTTCAGTTGTGTATGTGTGAGCGTTTCAGTTGTGTATGTGTGAGCGTTTCAGTTGTGTGTGTGTGAGCGTTTCAGTTGTGTGTGTGTGAGCGTTTTAGTTGTGTATGTGTGAGCGTTTCAGTTGTGTGTGTGTGAGCGTTTCAGTTGTGTGTGTGTGAGCGTTTTAGTTGTGTATGTGTGAGCGTTTCAGTTGTGTGTGTGTGAGCGTTTCAGTTGTGTGTGTGTGAGCGTTTCAGTTGTGTGTGTGTGAGCGTTTTAGTTGTGTATGTGTGAGCGTTTCAGTTGTGTGTGTGTGAGCGTTTCAGTTGTGTGTGTGTGAGCGTTTCAGTTGTGTGTGTGTGAGCGTTTCAGTTGTGTATGTGTGAGCGTTTCAGTTGTGTGTGTGTGAGCGTTTCAGTTGTGTGTGTGTGAGCGTTTTAGTTGTGTGTGTGTGAGCGTTTCAGTTGTGTGTGTGTGAGCGTTTCAGTTGTGTATGTGTGAGCGTTTCAGTTGTGTATGTGTGAGCGTTTCAGTTGTGTGTGTGTGAGCGTTTCAGTTGTGTATGTGTGAGCGTTTCAGTATGTGTGAGCGTTTCAGTTGTGTATGTGTGAGCGTTTCAGTTGTGTGTGTGAGCGTTTCACTTGTATGTGTGTGAGCTTTTCAGTATAGTATGTGAATGAGTTTGGTTTCATGTGTATGTGTGAGGGAAAGTACATGTATATGCATGGTAATTCTGAATAATGTCCCTAGGGGAACCTCATGAAGGTAAACAGCCGCCTGATGCTTCTCAGATTAGTTTTAATAACGGTAGAATGACTTCCGCTGAGACGCTTACATCCCCCAAAGATTTTTGCTCCAACTGCTGATACGTCCAGTCTGCCAAACCTCCACCTGCTATAACAGGATCTGTTGAGATTGCCATGGCTGTTAAAGTGATCATATGGCACAGAGCTGCTGCCCTGGCTCTGCTCTGTATATATACACCAGGGGGGATTTGATTCCTCAGGCATGCTTGCTGGGTAAGCAGGGAGCAGCTTGATGCAGAGCCATGAATGCCAAACACGACTATATAACCAGTTGTTGCTATAAATGGTTTTATCTTGTAACGCGGTGTTCCTCGCTGAAATAATCAAATAAATGACACCTTTCAGGGTGTTATTTTCTTTATTTCCATCGTCTGTCTTCAGTGCAGGTTAGTGAAGCAGCAGACATTTGTCTTTAACTGAGTGTGGATGCTTTTGCACAGTGAACACGGTGACACGATCTGCACTTGAAATGTGATTTCAGCCTTAAAAGGACACTAAATCTGCCTGTGGATGCATATTTGGGAGGCTGCATAATCACAGTGCTGTACCTTTGTAAATAAGGAAGCAGAAGGATACAATTGATTGCTTAAAGCTGCTGTAGGCAGTTTCTTTCACAAGCATTTTTTGTTATATTTGTTGAAATTCTCTTTACATCCCGACAGCAATCAATAAATCAAATGCTCTGACCCAAAAATGAGAAAAACACAGTATCTGTGGCTCCTGCAGGAATGTAATTAGCATGGACAATCATTTCATTCAGTCCCAGTAAACTCTTGCTGGTTTCTCCAGTGTTGCTCACTCCACCTTTAAGTTAAAGGCAATAGCTTTGCTGGGTGATTTTATCATCACCTGCTCTGGTCAGTGATTTTAATCCTGTCTGCAGCTGGGTCATTTTTCACCTCAGTTATAATCACAACTACAATCACCTCCTGTGGTTCTGTGTTCTGGCTGGTTCTTTGGTCATTTAAAACCCGTCTGGAGCTACGTCCTCATGCTTCTAATTTATTTATTCTTTTGTATTACTGCTCTGATAGATGCTAACACCGACATACAGGCCGGTTTGGGAACCAATATGAAAAAATAAAAGCCATCAAATGTGCTGTTGTAACGGCAGCTATACAGGGAACTGTTTATATTTAGTCAAATTGTCTCCATTAAAAGCAGCTGAATTAGCTGTTAGCAGTGGAACCTTGAACGTATGACAGCGATTCAAGTTTTATCTGAGCCTTCAGACTCGGCACCTCTCCCACTTGAACCTGGACTGGACTCATTTAATTAACAGCTGATGTTTACCTTGTTGTATTGGTACATTTACTTAAGTAAAATACTATCGTAGTATTTCTTCCACCACTGCAGGAGGAAAGCATCCTCTTTTCCATGAGCAGAAATGATTTCTCGTGTACTGTGACCTGTGTATTTGTGTACACAGAGCGAGATAATGACTGGCGAACAGCTGAGGCTACTGAACAGTTTATGCTGACCATCTGCAGAACGGCACCCTGGGAAATTAAGTAAGCAAACACTGTTAATTAGCGGAATATGTGTATGAATTAAAATCATTTACTGGTGATAACTGCATGTCTGTGTATTATTGCAGTGGTGGAAGAAGTACTCAGAATCTTCATGTAAATGTACACCAATTACAATAATGTCAAAATTCTCATTTATAAGTAAAAGTTACTTTTTTACTATTTTACTCTCAGCTTCAAGTAGTTTAATGTAGTACATGTATTATCAGCTTCATGTAGTTAAAGTATCAGCAGTAAAAGTACACAAGTATTATCAGCTTCATGTAGTTAAAGTATCAGCAGTAAAAGTACACAAGTATTATCAGCTTCATGAAGTTAAAGTATCAGCAGTAAAAGTACACAAGTATTATCAGCTTCATGAAGTTAAAGTATAGCAAGTAAAAGTACACAAGTATTATCAGCTTCATGAAGTTAAAGTATCAGCAGTAAAAGTACACATGTATTATCAGCTTCATGAAGTTAAAGTATAGCAAGTAAAAGTACACAAGTATTATCAGCTTCATGTAGTTAAAGTATCAGCAGTAAAAGTACACAAGTATTATCAGCTTCATGAAGTTAAAGTATCAGCAGTAAAAGTACACAAGTATTATCAGCTTCATGAAGTTAAAGTATCAGCAGTAAAAGTACACAAGTATTATCAGCTTCATGAAGTTAAAGTATAGCAAGTAAAAGTACACAAGTATTATCAGCTTCATGAAGTTAAAGTATAGCAAGTAAAAGTACACAAGTATTATCAGCTTCATGAAGTTAAAGTATCAGCAGTAAAAGTACACAAGTATTATCAGCTTCATGAAGTTAAAGTATCAGCAGTAAAAGTACACAAGTATTATCAGCTTCATGAAGTTAAAGTATCAGCAGTAAAAGTACACAAGTATTATCAGCTTCATGAAGTTAAAGTATCAGCAGTAAAAGTACACATGTATTATCAGCTTCATGTAGTTAAAGTATCAGCAGTAAAAGTACACAAGTATTATCAGCTTCATGTAGTTAAAGTATCAGCAGTAAAAGTACACAAGTATTATCAGCTTCATGAAGTTAAAGTATAGCAAGTAAAAGTACACAAGTATTATCAGCTTCATGAAGTTAAAGTATAGCAAGTAAAAGTACACAAGTATTATCAGCTTCATGAAGTTAAAGTATCAGCAGTAAAAGTACACAAGTATTATCAGCTTCATGAAGTTAAAGTATCAGCAGTAAAAGTACACAAGTATTATCAGCTTCATGAAGTTAAAGTATCAGCAGTAAAAGTACACAAGTATTATCAGCTTCATGAAGTTAAAGTATAGCAAGTAAAAGTACACAAGTATTATCAGCTTCATGAAGTTAAAGTATAGCAAGTAAAAGTACACACGTATTATCAGCTTCATGAAGTTAAAGTATAGCAAGTAAAAGTACACAAGTATTATCAGCTTCATGAAGTTAAAGTATCAGCAGTAAAAGTACACAAGTATTATCAGCTTCATGAAGTTAAAGTATCAGCAGTAAAAGTACACAAGTATTATCAGCTTCATGAAGTTAAAGTATCAGCAGTAAAAGTACACAAGTATTATCAGCTTCATGAAGTTAAAGTATAGCAAGTAAAAGTACACAAGTATTATCAGCTTTGTGTAGTTAAAGTATCAGCAGTAAAAGTACAAAAGTATTCTCAGCTAAAGGATTCAGCAGTAAAAGTACACAAGTATTATCAGCTTCATGTAAAAACTATAATCTTTCCCTCTGAAATTTAATGGACTGGAAGTTTAAAGTTGCATAACATGAAAATACTAAAGTACAGTAAATGTACCTAACAATTGTACTTGAGTAAATGTACTTAATTACTTCCCTCCCTTTGTGTGTAATCATCTTTCTGGTAACTCTTATCTCCACTTTGTCCTTTTTAACGTCTCCTTCACGTGCTCCCTCGCTCTCTGCTGTAAAACTCTCCGTACTGCATTAATCTCAGTCTTCAGCCTTTTTCTTCACGCCGACCTAAATACCGTCTCCTTTATCAGACCTAAAAAAACTGCACAAAATGTATTCCATGGAGCCAAATATTAAAATGCAAATGGTGCGGAGTTAAATTAGACGTCTATCGAATGAGATTTGGAATGACAGCTATAACCCCAACATGTGGTCAGGTAGGACTGCCTCCATAACTCGATTATGGCAGTTCACATTTTATGAGGTTTTTTTAGAGCAGGAACATCCGATTTCAGGCCTCCAACTGTGCTCCCTCTGCAGATGATGACTTTACCATCCATCCTGACCCAGACTCTAAACACTATGACAGTCTATTCCACACTTTTCCATTTTAAGAAAATATTCCAGTTCTCCCTGCCATCACTACATTTTTTATGCCGAGGTCACAAGATATCGTGACTCGTTTTGAGAATGCAACGCACGCACAGTAATGATGTATTTCACTATGAGTTTGTCTCAGTGCTGCTGCTGTCTCAGACAATTAGGAAGGGGTGAGGTAATAAAACTCCACACTCCTGTCTGCTAAAAAACATACATTTATCTAGCATTAATTAGCACAAATGTATGCAAATACTTTGAGAGAAATGTCATGCAGCTTGATTTTAGTTTTATATCAATTAGTAATTGTTGTTAAAGGTCCAGTGTGTAATATTCAGGATCTATTGACAGAAATGCAATATAATATTCATAACTATGTTTTCAGTGGTGTAAGGTCTTACATAATGAACCGTTATGTTTTTATTACCTTAGAATAACACATTTCTATCTACATACACTCATGGAAGTCGCCATGTTGCTCCAGTAGCTTCTCCTGCTCGCTTGCAAAGCTTATGCCTGGTTGGTTGTTGGGATTGTGTTGTTGTCCTGCATCCTCTGTCTATTATTTTATGTTTTTATTTAATCCCAGTACCCTACCCCACAAAAGGCTTTTTGTCTCCTGCCAAGCCGTTATTGTAAATGAGAAACTGTTCTTAACTTGTCTGGTAAAATAAAGGTATAATAAAAAATGGGAGGGGTGACTGATGGTGCATTCATGTGGTGTCGGAATAATCAGAATCTTTTTTTCCTTCCTGCCACTAGGCTGCCACCTACAGGAGAAATTGGCTTCCAAAAGTCCAGCCATCACAAAGATTCATACAGCTGAATCCTGGTAGGACTGAACCTTTATTATTTTGCTGCAGTGAAACTCATCTGGACTAAAAAGGAGTGTGAATCTTTCAGTATCTCACAATTAGATTCCAGTTCTTATGTGGCATTCAGACCAAACAAGAATTTAATCCACGCAACGTTTCAAGTGTTTTAAGTGTTTTAAGTGTTCACACATAACAAGATAACACGAATGCACACAACTCATCATGATGAAGATTTGTTAAACATATGAATTCATGCTTTGTCAGGTCTGTCAGCAGGACAACAACTTCAATGTTTGTTTTCTGAATGGAGTTTGGACGATCAGGGCTATGCTATGCTAACTTGTTCACAGTTATGTACAACGATAGCTAGAATAAAGTTACATGCACATGTTTTCTGAACTCACCAGGTAGTTTAACCTCCTCGCTTTCTTTTCTCCAAGTAAGGTCCAGTTTTGTCCGTTTTTTAAATATAATTATGAAGTAGTAGTCCAACAGAGCTCTGAGTGCCAACCCACGCTAACAACACTGGAACCGGATGTGCACGGAAGTTCGCTGCTGAGAAGCTTGAGTGAAGATAAATCAATGTTGTAATCCCAAAAACTAAAGTAAAAAGCTAATTTAATAAAAGCAGTTTACTCCGAGCTCCTCCTTGAACAAACGGCGTAGTAGTCAGAGCGTAATAAAGTCCGACTACAGGTGTTTATTTGTCCACAAGCTGCTCCCTGCTCCTCTCCCTCAAGTTTAGCAGTTCACTTTTGGTCTGAAAGCACCTTTAGGGTCACAATTTTACTCAAAATCGATTCTTGACTCAAAATGAAATTCTGATTCTCTTTTCAGTACAGCTAATTTCTGGATGTACTCCAGTGCGCTGCGTGCTAACACAGGCGGTGTGGCAAAGTATGGCATGAAAGCAGCTCTGGGTGACGGCGTGTGACGTGAGCCCAGACATCTGTAGTGTTCCTGAAGTACCTGATTTTAATTTTGCTTTGTGGGCATGTAAAAACATTTGATGGTTCCATCTTGAAACTTCTTTTCTGCATTGAGTACCTTTTTTTTACTACTCTTAATACATTTAAGTACATTTTCCTGATTAAACTTACAATATTTTAAATAACTAACGTTTCCAATGCTGGACAGAGTATCAGAGCATTTTTACAATATGGTACTTTTACTATTTGAGTACTTCTCATTATATTTTAGAGTTACTGTGCTTTCTAACAGGTTAGTTTAGCAATCCCACAGCCTAACTGCTGTTACCAGCTGAGCCTCCCCTAAGTGGCCTTGTGGGTGACCTGTGGGTGACGCAGACTTGTTGTGGGAAGCACGTTTTACCTAAAAGTGCAGCTATGAGGGTAGTTAAGTTACTTCAGCCATAACATAGCAAAATGATGCACTTTCACCCAGGGCTGCAGCTGTCGATTATTTTAGTAATCGAGTATTCTACAGATTATTCCATCAATTCATCCGATGGGAAATACTTTTGATGGGCACCCTGGTACCGGGATCAGCTGTGTAACTTGCATCACTGTAACGTTCCAACCCAAAGTCCCAGACTTACCAGTTGGAGAACAATAGCAACAAATGCATGGTTGGACATTTACAACTAAGAATTGTTCCTTAACTTTCCTGGCCTTCATCTCAACTAGCAATCATCATTTACCTGCTAAATGCAGTTTCTCCAAGTTCAGACGGACATACTTGGAAGCTCAGACTTAGCGAGTTCGGCTCGGGAGTACAAACTCCCAGGAACAGGAGCACGCAGTCAGTCATTCAGCATTAGGAAAAGCAGCGGACTTGATGACGCCACGTCCTGTTAGCAGGCGGGACCTCACATCTCCAAAAGTGTCGTAACAAATTTTCAAATCAGCTCTGTCTTAACATATCGACCACATATTTGGAGTTTAAACAACTATATCCCTGCTAAAACCCTCTTTAAACTGTATTCCGTGGTGGGAAATGCATTCTGGGATACTTGGTTATCCAAAGTCCAGAGTGTAGACCTGTTGCTTTCTGCTCAGATGCTGAAGCGTTGCCGTTGTTGTGGTCGGCTAGTTCTGTTAGCTTGAAATGATCCCAGACTTTGGACCCTTTCTGTCTTTTTCTCTGTCCTGTGTCTTCTTTGTCCCTCGCTATTTTCCCTCTCTTCCTCCATTTTGCAATCAGCGCTGTATATCGCGTCGTGTTAAGCTGCTGCAGTAACTGGTTCACTATCAGCTAACTTAAGTCTCCCCTCACACAAACCTGAAGGGAAACTCGGAGCCCCAAAAAAAGAAGCTCCATGAAGAAATACAGCAGCAGTTTGTAAACTCTTATCAGGCTTTCTGAATTAATGCACGGTCAATGGAAGAGGGTTTTTTCTCCTCTTTCCTGGATGACATCATGTATTAATACTTGAAAGCTGGCTTTCTAATTTTAAGGCCACCGTTTCAAAGCTAAAGCCCGGCCAGCGCCTGTATGTCTGTTATGTGTAGATCTGTGTGTGTTTGCTGGGGGAAAGATCTTATGGCTCAGCAGAAAAAAATGGCTGAGAAATGAATGTTGCTCCTGTCCTGAAAGTCACACACAGGCTGTTTTCTCCCTCACAAAGCTGTTGTTATTCAAGACACACTTGTACAAATGCTTTTATACTCTAACCGATGTTTAACTCCAGCTCTCAGATCGTGCACTGTCACAGTATTTGGGGATGTGAGCTGTTTTAATTGCAACCCTGCCTCCTAGAAATGATCTTTCTATTTCACTCCTTTGTTTCTAGCCAAATGCTGAAAGTGAAACGTAAACACTGTGTGGATTATGTTCAGTGTCTTAAAGCATTTTAGTATCCATATCTTAAAGGAGACCTATTATACTGCACTCCAGTCCTATATTTTAGTTCTGTGACTCCTGTATGACAGCTTTGTATGATTAAATTTTCTGTCTTATACTGGAACATCATACAGGCCCTCATTTCAGCATCTGTCTGAAACAAGCTGTAGATGCTCCTGTCTCTTTAAGGCCCCCCCTCTCAAAGCCCCCTGTCTTCTAATTGGCCATTGTCTTGTGTGTTTACCAGGTTACCGCAGGGATAGGGCTGCACATTCCTTTGTGGGCGTGGCCAGCATTCTCTGCCTGGAGCGAATGACCATATATGGAAATCAGTCTCGGAATGACATCATAACGAGCCGTTAGTAGAAAAAGCATTTTAAAACAGAGCGTTCGGAACAGGATATCTGAGGTTTTGGCTCACAGGCATTTCTATTAAATACTTTTGCCTCTTTATTTGAAGCTTTGGCCATGTTCAACATCTGACATTGTAACATTATAGAAATGCCAGAAAATATGAACAAGCATAATAGGTCCCTTTAAATGTCTCACTTAGGCATTTAAGTGTTTTGAGACAGAGTCACCAAACTCTCGTCCAGTGAAGATAATACCTGTATTGTATTGTAATATAGAATGTCAATACCTTTATTTGACTATTCATCTGATCCAACAGTCATTTATAGGTTCGGTCCATTCAATGCTTTCATACATACAAAGCAGCAATAAATATTAGTAAGAGCTATTAGTGCGTACTACATCCCTGGGGTAAATACCTCGGGGAAGAAGTAAGAGTTAACAAAATCTTGCATTCTGAACCATTTGTAGGGGTTTCACCGCACAAGCTGGAGGACCTCCTAGGAGGGCATTGCAATAGTCGAGGCGAGAGATAACCCTGGCCTGTGCCAGAAGCTGGGTGGCATACTGAGTGAGGTAGGGCCTGATTTTTATTATGTTGTACAGAGAAAAGCGGCATGACCGAGAGACAGTAGCAACATGGTCTGAAAAGGACAGCTGGTCATCAATTATGACACCCAAGTTTCTCACCACCCTGGCTGGAGTGATGGTGGACGATTTGAATGCAGATACATTAATAAAAAGGTCTTTGGGCTTCTGAGATTGAAAAAAAAGCTAAATTGGTCAATAGTACTGTGACTACAAATGAAACCAGAACGCTTCCGATACCAACATCTTGTCCCTTGCCTACAGATTCTGTTTTCACAGGCAGGCAGTTAAACCTGAACTCCAGGAGGGTCTGAAAGGTGGGGTCAGCGATTCTAATCCAATACACGTCTATTTGTCAAATCCAGCAAATATCTCCTCACGGCCCGCTAGCTGTCCTTTCTGTGCGTGTTTGTTCTCAGTCCTGGCTCTGTAAATGGCCCACACAACACTGTCCCAGCCATGATGTGTGTTAAATTACTTGCCCACAGACGTTCAGCTCACTCTCTAGTTCACCACGACATGCTGTCAAAGAAACACATGATTTGATATCATCAAAAAAAAACAGTATTACAGAATTTCAAAGCATTTCATAGGTTGTTATTCGCTAAATTGATGCTAATTTTGTTTGGTTTTTGTTATTTTATTTGAACAACCTCTGACTCACTTCTCAAACTAAACCCACACCTTTTGTTAGACGTAGAGCTGCATTTGATCCAAAAATACATAAAATCACTGGTTCCAGCCTCTCAAATGTGAATATTTGTTGGTTTATTTTGTCTTCTCTGATATTAAACTGAGTATCTTTAGTTTTTGGACTGTTGGTTAAACACAAACAATTTGATGAGGCTTTTCTTACTATTCTCTTCCTGACATTGTTTTTGGTGCAACTAATAATCAATTAATCTTAAAAATAATCCACATATTAATGAATAAGGACAATAATTGTTAGTTGCAGCCCCAGTTATGTGGTTGCTTTGTCTCCGTCAGCTCACTGCTTGGCCTCACGGGTGTTAGTGAAGTGAAATACGTGGTGAACCTGACACAGACGGTTTCCTCTGAGGACAACACTGGCTTGACGCTTCTTGACACACACATTTATACAAATACAGTATATCTGCTACAGTCCTGTTTCTGAGAACATATGAGTGTCCTCCATCATTTTCCTTCACCCCCCTCTCTCTCTGTTTCTCTGTGTCAGGACGACTGGGCAGCGTTGTGTTGCGTTGTGTGTAATGAAACGGTGACCTTTTGTTAGCCGAGCTGTAATTGGCTAAATCAGCAGAGCTTTCCCACGCTCCACAAAACACAATTCACTGCATTCACTATCAGTTATGGCACACACACACACACACACACACACACACACACACACACACAGGACTGTAATATCAGCACGTATTGTGCTCAGAAATGTTCTCTGGGGCGACCCAAAGGTCCAGTGCTGGTTTAAAAACAGTGTGTGTTTTCATGTGTGTCTGTAGAATCACTTTATGGTTACGGCACATTACGTGTGTGTGTGTGTGTGTGTGTGCGCGTGCGCGCGTGCGTGCTCCCTAAAAGTAAAACTTCAGCCAACGAAGGCCTTGAGGTCCAACTATGGTCACAAATCTAATGTAGATACAAACACCACAGGTTTAAACTTTACACCTGAAATATCTTGTGTCCTGATAAAATCCACAGGAGATTTAAGACACTTTCATTTACTCTAACTTAGCCGTTGTTCTCTCATTAAAAACTCGGGGAAAATTTGGCTTCAGCGATTTCAAGATGAAACAATCATTCGAAAGACATAACAAACTATTAAGGTCATCAGCTTCAGGTGCATCAGCACAGGAGGAGGGCCGACCCTGATTTACACAGAAGACTAAAATCTGATTTGTTATCTGACCACGAGAGAGCCACTCACGTCCGCTTCCGGCCCATGGGACCTTATTTCGGTAAAAATATGTACGGTACTCAACAGCGAGAGACAACTTATTTTAACCTGTTTGAACTGTGCCCTAAATAAAAAATATATCTCACCTGATGTGTTTTATCCAACAACTCTCGGTCCTTTTATCATGTACACATGGAAGTTCTTTGAGCTTCAGTGACATTAGCTTCAGTCATTGAGAGAAAAAGTCACGACATCACATACTTTTGGGTTTGTGGTCTTTGTAACTATGTATTTTCACAGTCTTATACTTCAACAGTACATCAACTGTGACTTTCTTGACTTTTAAATGTATATTTTAAATTGACCTTCATCGTGTGTAATTCATATTAGTTATCTCTTGTTATTGATTTTGACCACCGAACATATTTTTCCCGAAGTAAGGTCCCACGGTGGTCCACCGGAACGGAGGGACTTCGGCAACTGAAAGTGTTTTTAAACAGGAACTCTAATCATTTTCTACATCAGCCTGTTTCTCCAGGTGTTTCCAGGTGTCCTTTAGTATCTCAGAGGGAGCTGTGTGACCAAACCAGACAATTTCCTATAGACTTGCATCGTGAAAGAAGAAGCTGTGAAATGTTGAGTTTTACAACCACCCTGCGATGGACTGGCGACCTGTCCAGGGTGTACCCCGCCTTTCGCACGATGTCGGTTAGGATTGGCTCCAGCCCCCCCTCAACCCTGTACGTAGGATAAGCAGTTGACAATGGATGGATGGATGGAGTTTTACAACCCTGTGTGAAACAACCATTTGATTTTATAATAATTTTAAAGATTCTTCTGGCTTTTTAGCCTCTATTTAAGGCTGAACATGAACGTAATCCACTACTGTAATCGTTATTCGGACTTTGCGTAATGAAGGTGCCAGAGATGCATCGCATTGTTCAACCTGAGCAATGACGTCAACAATTAGGGCTACTCAACCCTTAAAAAACTAATAAGCTCAATTAATTCATTTCAAGCATGTATTATTCATTCCCGTTTGGACAGTTAGTTGCAGAGTCGGGTAACTCTACAGTGGGCCAACTTTGTTTAACATCACTTTCACATTTGGCATGTTTTCTGCTTCTCCTTAAATGTTTATAACAATACAAATCAACCCACCTTACCAGCTATAATTACCCCGCAGTGCCGATGTCACCACACTGAGTTTCTGTTCCCTCTCTGTGGAGTGATGCAGCTCTAATTTATGTTGAACTTCAAGGGTATGAACAGTAAAAAAAACAACTGTACAGCAGCAGTGAAATGTTTACTTCTACCTCCACCGTGAGCTTCCTCCTGCTACCCAGCTACAAAAGTCTGATCAGTGTGAGCCCAGCTGTGAGTAATCACATTATACACCTGCAGACTACAGAGTTGAAAAGGTTAAAGACGGGGAGGAAAAGGTTAAGCTGTATTGATTTCAAACAAAAGAGGGGAGGAGACGGGGAGGAAGGAGGGAGTGTAAGTGTACAAGAGGAAGACGGAGGAGGGAGTTATAGGAGAGTTTGAGGCTGAAGATTTAAAAAATGTTTTGGCTGCAAGTGTTTCTGAATCACCTGAAGAGGAAACGCTGCTAACAAAGTGCGACCGAGAGGGATGAGAACCAGAGAGCAACGACTGAGAGACAGAAATGTGATAAATATAGAAGCATAAGAGAGCAATATTTTGAACAATTTCATTTCTTAACAGCACATATCAAAGAAGTTTCAGATAACAATAAATTAAGAATCATCCTAGTATAAGTAAATACAGCAAATCTTGCTGACAAGTACGTGTCCCTGTGTCTCAACCGGATGGACAACGAGTGACTCAGTGAACTATTGTAGGTTAAATATTGTTTTATGTTATTTTTATTGTTGTAACTTTTCTGCAGAATGCTTTAAAAGTATTGTTTAACCCAAACATTAATGCCAGTAAAGCACATTGAACTGAACTGAAATTGAGAGAGAGACACAGATGATTGTTATATTGTTTCTTTACGTCTAAACCACTGGCGACAAAAGTGAGTACCCCTAAGTGAAAATGTCACTTTTGTTGCCGGCGGTTTCGACATTAACGATTAATGATGTGTTATTTTGAGGGGGCAGCAAATTTACACTGTTATACAAGCTGCACACTCACTACTTTACATTTTATTAGCAAAGTGTCATTTCTTCAGTGTTGTCACATGAAAAGAGATAATCAAATATTTCCAAAAATGATGAGAGGTGGAGTCACTTTTGTGAGACACTGTTTTTAATGTAAGGGGTGCGGTTCAGCTCACCTGATAGGGCGCGTACCCCAAGTCCTTTACTGCAGCGCCTGGGTTCGAATCCAACCTGTGGTCCTTTGCTGCACCCTGATCTCTCTCTCCCTCTCCCTCGTTTCCTACCACTATCCACTGGCATAAAATGTGCCAAGAAATATCTTCTTTTCAACATCAAATATGTCGTTTTGGGACAATCAACAATCAACCTCTTTTGTTGTTAATGTATGAGGATGCTTAAAATATATATATAGAGAGAAACTTTATGACCCATTTCTGTGTAAAAGGTCCAGGCAGACCTTGCGTAAAAAACTATAAATAGAAGAATGGCCCATTTTTATATTCGGAGAGCACGTCTCCGTGGTACGTGGGCGCCAGACAGCCACAAAACGGTCTGCAAACGTTACGTGTAGCCAAAGGGTTACCCTTATGTTTCCTATCTCCTTGTTTCCTTTCCACTTGTTTCCTCTCCTCACAGACTTCTCCATATAAGCTTTTCTCTTTTTACACTTTAATGCTCCTTTCTTCTCCCCCTCCTCCGCCGTTCTCGTCACATCTTCCCCATCCCTCGCTCCCAGCTCGCTTTCTTCGTTGATGGAGAAATTCAGGCTTCAAAAGAACATCAAACCTTTACATCTCCAACACACACAGATGTAGTGAGAGTAGTTATTGCACACATATTTACTGTACAAACGTCACACATAACGCTGCTCCTACACTAATAGGCTGTCAACACACACACTGCAGCAAACACACACAGTTCCTAAGAAGCATAAACACACAGAATAATGAAATTCAACCTGAAGAAAACAGCCGGTGTTACCATGGAGAGAGAGAGAGAGGAGACGTTCTCTGATGAAATGAGGGAAGAAGCAAATCCCGAGGGAGAGGAGAGGGGGAACTGACAAATCTGCAGGCTGCAGATAAACACAGAGGTGAAGAAGAGTGTAGAATAAGAGAGTGGGAGAGGTGTCTATAGAAGCAACGGAGGAGGAAAAACAGAATGAAGGCTGAGCCGGTGGATTTACAGCTTCCGACCAGACCTTGACCCGAAGCCTGAGCTGTTAAACACCGCAGCGCTTGGAAAGTGGACCACGGGCCGGAAAATAAATCCAAAACATAAAACCATAAACCACCATAAAACCTGGGTACTACGAAGCAAGTTCAACATACCCAGGATATCTTTTCGTTTTCTGGCTTCATTAAACCTAGCCACGATCAGGCTGAGCGGTCTCACCACACTGGTTACCAGCTCTGTAAGTCAGCCCAGGATTTCCCCATGCAGCCGTGAGCAGCAGATGACCAATCATAAACATGGACGAGTCTACTGGCTGCCGAGGGGAATATTTTACAAACCAAGAGAAAACTATAAAATTAAACAAATACTAGGAAGTAAAACACATAATCCAGCTGCCACATGCAGGAAGACAGAAACCTTCCGACAGAGTGAATGTGGAAGATAATATATAGTAATAAGCCATGTTATGTGCCTCAAGCAAGGCAGTATTTATTTCATTTACATTTATTCACTGAGCTGATGCTTTTATCCATTACTATACATGTCAGAGGTCGCACGCCTCTGGAGCAACTAGGGGTTAACTAGGTGTCTTGCTCAGGGACACAATAGTGGATGTCTTACAGTGGGAATCAAACCCAGGTCTCCCACACCAAAGGTGGGCATCTTATCTATGCGCCATTTCAGCAAACACGCTAACTCTCCTAGCTTGTTGTAATTGTCCATTTCAAGACTGTAGCTGTGTTTCCACCAATGTTTATTTATGCACATTTTTAAGTATCACATTAGAAAGTGTTGATGGAACAGCAAAATTTGAAAAATACTCGCTTCAGGTGTTTTTTGCCTTTGTTGAAAAAGGGTTAATGCGCTAAATGGGAAAAACACTTTTGCCAAATAAATTCTGACGTAGCAAACTTGTAACTGTATACATCCATAGACTGTATATAAGAAGTGGACGTAGTCATCATGACGTCACCCGTTGGTTTGTGGACTGCCGTTTTGAAGCCTCGAGTTTGGCCGATAGGGCGGCCGCCATGTTGAGTTTGTGCAACCAGGACAAGATGGAGCTAACAGCTGTGTGTGGAGCTAGCTAGCTTAGCTAGGTGCAACTGTAACTCACGTTAACTGTTATTTTAACAGGACTGATAATTTTGTCTAGCGAACAACAGTCTTTAAACTAAATGTACTCACCAGAGAAAGTGAACAGCCGACTCCTAATAAGCTTTTTCGACGGCGCTGGTAAAATTTACACAGTGCCGTCGGTACGAGTCACTCTTGACAGGTCACTTGTCAATCATAGATAATCCCGCCCAGAAGCATACTCTGCTTTATGGTCTATTTTCCTCTAAATTGGACCAAACATCATATTGTATTGAAGAAGAAGACATGAAACTAGCGACTGAGACCATAAACTCATCAGGAAAGTGTTTACTGAGGGAATAAATCAGCTGAGAAGTAGAAACATTTTACCATTATTTCTAATGGAGCTGGACTTTTTGCAATCAGAAGAGTCGCCCCCTGCTCTGCCTGTTCAATAGAATGCAGGTTTCAGGGACTCTTGCGTTTGCATCAGTTTGCTGACCAGAAGCTTCCCGCTTGCTCACGTCTGATCAGCTGTTGCCACTGTCACCGTCGTGCTGGATATTCTCAAAACGCACAGAGACATGGCTGGTAGCAACTTGCCCACTTGAAACACATTCCTTTTTCTAAGATCAATGGCCTTTTGGTTCATGCGACTGGTTCTGTTTCTGGTTTGAAACCCATACTTCTTGTTTATTACAGCCATGTGTAACGTCAACTACTGACATAACTACTCTTGCTGTAGCCTAGTTTATTCACTCCAAACCACTATTTTATTTTTCAGAACATTTCAAATGTCTGTTTAAAATTCACATGACAGTTAGATGGAAACATGGTGTTACCTTGAATTTAGCTCCCATTGATGGGATATCATATTTGTCGTACTGCCTCCGTCTTTTTCAACTGGGTAAAATGTTTGCGGGTTCACCTCCTTCGGCCATCCTACACACAGGTGACTTGACTGTAACCAACCAGAGGGAAAGGCTATTTCTAAGCTACACACAACGTGCGGGATTCCTGCACTTTCTCTCTTTGACGAGAGATTTTTAAAAAACAGATCATACCGCAGCAACGGTTGCTTGGATGTATTCTTTTGGATCGTTTGACCATTTAGAGCCTTATTCTATTAGCAGCGGCTGTGTGTCGGCATTTTGACATTAAAAAAAGCATTAAAAACTTTCAAGAACTTCGCATCACCACAGGTTTGTTTTAAACCTTTCTATTTTTAATTGAATACATTGTTATTATTACCAGTGAGGATGATGGTCAAAATAATATAAAAGAGTACATTTTCCTATTAATATAAACAGTGCAGTCGTGCTAAATGCTGTCAACCACCAAACGGTAAAGGCAGTGTTACTGTAAGATACATAATCAGTCATAACCAAGTGAATCAGCACTGTGTAAATGACCGTCCACCCTGAGTCACAGTTCTGCTCGAGGTTTCTGCCTCTTAAAAGGAAGTTTTCCTTGCCTGTGTCACCACACAGCACAAAGAGTACGGCCTAAACCTGATCTGTATGAAATGCGCTATGAGATAACTTGCTGTGAATTGGCGCTATATAAATAAAATTGCATTGAATTGAATTGAAGCAGTGCACTCCCACCGTGATGTAGTAATTGATTTGTAACAACCAGGGGGGTCTAAACTGTGTATAAACGTTCAGCATCCCACACATGAATGTGGCGTGAACAGATAATGGTTCTGTGTTCTGTGCATAATGATGTTTGGAAGATGATGAGTCACATAGAAACCACGTGTGCAGGGAAGTCAAACATGAAAAATGTTTTTTTTATTATTTTTCTGGTTACTTGTAGTTTACCAGAACACATTCAGTTTGATTTGGCTGATTTATTTCTGCTGCTGTAGTGCCAATATTACAATAGTGTACTTAACAGGCTTAGAGTGACACTGTGGATAATTAGCAAGTATAATGTTTACCATGTTCACCATCTTTTCAGCATTCGTTAGCACTAAATACAAAGTAGAGCTGAGGCTGCCCTTTCGGGAAAACCTCATGAATTTTCACATGTGCAAAAACACATGATCACACGTGGAAAACATGGGAAAATCATGTGGTTTTTGGGAATGTTTTGCAGATACTGGGTCATAAACCAAAGTGTTTGACGTATTAAAGGAGCCATATGGAGTTTTCCTTTAAACAATTTTTCAGTTTATATGTAGCGTTTGGTGAATTACTGCTAGTTGTGGTATAATGTAAAACCATCGGCAGGACTGTGAATTACATTACCAGTGTGCACGAAATAACAAAAACACGGACCCACACGGAAAAACATTACTCCGTAACACTACTATCAAAAACTCCACAGGGTGCCTTTTAACATGATGAATTGATGATGGCGCTACATGAAGTCAGAGGGTCGCAAAAGTTCCTTCATCCTAAGGGAGACATGAAGGTCTGAACATACCATGAACATTTCATGGTATAAATTACAAATAAAATGTATTATCTTTATAACAGACAAACACAGTAGTTATATATGGATTAATCGGGCTAATATCTGGCATTTTGAGATAATTGGCATCGGCTGATACCTGCACTCGCAAGGCCATAAATAGAAAGTGTCTGCGGACACATCTGCAGGCAGTCCTGTCAGTGAGCTGCTGGTGAACGACGTTAGTGCTCCCCCTTGTGAGTTTTGAGAAGGTGAAAAAGTCCTCAGTCACCGTGATCTTTTCTAAATGTTAACTCGTTCCTCCTAAATGAAAGCATTTCTAAAGCATTACTGGCTAACATTAAATGTATATATATATTCTATTGAAAAAAAAAATGTTTTTATCGACCACTAACACAAAAGCACACACATGCTAAAAGTATATAAATACCCAAATCTCAATTCCTGGTATTCAGCTCCTACCCACAAGCTCTTCAGTTCCCTGTTTTGGGAACCTGTTCTCTCCACCACAACATTGTTATACAGAGCAGCTGATTCCCTTGGTCTGCTCCTGTCACCCCTCCTGATGGTGCGTTCTTCCTAATCCCATCCTGTCTCCAGCTAAGCTACAGGTGTGCCTCATGCCTCTTCTGACAGAAACACCCTGACACATCATACACATGTGGTTCACTAAACTCAAATGATATAACAACCTGTTATTGATGTTCAGACCTGCTTGTGCTGGTGTGAAGCAAACACTTTTCCTGAACCAGCTCTGCCAAATGGTTGTGCCGCAGCTAGACACCTAAATCTGTGCGCGCATGCATTCATGCAAACAGCGCATGGTCATGTGGGAGTGTGTGCAGGAGCATGTGCAGAGCTTGCCCTGTGATCAACAAAAAGACACTGAGCAGGATAATCATAATGCCATCATCATGTGTTAATGGGGACTGAGCAGAGACACTGACTCAGATTCTTCAAGCAACAATTACTGTCAAGAAACTAATCAGTAGATACACAATACTATACACAGCTGTACAGTAGGCTGTTATAGGCCAACTTTATGTTATTATGGTCATTATGCCCACTTTCAGGTTCAGAATTTTATTTAGAGGTTGAACCAGAACAGGTTTACATGGTGTCATTTTCAAGAAACACCATATTTTTGTCAGACTGCATATTGTGGCAGCCTCTCTTTTCACCCTGTGTGTTAAACGCTCTGTTTTTGCTACAGAGTGATGCATCTCAGTTCTATTTGATCTTTGTTGGAAGTTGCACATGCGCAGTACATAGTTGGGGACTACTAGCAAATCAGAGCAGAGTAGTTTGTTGTATAGTAGAGCATTTTATTGTGAAGCAGTTTGCGATTTTTATCTGTGAAAGGTGCTATATAAATAAACTTTACTTACTTACTTACTTACAAGAGCGGGTACTGACAAGCAAGGTAGTGTGATCTAAAACAAAGCCGCTTCAGTCGGTAACCACAAGTTTGGTTCAGCCGTACATGTTCGAGACATCTTGTCACTGAGTGCTGCAGCTCAGTGTGTTTCTCCACCAGTGTTTTTGAGGGCGTGCCACATTAGCTGATAGGTGAGCATTACGCTGCGTATTACATAGTGACTCAGATAGTTTATAGAAGTAAAGGCTGGACTCTAATAAGGGCTAGGCGATACGGGCTCCAAAAATGTTATATCATTTAATATCGATGATTATCAGGATAATACTTTTCTTTATGGTCAGAATAAACTTTTTGAGTTTGCAAACCAATTACATGCACAAAAAAAGATATATAACACAATAAAGGAAAGGGAAAAAGCCAAAAAGCATAATCTGACCTCTTTAAATCAACAATTCTCTCTGGTCAGTTTCTCAGTTAATTACACTTAGCAAATGCTACAACAGCTTCTGTCAGTCACTGCTCACACTATTGCCCTACTAGTTAGTGCAGAATAACCATGGCAGCCCCTGGCTAACATGCCACAATGTCAGACTGAATAATGAAGTGAAAATGAAATGGTAATTCAGTCTGATTATCAGGCCACCCTGAAATTCCATTCATGAAGATGATATTGCTTATTCAAACAGTTATAATGGCACAGATTATAATGACGATGGAGCTGGAAAAAATATACAGGGGACATCATCTCCTTTTGTCAGAGAGGAAAGGATTTAAGACAGAGCTGTTAAACCAAACAGTGACCCATGTGCTCCTGTGCTTCCAGCGTTTTCCTATGAACCAGAGAGTCATCGCTGCCACCCTGGGTAAGATTAATACTGCACACAAAGAGCCAGACATGCTGCCAAATAAGAACTTCCAAAGGGACACCTCCTTTACCTCTGGCTAAAAGCACACATACATATTTGCACACACAGACTCTTCCTCTGTCTTTTATATAACAACCATGACAGAAGAGAGGACAGCTAGCCCCGAGCTACAATCCAGTGAAAGCCTTTCAACAAACAGCTGAATCTCTCCTTCATTATCCGGCTGCCAAGGGACCGCCGCTTGCACAGACGTTATTTACATGTTGTAATTTGTCAGCAACATTAACACGATGCACAATAGCAATTGAATATGCTGCGAATACAACGAGATCGGCCTGTGAGAAAAGGACAGGAGGAAAAGAGCACTAGGACTAAAGGGGAAAGACTGATTTACAGAGTGAATTAGGAATGCAGCGCTACACACACACATAGAAACACACACATGTACACACCGTGTGCGAGAACGTGATAAGGAAAGCGGGATCATTCATCTGTTTGCTGGAAGTCTCCCTTTTCCTTTTTGACATCCATCTTTTTTTCCCTCTTTTCCCCATACTCTCCTTTCTCCCCCTTTTCCCTCTCACCTCCCTCGCCCTCCAGCCAAGGCAGCAGCGAGAGCCTGGTTTATTTGTGCAACACCTTTCAAACCCAGAGATAATTCAAGGTGCTTCACACATCAGGCACAGAAATACGTTAAAATAACATTTAACAGGACTATATAGTGTTCACACTGCAGGCTTAAATGCTCAATTCAAATTTATTGCTCAGATCCAATTTTTTTTGACTGACTGTTCACAATATTATATTGTCAATGTGGCCCATATCAAACTCCAGTGTGAACTGGCTACGGCGTGAAAGTGACCCAGATGCGCAATACAGTAATACAACGTCACACGCTGCAGACTGTCGTAGGATGTAAACGTGGAGGCCACAAAGGTTAGCTCTAAGTGCTAACCCTCCCAATTTTCATCGCCCTTTTCTGGTTTACTCCCGGGGCCGCCTTTCTCACAATTTCCTGTATTTCTCCCTATTAATGACAAATGTTTTCATGCTTTGTGTCTTTTTAATTGCAGTCATTACTATTTCTGGGACTGTACAGCGTGTAAGAGCTTCCACCCAGGCAAGTAGCATGCACGTGACACAGATAGTCTCATGAATCCCGAACTCCCTGTCCAGACTGAGACTGCATGTCAAAAAATCTGACTTGGATGTGATTTGGACCACATGCTAA
Source organism: Micropterus salmoides (assembly GCF_014851395.1). Lineage (NCBI taxonomy): Eukaryota > Metazoa > Chordata > Actinopteri > Centrarchiformes > Centrarchidae > Micropterus > Micropterus salmoides. The sequence goes on from NW_024041151.1 coordinate 3,487,259, forward strand.
ACTGTCCCGGATCCTTGTGGCCCAATCCTTGGGCTGTTCATACTGTTAGAAATTAATCAGATCTAAGCCATATACGAGCTAAAAAAAAAAAACTGATTCGGGTCACTTTGGAATGCAGTCCACGAGTGTTCAGCCATGCTAGCAGCTCTGTGAGGCTGTCCTTAGGCACAGCGGCTCTTTAAGTTAAATGCTAACCTCACCAAGCTCACAATGAAAATGCTAACATGCATTTAATTTAATAGGTATAATGTTTATCATGTTCAAGATGTTAGATTAATGTGTTAGTATGCTAACATTAGCTAATTAGCAGTAGACATAGCATACAGCTGAGGCTGATGGGAATGTCATCAGTTCTGCACACTGACATGTTGACCTGCGCTAGACTTTACTGAGGACAGTCAGTCTGTTGTGTTATTTTGTGTTATTGTTGTTATAGATTTTCAGCCTCTAGAACAGTGGTCAGCAATAGGACCTGCCTGCCAGCAATAATATGTGGCCCGCGGCCAGATTGCTTTGATAGCAGAAAAATAAAAACTAAATAAATTGATAACTGCTGGTGCTGAAATAGATCTCAGTCATGACAGCAACAGTTACTCACATAACCACTTCCTCTTAAGTGATTGCGCCTCTAAAATAAAAGGGCAAGAACGTCTTTAGCAGCAATGCTTCATGTCGAGTTTATTATTAATTAAGAGCTTTTACTTTGAAGAGTTCTGAAGGACAATTCAAAAGAGTCTCTGGTTTGCTTGACACACCTCTGAAAAAGCCTTCAGTAAACGTGTGATTGGATTCCCCTGAATTTCCTCAAGTGTTTAGTGAGCTCTTGAGGTTTAGTGGCCCTTGTAGAGATTGTAGAGGTCAGTGAGGAGATTCTAGGATTTACTGAGGCAGTTAAGAGGTTATAGAGGTCATTCCAGGTTCTGCAGGGTTTTTAGGATGTTTTATTCGTTTTTTAAGAGATTATTTAGGTCTAGAGTAGGTTTGTGATGTTTAGTCGTCCTCTGAGAGGTTTGACTGAGGAGAGTCAGTCTGTTGTGTTACTGCGTAGTCTGCAGATACTGCAGGTTCCAGGGGTACTCTAGGAGTCTCTATTTGGGTTTTTAATTGGTTCTAATCTGGAAGGTGTTTATGAAGATTAGTGTTCACTTGAGAAGTTTCTAGAGGTCCTTAAGGTGGTTTTTAGGGTTATTGAGGAGGAAGTTCCACAGATCCTTTAAGAGGTTCTAGGGGTCATTCCAGAGGTTCTAGTAGCCGTTCAGGATGTTCTAGCCGTCCTTTGAAATATTTTAATTGTCCTTTTAAGATGCTTGTGGTCACTTTGGTTCTAGTGTTCACTGATGAGGTTTTAGGGGTCCTTTAGGGAAGGTCCTGGTGGTTATTGTGGCGGTTCTAGAGACCTAACCTTACACAGAGGTTATATTGGGTCTTTAGGAGGTTCTAGAAGTCTAGAAGTTCTGGCGGTCATTAAGGACATTTTACAGGTCCTTGAAGAGGTTGTAACAGTCAATGAGGAAGTTTTCAATATCTAGAAGAAGTTTTTGAGGTTTAGTGGTCCTTGTAGAGGTTCTAGTAATAGGGGTCATTCCAGGTTCTGCAGGTTTTTCAGGATGTTCTTTTATTTTTTTTTAAGAGATTATAAAAGTCTAGAAGAGGTTTGTGATGTTTAGTAGTCTTTCAAGAAGTGACTAAGGAGTCAGTCTGTCGTGTCACTACAGAGTCACATGGACACGAGTGAACGAGTAACAGTGACAAGAACGGCACCATGATAACCTTACACAACAAAGACGGTGACGGCAGTAAAATATAAATAACTAAATTAGATTAAAGCCAATGCACATTTTCATTAAAAGACTAAACTAAATCAGTTGCTTAAATTAACACTGCAGTTCCACACATCCCAGTAAGTACTTACGACCTCTTTAGTCATCATCTATGTCGCTCTCTGTTTCCTTTTCGTATTTAAGAGGAAACACAACCAATCAGATTGACAATTAGTGAGTAAAGCAGATGAAAGGAGCGTTCTGACTCATTCTCACTCTTGTGGCAGTTGAGCTAATCTGGAGTGTCTTTTTATCCTCCTCCTGCTCTCCATATAGCTCGCTTCACTGTCTGCAGAGATTCACTACTATCAGCACTGATTCCTGTTGCTCTGTTTGATGGAGTGTAAAGCAGGACGATGGCGATAAAGTCTTATTCAAATAGAGCCTCAAAGGTGTCGTATCTTACAGTAATTACAGTGAGCTATCACCAGGTTTCTCTCAGGTGTAACCCACAAAATACGTTTATATGCTACTTGTCAAGTACCTAGGAAACATAGATTTAAGAAGCGTGGGTTCTCCCCGGATGCTCCGACTTCCTCCCACCCTCCAAAGACATGCAGCCTTTCACCCGATGTCAGCTGGGATTGGCTCCAGCCCCCCGCGACCCTGTACGCAGGATAAGCGGTTGACCATGGATGGACGGAAGAAAAACCTGAATTAATCATTGGATAAACAAACAAATGTGAATCCTTCCATGTGAGAAGCATTGAAGCTGTTCTAGAGGCTCTCAGCGGAGAAACCACATATACATTATTTTAATTAACTTTTATGTCATTCATCTGTACATTATTTAGAAAATCTAAAGTTGTACCTAGAGATCCTTTTAATATGTTCTAGTTGCCATTGAGGAGGTTCTAAGGGTAATTTGAGAGGTTTAAAGGGGTTCTTTAGGAGGCTCTTGTGGTCAGTGAGAAGGTTCAGCAGGGTCTCTGCAGGGTGTTCACAGAAGAAGTTCTAGGGGTCCTTTAAGAGGTTCTAGGGGTCATTCCAGAGGTTCTAGTCACCATTGGCGTCCCTTGAGATGTTTTAATAGTCCTTTAAGATGCTCTTGTGGTCACTGAGGTGCACGTTCTAAGGTTCTAGTGTTCACTGATGAGGTTCTAGGTGTCCTTTAGGGGAGGTCTTGGTGGTCATTGTGGAGGTTCTAGAGACCTAAAGTTTAAGAGGTAATATTGGGTCTTTAAGACGTTCCACAAATCTACCAGATGTTAATGAAGTTTGTTGGACATTTTCGAAGTTCTTGTGGTTATTAGGGATGTTTTACAGTTCTTTGAAGCGGTCGTAACAGCCACTGAGGAGGTTCTAGAGGTCCCTATAGGGATCAGTGAGACACTTCTAGGGATACTTTTTAAGAGGTGCTAGGTGTACATTTCTATATATAAATATATATACACACACACAATAGAAAAACACAAATGAAGTGACAGTCAAGCATTTGTAGATACATTTAATAAAACCTTTGACTGCTTATGTTGGTCTTAAAAATCTAAATCGACTGCATTGTTTCTTACAAAATGCATTTACTGTAATGACTGTAATTTTAGGAGACAAGGTTGAAGTTTCAGTTCTGGGTTTTGAAGACTTGCACATAACTCAGCAAATAAAAAATTCTGTATAATTACTGGGAATCTGCAAAGATAGTATGGACTGCTGTGTAAGTAAAATGCATTTAGGCTTTCTCTTCTTGGTCTGTGTGGACCGTCTTTGTCACTGAGTGCATTTACATTATTCAGAATAATAAAGTAGTCTGCTCATTTGCTTTTAATGAGACACCCAAGTATAATTAGATATATGCAAAAATATAATCCATGACACTAATGCATCGTATCAGTTGCAGTTTTGTTTTTGTTTTCAGCTCCATGATACCATGAGGAAAGTACATGTAAACACTCTATAAGACGTGAATTATCCTCTAATGTGTGCATATGTCGCTTCAACATAAATTCATGCACATACTTTTTCCTCTGCTGGTAAATGGTATGCAGTGATAAACTGCATCACAAACACCTACCTTCTCCACCCTGTACTGCACTGTGGATGCAGCCAGCTGTGTGAATAGCCTCAATAAAGCAGAGAATGAGAAGGGATTACATTTTACCTAATAGTTCACAGATTATTCTCAGTTATAAATTGAATATAGGGCAGACAAATAGGGCCTCTGGTATGCTAAATACATATTTATAAAGCTGACTGAGTGGTGGGATTTGCTCGACCACATACTGTATACTTAAAGTGCTTCCGCACAATGAGGGAGAGAGCGAGAGAAAGCTCTGGCAGACACGACCTTATTTTGGTGGCAAAGACTCTACAATGAATTTCATCTCTTGTCACATTCAAAATTCATCGCCTTTGTGCAGCAGGAACAGAAAAAAAAACTGTTTGTTGTCATTTGGGCTCATGATCTGCAAGAAAATTAGCTCAGATCCACTTATAAATCTGACTGCTAAGACACAAATACACACATGCACACACAAACATGTATGCATACACAAGTGTAGTATATGTAAAGAGCAAATGTATCAGACTCTGGTCAGGATGAATAATACTATTCAGTTGTGGAAGATGTATTGAGATTACTACGTAAGTAAAACTACAGTGCAGAAAATATAATGTAAATAAATATATATAAAGTGTGTGTATATATATATACATACAAAATTACCAAAATTTCTTCTTCAGGTTGTTTTTGGGTGAACTGTATTGAGCATGTGTGGAGTCTGCATGTGGCAGAAAAGGCGGGAAGGCGGTCGGACCTTTTTGTACAAAAAACACAAGTTTATTCACTGGCTTTGGTGAAACTGGATCAGATTTTACACAGAAAATATTTTGGTTTTCTCTCTGATGTCCTCCGACAGCTCTGCCTCAACTCTCGATGATTTCCGGAGTTTCCTGATGGACTGCAAACTGTAGCCCACTGTAGCTGCCTTTAGCTCAGTTAGCCGTACAACTAGCTAACCTATTAGCTGAGCATTTTGTTGTCTGCTCACCTGGCTCCAGTTCTGGTGCCCTAAGTTCATATGTATGCAATGTTGTGTTTTGTTTTTGTGCAGGGTAGGGTTAAATAAATACCAGCTGTTGTCACCAGAGACACCACCGTACAGATTGATTATGCAGCAGCTTATATGTATTTAAATTTTTTGTTAGGCATGTGTGGATGGATGAGTCGAGTAAACTCAGGACTTTCACTCAGGAGACTGAGGTTTGAGTCCTGTGTGACATTTCTTAAGTTAAATAATGTTTTGTAGATGACTTACATAGTGTACTTATTTTAACCAAAGCACACTGTTTTCGTAAACCTAACCAAGTTGTTTTGTTGCCTAAACCTAACCAAACTACAACCGTTTCACATTGTTTACCACCTGTTAACCGTCATGTGACTTAGGTTTGGCGATCTCATAGAAATCCCACAGGTGATCTGAACCTACTGAGGCGTCACAGTCCTGAGAAGAGATCCAGTCAAGTGGAATAAGTGAAAACAAAAAGTGTGGGAGCGTCACGGGGCGTGCAGAGGTATTTAAGTAAAGGATCTGAATATTTGATTCACCACTGGAAGGAAACTTGCGTGTCTGATTGCCAGTGCATGTCCCGAGGCTGCAGGGTGTTACAGAGTGTAGCAGTCATGCTCCAGTTTGCTTCAGATGTGTGGTTAACATGCTCTTTATAGCCGGAAGTGGAGCTCTCTCATTCACTGTCTGTATGAAACCTCTTCCATTAAGCTCACACTGGCCTACTTTTATACATTGATTTCTTTTAGAAGTCCTAATTGATTATTGATTAAAAATTACATTTCCATTTTTATTTCAGCTGTATTTTTGGACTAAATTCAGGCAATAATGTACAGTATGTTGCGGGGACTGTGGCACCTGTTTCATTTATATCCCTAAAGATTAGACATTCTTACTAGAACTAATTTTAAATGTGACATATAAAAATTCAATTAAAACCAATGATTATTTTAAGGTTATAAAACAAAACCTTTGAAGACTGGTTCAAGAGGAAGAGGCACATGACCTCAACAATTTCTAGTGGTAGTGTGTGTGTCTGTTTTTGTTCTCACACCACCCTTTGGCCAATTATTACATTTACTTTGCTCAAGTAAAACACATTTTAGACCTGAGCTTTTACACCTCAAAGAGCTGCTATCCTGGCTGTAGGCCGGCCACATGTGATTACCTGCTAAAGAGCGAGCCTGCAGAGGAGGTACAACAGCTCCAGTGTGTTTCAGCCACCATAGTTTTATGGAGGGAATGACAAACACTTGTAAGCTTATTAGAGAAATATGTTTTATTTTTATATTACTAATAGCTGGGGGCGTGGTGACTACAAACATATAAAGTCCGGACCCAAATACAGGCCTGGGGTGGATAAACTCCTGGGGCCAGGTATATAAACGATGTGTACGCACAAACACCCTGTGTACGCCTTTTCCCACACATAAAGTGGTATTTATTAAAGATGTGGTGAGACCGTGTGCACCTCACACATACTTCAGACCAGATATGCACACGGTTTGTTTGCCAATTTCACGGATTGTGTCCTGTAAAATGTCGATCAAAGACATATATCATTTTTCACATATCATTTTTTCATTTACATTCGAGCCTTTTGCCCTCGTTAATGAACTTTTCATTATCCTGAATTGTGAAGCACTTTGTAAACTGTAAATAAATCATTAATCATCCTTCAGATGTTTAATGATAACTGAGATATCAACACAACGTTGGTTTACAAGGACATGTAAATTAGCAACATATACTATAAACAGCAACAGCAGTGCCTGAGAGTCGCACGTAATGGCAGCTGTTCGCCGATGCAGCACAATCAGTTAAATTGCACTTTCTCTTCTTTGCCGTTCTTCTCATTGACTGGACTAATGAGTAGTGAATCAGGCAGAAGTATTGATATGAAAACTGATATTTAATGTTTAAGTTGAAGTTTCTACATCCATTAATGGCTAACTGGGGAGTGGAAACGAGGCTTGTGCATGTGGCCCCAGTTGCCTGTTATATAATGCCAATTAAGCATACTGATGATTTCATTTTATCATGTTATCATAAAGGTACATGTGAAGTACTGTAAGGGGAACCGTGAGAGTCACTGAACACATTCCTGCAAATGGTTCACAATAAAAGCCTTGTTAGGTATTAGTGATTTTTCCACTGAAACACTAGAAGGCTTTTAATCTGAAAAGGATACAGGAGGTGTCAAGCTTGTATTAGTTGCATTTTCATACAGCATAATGCAGTAACAAACATTTTACAGGACAAACAGGAGCAGATCAGAAAAGAGGCTTCATACTTACCATACATACATACCGCTCGGATCCAAGAGCAGACACAAGACAGGGGATAGATTAAAACTATTTGAGAATTTACAGTAAACAATTTGACAAACCTGAAAGAACTTTCCAGTAAAATCAAACTATTTTTCAGTTAAGAAACACAGGTCGCTCTTCTGGTTTGTGTGTGTGTGTGTGTGAATAATCCTGTATAATATCCCAGATCAGTCATTAGTGGAAACTAGGGCTCGTTACTGGGAACCTTCTCGTTACAAACAACAGTCAAATGCCGTTTTATTCATCTTTCATCTCACAACAGTTAATCACATCAACTAGCGCTACTGCACAAACATCCCTGACCCACTTCCACTCACACGTACCCACATGATAGAGGCTGTTTTGGTTTTGTTTCTTCCAAATTATAATAGTTCAATTACTATTGCCAAGTAACGATCACGAGAAACCACAAAGCTAAACTGAAACCCGCTGGAATGAAATGCCTGCAGAGCAAAACATTAGTGCATTAGCATGCGCGAGTGCAATCAAAGACAAACAAGTATACAGTACAGAGAGAGGCGCAGGGTTTGGAAGGGAAATGTAGCAATTACTTCTCTGCCGAGGTTGTTTAGTTTGTTAGTTAGAGAGATTTGTCAGTTTGCAGGAGTGGATGGAGCGGCGGTAGAGAAGGAAGGAAGCGCAGGAGGTGACACAGGTGAGTCGAAGAAAGGAGGGGAAGCTCTGGCCGTCCAGTTGTCCTTCTGTTTAGAGCAGCCGCTCATGAGCAGCAGGTAGGGCATCAGCTGCTGAAACACGGAGTGCATCCTCGTCTGTAGCCCCTCGCGGCCTGAGAACTTCACAGAGCGACAGCCCGGCTCAGTCTGCACAGCTCAGTCTGCACAGTCATTTTCTCTTTAGAAACTGCATGTCAGAGCAGCACATTGAACGTTGCTCTGTTTAATGCTGCCAGTTTGTTCACAGCTCCTTCGTGAAAATGGGATTTTTCATGTTTCCCCTGCCTTTCACAAAGTTCCCATCCCTCACCTGTCTATGTGACGGAAGCCAGTGAGGCTGCGCAGTGAGTAAATCTCAATCCCCGACACCTTAAGAGACGCACTGGCAACTGACGCTAGTGGTCATGGTTGTAGCCTCCTCGTCAGCGTGTCCGCCTCTTGTACCCGAGGACGCTGGTTCCAGTCAGGACCGTGCAGTCGGTTACATCTACACTGATAAGGTTCTTCTTTATCATGTTCCCTTATTTAGTGAAGCCATGTAAATGTAGATGGACTGTTACACTACACACACATTCATACACAAGGTGCCAAGAGCTCATCAGAATGGAACTAATATTCATGCACACAGCCATCAGGAGGAAGCTCAGTTGAGGAGTTAGGGAGCCGGGGATCGAACACTCGACCTTTTCTACCTCCTGAGCCACAGCACGGACTTGCAGTTACAGCCCCCTCACCATCCCTCCTTCCAGCGTCCCTGAGGCCTACATGCTGAATGAACTCTGTTCTCTTTAGCAAACATTTTTTGTCTGCCACTCAGAAATTGCATCTGCCACTTTTAAAATGTAAGCACTAAATGAGGAAATAACATTCAGCTCATTTAGGCATAATTTAATCTAAATAATGCTGTCATTCAGTGTTCAGCATATTTACACAAACATTACAACAAAGGGCCCATGTCTTTCAGTACATGACAATCACTCCACCTTACTGAACAACCAGGAGCCTACAGACGACAAGAAACACAAAGTTCACCACAGTGTGTTATCCAGTCAGTGCTCGATAGAGCTCAACGGTGGCCGCTGTGATGGAAATTCTAGTTTTCCAATAAACAGCTCAGGCAAACACTTGTCTTTCTGTGAACAAACATTCATGTATCACTTTTTTCATGGCTCCGGTTCTGGAAGTAAATTCCCCGTTCATTTAATCTATCGACTTTTCCAAAAATCTTTCCTGAAAGAGTTTTAAGCCTTGAACCGATCCAGCCAGCAACAATATGAATCACATTTAAATTGATAGCAAAAAAAACTACCAGACAAATGGGAAAAGGTCAAAAGGTACTGTAGTGTTACATGCATGCTAGTCCAGTAAGTGTCACCTGTTGCTGTCATTTTAGATGTGTGCGTTCTCATTGGCTGTTAATAGTCACATTGATTGTTAGTCACATGACCAGTTCAGCCATTTTCCTTTAAACAAGCTAGAGAGCAGCATGGTTTAAGTCCTCTCTTCATCTTGCTCCATCTGCCTGTGTGATCCTTGGGGAAGCTTTGTTTGTGAGTAGATGAGTTCATCTCATATTATTTATGTACATTATTTCATAGTCACTTTTGTGTTATTCACAGTTTCACACTACAAGAACTTGACCACACTGAAGGGCTTTGTCTTCATTAAACGGACGCACAAGTGCACGTTGATAACCTACTTCACAGATAACCTTCTTCTTCAGTCACAGTAGGAGAAATCAGAGAGGGAAATCATGGCTGCTCTGTGGTAAACTTGATGTCAACAACTGTACAGTGATATTCAAAGGTTTCAATTATTTCCATTTTTATATCAGAGACGTCGCTGTTACACTTGAGGACTGTGGGTAGTGTAGTACTTCTCCGTGTGAATTAAACAATTTTTTCTTAAAACAAGGTTGATATCATTCAGACTTGTGGCTTCTACAGTAGTATATACCAGCGCAGTGGTCGGTAATAGGCGGCCCGCGTGCAGCGAACACAATGAGCATGTGCAAAAGTGTCCTCTTATTCAATTTGTTTAACAAGAGAGAAAAAATATCTGTTTTAAGATAGAATCGATCCTACAACGTACTTAACGCAGGTGGGTCCAGAGTATAACTGAATCAAAGTGGCCTGCGGACAGACATGTCCTGGTTTCTCTGTAGTGTCCGAGGGTTTTTGGAGTTTCAGTGGACCCAAAGATTGCTGTGGACCCGAGTACAAACTAGCTAGACAGAGTAGATAAAGTGTACTTCTCTGTTTATTCTTTTTTCAAAATAACTGTAATTTAATTATTTGCTCAACCCCTCAGCCTGTTTTTATTTTCCATTAACTCTTTTAACCTGATACACTGTAACTTTTATTATTTTTTAATGAGTATTTACTTTTTTTTATATTTCTTTTCGTTTTATGTAAAGCACTTTGAATTACCTTGTTGTTGAAATGTGCTATACAAATAAACTTGCCTTGCCTTAACGGGAGCCCCGCACAGTACCGAAATAATTGAAATAATTCTGCCATGTAACGGCTTGAGAAAAATTTGCCCCAATGCCAGACTTATTTGCCAACCCCTGTACTATCGTATCACAATCTTGTAGCTTGCGGTGATTCAACATCGGATGCAGGGCCCAAGAGCCCACATCTCAGCAAAAACCTCCTGGATCCCAGCAACCATCGTAAAAAATACTGTTTCAATACAAAAGTTGCCCTACGAAAATTAAACCTAGTAACACCTCTTGCACCTAACAGACAAGCTTAGTGATTCTCTGACCATACTGGACTTCCCTCCCGGAGTCTGTCCGGGGCTGCTAGTGAGCTAACGGCTGTCACTCAGGATGGACTGGGCCTCTGGTGTTTTTGGTTTGAAACGCCGCCTCCCTGAGCTGACTGCTAGGAGTGTGCATGTTGTGTGTGTGTGTGTGTGTGTGATGCAAGCGCGTGTGCTGCCACAATACGCTTACCTCATGTGTCTTTCTGTAGTGCGTTTTCTCTGCCCACCTGTGACGGATGGCCCAACTATTTTACCTGCCACTTTTGCCCACATTTTCAGACCCTGGTTGCTGTCGTCATTTTATGTTGTTATTAGTTTTGTCTGCCTTCTCTTGTGTAAAGCGTCCTTGGTTTATTAATAAATCTGCCTGTCCATTATCTGAGTGGGGAAAACAGAGTAAAGCCACCATTCAGTATCACCATAAAAACTAAAGACTACTGGTGCAAATGAAGACGGGGGCACACAGCGTGCCAAATATTAATTTCCTGAATATGAAAGTTATCAGCGACACACATCTCTCTGAGACAACACCTGAGTTTCTGCAAAGACTCTGCAAAGCCTGATGGAAATATTTTATTAGCGCACACAAACAAGATAATGCAGTTATTCAGATTCCCCGTGTTCTTCTTTCTCTTCGACAGTGGCTCTGTTCTGTCTCTCTTCCTGTCCTTGTTTCTTTTTCTGCCCCCCACCCCACCCCGCTTTTAGTTGTCTCCGTCTCCTCCAGTCATTACTCCAGTGTAACTAAAAGAAGCCATAAACTCCGCTAACACTTACACAGACAGACGGATGAAGCCTCAGGAGGGACTCCGTCTGGAGCTCATCAAAGGGTCCTACATGCATGTATGCAAGAGCGCGCACACACACACACACACACACACACACACACACACACACACACACACACACACACACACACACACACACACACACACACACACACAGATGCAGACACCTGCATGCAGGCATGCAAACACATATGCCACCACAATGCCCTTAACAATTCCTCATGCACTGTCATGGACATCTGCTGCAGTCTGACTTTCACTTTCTCTAGTGTACTTATACTGTGTATATTTATACTTGTACTGTATAATAATATCTGTGCAGTATGTGGTCTATGTCATTGAGTACTTATAGTATTGTGTCCTATTTGTGACCAAACACAGTCTGGCCCAGAAGTGAAGTACAGTCCGTGTACGGCTCGGGCTCAGTATCCCGATGTACGTTTAGCATTAGCTGAGAATGTGTCACTAGTTTCTGTGATTCATTATTATTAATATTATGTGGTTATATATATCAGGTTAAAATGTGATATAAGTTGATCCAGTGTTGCCGTGTCCCATCCATCCATCGTCAAGCGATTATCCTGCGTACTGGGTTGCGGGTGGGGACATCGGGCAAAAGGTGGGTTACTCCGAACCCGTGACCTTCTTGCTGTGAGGCAACAGTGCTAACCACTGTTCCACCGCGCGCCCCCGTGTCCCATCCACTGCTTATAAAATTTTAATGTTAGCAAATTTATTATTTTCTTGAGTCAAGATAAATTGAAACTTCCAGGTTCTGTTCAAGAAGAACACCACATTCAAAACTTGATTGCTTGTGTTGCCTAATACATTCAGATAAAAATATCTAACATCGTTGTTTATTCAGTATTTGTGTTTTCCCATTAGCCCAAAAGACCTTCATGGATTAACTGCCGCGGCTTGAGAGAAGATAACGTTTCCAGAGATTACAGCCAGAAAGCTGAAATGAGTTTAAAAGAGAGCGTTGGTGAGTTTTATGGATATCGATGGAGCCAAGTTACTGTGACACTGATTTGGAAGAATTGTAGGACTGTTCATCAAGGTAGATTAACAACATGGCGCACCTCTTTAATCTTTGAATCGTCAGAGTAGATTTTTTTTTTGTTGTTCCATCAAGATTTGCTCTTAAATGTTTGTAGAGTTTCATGTTGGCAGATCAAAACACCCGGGCATTACCTGCTCTTTTTGGTGGACTTGTTTCTCCCAAAGTGAAACAGGAACAGGAGATGACCGTTATCCGCGGCTCTACGTCTCCTGGTGGGTTATTTCCCCCATTTTATCACCTTGTGACTAAAAGGAAGCAGCTATCTGGTGTTTTAGAGAGCTGACATTTTGTGTACTGGTCACTGTTTCTGATCACATCTATCAGTAACTTATATCACTCCGTTTCTGCCTTCTCTATAACTATGCGCTCTGCGCTCTGCGCTCCCGTTCTGTTTTCCTAACTTTAAATTCCTGCCACCCTGTAATCATCACTGTCAGGTACAGAATGTCATTCTCCCCCACGCTGTGTACTGCATGTACACAAACACACAGCGTGAGACTGAGATGAGACACAGGTGTCAGCTGGGAAAAATGGCAGCCATCACTTTGATAACACTGCTCAGCGAGACGCGATCCCTGTCGGCTGCCTCAGTCTCACTCGCCTCTCCGAGTACGTCTTTCTCTCTGAAAATTCATTTCCAACTATTTTTAAAAGAGAGTGATGGGTGTACGGACTGGCTTTGTCAGATTCCACTGCTCCCCTTCCTTTAGGAAAGAGAGACATAGTTGTATTCTTACTGTGCGTACAGTTGAGTGTCTGAGCATCATACCGTGAGATGCAAACAACACTATTTACGAGTGAGCGTCATGCAAACACACAGCTCTGAAGACACAAGGAAGCTCTGAAGACACAAGGAAGCTCTGAAGACACAAGGAAGCTCTGAAGACACAAGGAAGCTCTGAAGACACAAGGAAGCAGAAGTTTGAGAGTTTTGTTGCCTCTGTGTTACAAAGTCAACTGGAGACTAATGCTGCGTTCCAGGCAACTCCAAACTGGGAAATTTCCGACCTCCAACTAGAAAAAAGTACTATGGGACGCCACTTGAAGTTGGATTTCCTACTTGTGAACTGGGAGAAAAAAATATGTACCCTGACTTCACGAGTAGCAGCTGAATGACGTCACACAACAATGGCAGCTCCCATGGAAGCACACACTGTAAATAGTAAACCATAAACTAAAAGGCAGTATGAAGTGTTAAATTAAAATAATACATACTAGTGTCAAAGAGTGAAACTTGTTCTGCATGTAAATTGATGTTGAAATATTTTGTCAATGTTATTAGGTAGCTGGTTACAGTAAACAATCTCTAAAGGTCATTTTCTCTACCCAACAGTTATTCAGGAAAATGTTAAAACTGCCCAGAAATGTGAAAACGTTGTAAATATAGCCCACAACTTTTGCTGACTTTTGAGGATTAACAACTGATGAAGCTAGAAGGATACACAGTTAACGAGTAACGTATATTGACACTTGTTTTTAATAAAATGGTCATCCTTTTAATTAAAGTTTAACTGTGCATAAACTTGCCAAAGAAACATAACTTTGTCAGGGTCAGCCATGTTTATTGATTATTTTCAGCGCCATGCACCACCATGGAAGATCATTATCACCACCATTTAACTGCGATTGTCACCCACCAAAAATACCGGTGTCTTCCTGCAACACCTCTCACGAGATTTCAGAGCGAGAACTGTCCTTGGGTGAGACTTCAGTTTCCTGTTAAAAACAGGGTGTCACGAGGAGTCCATGGATCCTTTCCATGATGTAGTCAGACACCTGGTGTAACAGTCTGAGCCTGTTGCTGGCAATAAGAAGCACTTTTTGTGGACCCCATTTTGATGGGTGCAATTTCCCCAATTTCCCCAAAGGAATACGTTGCAGCCGGTTCAGCTGCTGACTGAAACATCTACTTCACCGATTCAAAACTTTCTGTACCTGCACATACAAAATATGTGAAAACACGGCCCAAGTTTAAAAATACCGAAATTATCCTTAAAGTGAAAGTACACAAGTATTAGCATAAACATTAGTGCTGGGCAACGAATTTAATTTTTAATCGCATGATTTTCTTGCGATTAATCACATTGTTATGCACAAAATTGAATAATGAATTCTAAAGTAGTGTATTGCGCACTTTAAACAGATAAGGTGCTTTTTACCAGCAGTATTCCCTTTACACAGTAACAACAAAATATTTCTTGAAAATCTCAACTTAAACATTAATGTAATCAAATCACATATAAATCACATCGATTTGCAGGCTGATCAACACCCCCCCCCCCCCCCCCCCGGCCCCCCCTCCTGTGACCCATGGTTTGACTGCATGTGTATTCAGAGCCAGTGGGCAACGGACTTTCAAAATAATAATAATTAAAATAATGCGTTACCGTGCGATAATAACGCGTTATTCATCAATACATATTTAACTAACTGAATCTGGAAAGTAACTGTAGCTGTCAGATAGATGCAGTGGAGTAAAAGGTATTTGCCTTTGAAGTATAATGAAACACAGTACAGCAGCTGAGTAAATGTACTTAGTTACTTTCCCCCCGTCCTTCACTATGGTGGCAGCGGAAAGAATCTTGACGCTGATGACACATTCAGGACCCTGTGTGTGGTATCAGTGTCAACACTGTCAGCGCTGCCGGCAGTGACAGCCGCCACAGCTGCCTCTGACGCCTCACATGAACATGTGTGGAGCCAAAAAAGACATTTTGGCACGTTTACAGCACGACCTCTTATTCAGGATTAATCAATCTGAATGACACAAACTCTGTCAGAAAATACCCGAGGGCATTAATGCTAGTTCAAGACTGACTGTTTCAAAACCAGTATTAAACCGTTGGTATCAGTGCTTCTGAAAATGTTGACGAGTCCACAGACCTGAATGCTGACAGAATGCTCAATGCTTTACTCTGCTGCTGTGAAGATAGTCTGTGGAAAATGCAACAAAGCATCTTGCTAGCAAGAAATTAAATACTGCTGATACATCAACCTTTATGCTGGAGCTACAAATATATTCATGTCAAATGGCCTCTGTTGGGGGAAAGAGTCATCAGTATTCAGCAGGACGGCTGCGTAGTGATGAGGGCCTGGAGACTGAAGAGAAAACTGCTGGTGTGCATCGCCCATCTCAGTGATATCGGTGAGGGGCCTGCAGAGCCCAAAGGATACTAAAGCACAGGACCCACCCAGCCACAGCCTGTTCATCCTGCTGCCTTCTGGGAAGGGATCCACAAGTATCTGATGTCGCAGCACCAGACTGCAGAGCTGCTTCCTCCCACCTCAGCTCCACCTCATCCTCCATCCCGAATAAATGACATAGAACTTTCTGTTATGCTGGTTTTGCACATCACCATGCTCCTACCTTAGCAAAATATGTTTATAGAAGTAATTGTATATATCATGTTCATCCTATTCCAATTTTAAATATTTGTATATATGGTCCCTGTGTTATATTTCACTTTGATTGTACCTTTTATATGATTACATGTGACAAATAAAAAGTTTCATTTGATTGTGCAGCCTGTGTTGTAGAAGGACAAATAAATGTATGTTGAACGTGATTTAGCTTTTGTTTTAGTGTTTTGAGTCAGTCAGTAAATAAAAAAACTAAATACATACACTATATTGCCAAAGGTTTTTGTCTGCCTTTACAAGCACATGAAGGTTAATCCCATTCTTAATCCGTAGGGTTTAATATGGAGTTGGTCCACCCTTTGCAGCTAGAACAGCTTCAACTCTTCTGGGAAGGCTGTTCACAAGGTTCATTTGTGAGGTCAGGCAGAGATGCTGGACGAGAAGGCCTGGCTCGCAGTCTCCGCTCTAATTCATCCCACAGGAGTTCTGTCGGGTTGGGGTCAGGACTCTGTGCAGGCCAGTCAAGTTCTCCACACCAAACTCGCTTATCCATGTCTTTATGGACCTTGGCACAATGCAGTCAGGCCAGTACCGTTCTCCTGGCTCGTCCATTGGATTGTGAGACAGAGCGTGATTGGTCACTCCAGAGAAGACGTCTCCTCTGCTCTACTGTCCAGTGCCGGCGTGCTTTACACCGCTGCATCCAACACTTTGCATTGCACTTTGTGACGAAAGGCTTGGATGCAGCTGGAAACCCGTTCCATGAAGCTCTCTACGCACTGTTCTTGAGCTAGTCCGAAGGCCACACCACGTTTGAAGGTCTGTAGCTGTTGACTCTGCAGAAAGTTGGCGACTGCATGCGCTGACCCCGCTCTGTGGCCTACCACTTCATGGCTGAGTTTCTGTTGTTTCCAATCTATTCCACTTTGTAATAATACCATAGGTGTCATTTACACTGGGGAAATGTCCTCACCACTTTCTGAAAGCATCTGTTAAAAATGTTCTGAAAATACCTAGCACCAAAATATGTTAACTAACAAATAAAAATGCTTTAAGAAAGGTTTATTTGCACTATAAGAAAACATGCAATGCAATTTAAATATAGAAGAAACAAATGTGCGTTGTTTAAAAAAGTAACTTAAGCTTAAAAAACAAGCAGCTGATTGCTGCATTATATTCAGTTATATTTTTATATTTATAAATTGTCACCTGCAAGCTGAATTTTGCAACCTCCACACCTGACAGGTGAAGTGCTATGTCCACATCTTTAGGCACAAAACTGCTTGGTTAGAGAAGGATTATGGTTTAAATGTTACAGACTTTTTTGTCATGGTTAACAAAAACCAACGTTGACTGGCGGTTTCTCATGTTAAAGTCTGACATCTTGTCCGTCCACCCTGATGTTCCCTGCATTACATTCCAATACTGTTTAAATGGACAAACAGCTACAGGCTGGAGTGATGAGTGGGGGAAAAAAACCTTAAAGGCTGAAGCATGTAGCATCAGCTGCAGGTTGTCAGGTACATCAGATTATTCCCAGTGCTGTATTTACTGGTATTTCTGCTCACCTTTTAATTTTCAGATACATCTGTATCTTCAATAAAACTTCATTTTAATGATCATTAATCAGCAGCGTCTGGGTTTTCCTCTGACAGGTGTTTTGCTGAGCGGGAGCCTGTAATCTGTTTTTCATTGTCTGCCAATCGATCGCTCTCTCTCTCACTCCATACTTCTGTCATTCACACTGTGTTTTAACGGTTTACTGTCGTCTGTGAGTATCCTCACTCCTCTGTAAGACAGTTTAACACATACAGCTGATGTGATGTGACGGAGACCAAATCTACAGTCACTGCAAATATAAATGAACCTCAGGCTGTTATAAAAGTGAAACGTCAATTCTGTGGTTCTTTTGAGAATTACAAATTTATTATATTAGGGCTGGGCACGTTGACGCGTTATTATATAACTAATTAGGCTAACTCAAATTTTTCTAGCGCACATTAATGCAGTTTTTTAAAAAACTTATCATTTTGAACGTCCGTTGCTCACTGGCTCTGAATACACATACAGACAAACCATGGGTCACAGGAGGGGCGGGATGTGCGCTAAACAGCTGTAGCCTATTTAACTTAAATTAAAATTATAGGCTACATAACTACCTGATAGGCCTTCATCTAGATATGCGGGGATGCTCTGCTATGTGAATTCCCTCCTGTTGATGTCCTGATAACTATTTAGATTCTGGAAACTCACAAACAGCGAGGATCAGTCTCTCTTCCAATGATTTGTGCTGCGCATCGCGAACAAAACGTTCAAGACAATTCAACTTCAGCGGCGGTTGTGTGCGTGAGGCGAGCACCAGCATGACAGTTTCAGAGAAATGCACCTTATCCTTGTTCTCGACCACTTCACCTCACTCTACCTGGGAAACTTGCTACTGAACATAGACTGTTTTTGCTGCTCCCTAATAAAAGAAAAATGTTTCTGCTGATGCCTGTTCAGAAATATTTTATTGCTTCTGTGTAAAGGGAATAAGGCTGGTAAAAAGCACCTTATTTGTTTAAAGTGTTTGCAAACCACATGTTATTGCAGTACATTTAAATTTACTTCAGAATTCATTATTCAATTTTGCACATACTGCAATGAATCGCAAGTAAATCATGCGATTAATCGCGTGTAAAAAATTTTAATCGTTGCCCAGCGCTATATTATACACATACACTGGTTGTGCAAGTTGTCACTTTAAAAAGAAATCTTGTGAATCAGGTGAAAATGAAATGGAAGTATTGTTTTCAATGGTGACTGATCAATGGTGCTCGGTGATGTAGAGGAACACAATGAAATAGGCATCAATGGCATTTTTTCACAAAGACATAATTATGCCGTTTCAAAATAAAAACAGAAATGCACGTCTTCCAGAACAATAGCTGACAATTTTCTATCGTTTATGCTCTCATGGTTCAGAGCAGTTGTGTCTGTAATTTAGAAATGAATACCTGTGATTAGTCCTGTGTGTACCACTGAGGGTTTATTGGTCAGCAGTAGATCTAAGAAAATGATAAATCTGATTCCATGTTTGCATTTACATTTCTTACATTCATTCATTTGGCAAACAAATAAGGTTGAATACATCCTCAGTAGAAGAATAAGTTCAGTTCAGGTTCCACCTGACATGAGGCTGCAGGTGCGTTGAGGAACACATAAGTGCATAGCAAATCACATTGAAGTGAAATCAGATAAGGTAGGTCTTCAAGCGATCTTCCAACACCAAGGGACAAAGCAGGAGAAGAGTTTGCATTCAGATTTCCTGCCACGCAGTGATGGTGGGGCATGTCGTTTTGATTGCAGTGAAGGAGAAGGCTCATAAACCTGAATGAGGGAAGTGGCTGGTGGCCAGTGGTAGTGGCCACTCTGTAGGCGAGCATTATTGATTAGTGATTTAGCAGCAACAGGGAGCAAATTGAGAGAAGAATGAGAGAGAATGAGCGTAGAGAGTGAAAAGTGAACCGACATGCACGGTTTGGCTGGTTGTAGACCAGACGGGCTGCAGCAGTTGGGGCCATTTGCAGAGGTTTTATGGTGCATGCTAGCAGCTCTGCCAGAAGGGTGTGACAGTAGTCAGTGCGAGGAAAGACCAGGGCCTGCCAAGGAAAGGCATTTCAGCATTTTGAGATATCACTGAGGCAGGGTGAGTTCCACGCTGAGACAGTCGGGTTGTGTAGCAGGAAAGACGGACAGCAGGGTATCATCAGTGTATGCTGAGACTCGAGCACAGATCCTCGCGGTACCCCAGTGGATAGGAAGTGGCGCTTGGACTCTTTTAGTTCTCCTTTACTTTTGAATTTTACAGATTCTGATTTTAATTCTACTTATTGATCTCGGTTCTGGTTCCTTCACCACAGATCTTGTCAGCACTCGCTGACCTTCATCCTCTCCCTCCTCGCTCATCTTCCCCTTCATGGCTAAAGTGAAAGGAGTCTCTGTCCTAGAGGGGCGTCTCTGGGGACTCGTCTCTAAGAAAAATATATTGAATCGTTTGTAGCATCGTTGGTTTCCCTTCAGTATAAAAGCTGAACGTCAGCTCACCTGTGTTTTGTACCTGAGACGTTGCTACTGTTAGCGTTAGCTGGATCTAGGGCGTTATTGTAGCTGGGAGAGCGCGACACGTTGAACACGGTGCGTTCCTTCAGATTCACGCGTGTGGAAAACACGCTTCGTCATGTTGGAGCTGCTTCCTCCCTCGCACCAAACCTACTTACTGCAGCTGCTGCATTTTGCTGCGTCGTTCTCTTTTTTTAGTGAAGCTAAGCCAAACTTTGGAGCTTACTTCGGTCCGCCACGGTCCAGGACTGTGGTCAACGAATCCACAGTTCTGGGAAATTTGGTAACAACTTCAACTTGGAACCAGTCCCTGATAACCCTATTCTCCTTGCCATGCCACTTTGAATGAATGTTCTGAGGTAGGACTCAGACCAGACTAGTTTTATATCAGAGACGCTAGTTCATTATGTGGTGAACCAGTGTTCCATATGTCCAGCAAGATGAAAACCGATGAGTGGACATCCTGTCTCGCCGACCACACGGTTTCTGTCACTGAAGTTTCAGTAAGATGGCCGCTTTTGAAACCAGACTGGTTTGAATTAAGTACATTGGTTTGAGAAGAAGTCTGAGATTTGGGTGAAAACTGCACACTCTAGAACCTGTGATAAGAAGGGTAGTAGTGAGAGCGGCCTTTCATTTTCAACTTGAGATGGATTTTTATGGATTTTTTTTAACTAGAGTCCCTTCGACCTGCTTACACATTTTAAAAAATGAGCACACACTCAGTTGGTAAATGAGGCCACCGGTGTCGGTTGATATCTTTTCTTGTGTTTCTTTAGTGCACACGTGCAAACAGATTTACACAGGTGACATCACACAGAAAAGCAGGCTGAAAAGACGACAGACAACGAGAGAGAGGAAGATTGAGGAGGTGTGATGAGCTACTGTCAGCAGGAGATTGTGCTTGGCTTAGATCAGTTCGTGTGTGTGCGCGCGCACATATGATTTGTTCATTTCCTCTCTCCTCTATGAGCTTGTGCCAAAATAAGCTCATTACCATCACAGGAGCCAAAGCTGGAATTCAGAAATTCATTAGCTCAACGATTTGCATAGTCTCGCTTTCGTGTGTGTGTGTGTGTGTGTGTGTTCCTGTTCCCCTGGTATATGTGTGTTTGGCACTCTCGCTGCAGGCACTCAAACCAGCACTCCTACCTGCTCCTCTGTCATGGTTTCTCTTCCCCTTGTGTGGCTGAATTAAAATGTTCCCCCTCGCTCTGCTGAAGGTTTGAGCTCCAGCGCGATTCATGTTCAAAGAACTCAAGTCTGAGAAGCAGAGACTGACAATTACTGCAACAAAGGCATGACCGACAGGGAGAGGAGCTTTAATTGAGTTAAAATTGAGTTTTTGAATAGATCATTGTGTTAATTTCAGAATAAATATAGTTCTTTCCTTGCAGGGTGCACTCCAGCTCAGGAGAGGGAAGATATCAAATCTTTCTCATGGCCCTTTTTCTGCTCTTTCATTTCTCTTCCGGCAGCGTATTCATTTTCTGTCCTGTGCTTATCTGTGATAATGCCGTGATCTATGCTTCGCCTGAGGTACAATATCAAAGATTTAACTGAGAGAAGTCTACAATACGATACGACCTGTGTTTCATAGAGCAGGAGTTTGTTTTTGTGACTTTTAAATGGCCGAGTTCTGGAAAGTGACTTAGGAGCCATTTTCACCAGGCATTAAAATGCGTCTTGTTTCCAGATTGCATTTGATTTTAACCTAATTACATTTACACCTGGTATTAATATGGGTCTCCAGTCTTGGAGGTTAAAGCCAGACCTGCCACTTCAAATGTCTACAATAACCATTAGTTCCGAGTAGAAATGTCTGTGCAAAGTCATATATTTTATGTATTGAAAAAGATACACAAATGCTCAGAAGGACTTCTTGACACTCGCCTTAATACACTCTCTTAAAGGTGCCGTAGAATACTGTTTTTCAGGTTTTCATACTTCTGAGCTTAAAAAACACATATTTTTGTCATCCCATGCGCTGCTTCAGCTCCTTTTTTCACCCTCGGTCTGAACACTCAGTTTTAGCTCCTGTCTCTTTAAGGCCTCCCTTCCCTGAAAGCCCACTTGCTTCCCATGAGCACAGCAGAGGGGCTGAGCTCAAGGGTTACCCAGAGATTGAACAGTGAAGCCGACCAAAGCCCAAAAATGAAGTCAAAACCCTGAGACATCCCGTCGCACATGAGATGTTACCGTATTGCTTCGATTATAAACTCTCAGAAAAAAATATTTGCCATCAGTGACGCTGCGTTGGTGTCTGGCAGGTGAGCCTCGTAGGTGGGCTGATTAAGCAGTTACGAGCCAAGAGACTTTTTCTTGGTGCAGTAATGCAGCTACCAGAATTACGTGTTTCTGCCGTTGCTCTACGTTATTAAACCACAGTTATGCTGCGCGATCATGCGCAGTAGATACTGGTGCCAACAGGAAGTAGACCTGTAATAGTATTTTATTGGTTCAAAACTGGCTTCACTGCTCTCCATTCAAATCAGCGGGGTGGCTTCGTCCAGTAATATACTGTCTATGGCCGTGCTGCACTGAATCGAGGCCTGCTTTGCGAGACTAGGCCTCATTGATTACTGTACAAAAACACAACTTTATAACTTTATTCTCTGGTTTTACTGAAACTGGTTCAGATCTGATGGAGAAAATATTATCTGGTTTTTCCTCTCATGTCTTCTGGCTGCTCTACCTCCACTTTTGGTGATTGACAGAGTTTGCACATTAGCAATTACTTTAGGTGCTGACTACTACTTACAGCAGCTGCACCAAGTTAGCCGTGCAGCTAGCAGTCCTGTCCGGACTGGAAGCTTGGTGCTCTGGGGGTGTGTTGGTGTTTCCTCCTCTAACATTACTATAGAAGCTTTGGACTGGTGGTTCAGAGCCGGCAGATACCGTTAGCAGCAGCTAGCAGATAGCAGCATCTAGTGGTTACTTTAGAGTTACGGACAAGTTAAGCTATCTGTCCATCAGAAAACTTCATAAATCACAGAGTTGAGGTAGAGCAGCCGGAGGACATCAGAGGGAAAAGCAGAAAATATTTTTAGATATATAATATATTTCCTTTATAACCGTAAAAGCACTTTCTGTGAGACACTGAACAACCTCCAGCTCCATGAGCTCGTATGCTTACTCTGGGATGTGGGTTGGTATATGTAAATTTTTGGATATTAATGATCCCAAATGTTACATCACTTCTAGCGCTTGTTGGCATTTGCCCGTTTTTCCTGGGTCTTTTGCATTTGCAAGATTTACTTATGAAGGAGGAAACAATGATGACTGATTCTCACAGTAAGTCACTTACTGAACTCTTCTTATTCATCTATGCCAAGGTGAACACAGTTTTCCACGCCACGGCACCTTTAAACACAGCATACTCACAAACACGTTGGGGTCGTGCGTTGGTTCAACAGCTGTGCACACATCATGCTCTCTGATGTAATTACCTTTGGCTGTAGATTAAACTGCACTATCCGTTGAAATATGGATCGTGTCTCAGAGACAGTCACTGTGTCCTTTGAATGTTCTTGAATGTCTCAGGTGGAGTCCAGCTTGATTTGGAGTCCGCTGTGAGCTTTAAATGAGGGGGCACATTTCAGTTGGAGCACATGTCTCTATAAATCTCTCATCTAAAAGCCAGGTGCATGTCAAACGGTTATTCTACCATGAAAAAGAAATCAGAAAGAAGTTTTCAGGCTGGATGGCAAGCTGTGTTATAGATAGATTACAATTCCTTGATCTTTTTTGTTATGAGTTAGGGATTCTAGTCTTGTTTTGGCTCCATGTCTTGTGTTCTACTGTTTTGCCCATGTTAGCCCTTTGTTTTGTTGGTCTGCTTTTGGTTCTGTGTTTCTCTGTGTAGCCTTGTTTATTATTTTATTCATTCGCATGTTTAGGTTTTCTTAGGATCTGTCTTGTCTCTTATCTTGGTTATCTCATCTTAGTCCTGCATTTTAGTTCTTTGCTTTAGTCCATGTTAGTGTTATTCCTGGTCTGTGTATTTCTGTGTTTCATTATTAGACCTTGTCTTGTTTAGGGTTCTGTAGCTTAGTTTATTCTTATGTTTATCAGCATGTTTTTTACCTGTTCGGGTCCTAAGTCTCCATGTTTTAGTGGAGTCCTGTCTCCCGTTTGGTCCGGTCTCAGTCCATGCCCTGATTTTGCAGTCTTTCCGTGGTTTGTGTTTTACGTCGGTAGATCTGTCCTGTCGTCGTGTTTCCGTGTGCTGTACTTCCTGTTTTACTTTGTAGTATTCAGTCCTCATGTGTCCTTGTCTAGCTGTGTTTCCTGTTGTTGATTACCTGATGTGTTTCAGCTGTGCTTCCCTCCCTGCTCGTTTGCCTGTCTATATAAGCCGTCGGTTTTGTTTATTCTTTGTCTGGTCCTTGTTGTGTTCTGCTGTGCTGTGTTCTTGGATTACCTTGCTTGGATTATTGCTTTGCCTTTTTGGATTTCACCTTTGTTTGGACTCATATCTTGTGCCCTCATATCAGCTTGTTTCAGTTTAGTTTATGTGCTAATAAATATCTTGGATCTGCAACCTCCTCGCCTGTTGTCTGTGTTTGGGTCCACACTCAGCCATCCATGACAGATTTTACTTGTATTAAACCCCAGAACAATCAGGCATAGGTACACCATACGTAATACCTTTTTAATTCAGCTTCTGCCTCATTTAGTTCTGGTGGATAATAGAGTTTATTACCAAGATGCTGCTTCATCAAACAGATTGCAGCTGGAGAAAAAATATATTTATCTTTAGCTAAACTTGATGTAGTAATCTCCCTAGCAAGCTTTAATCTAATACAGCTCTTATACAGCTGTCTATTTGGTGCCAGATTATTATTTACTGTGGTTTGTTTTGTTTTTTAGCTCAGTTTAGTAGTTATGTGCTGTCTCTCCTATCTTTATTCATAATGTATTGCGTCGCTGCTGAAGAATTATTTTACATCATTCATTTCTATGCGCAACTAATGATTCGTACTCGCACTGTGCGATCACGGTATCACTCAACAGCAGGATTGCTCCCTTTACTTGTTCTCCAGAGGAGATCTACGCAAAAGGTGCTGCTGTAAGAGTGGCGTAACTCCTATAAGGAATAGGGAAGCGAGTAACGAATTAGAGCATGTGGCCGAAAGTGACGGTAAAAGTTAGCGTAAACATAAATTTTTAGTCTGGCAGTAAATGAACAGTCTCAGTTAATAAATGTTGCAGCTCCTCAAGAAAAGTCCATCTGTTGTTTCCTCAACTGCTGGAAAAGTGAAGGCAGTTAATGCAAGCGAACCTCTCCCCTGGGCTTCAGTCTGGCAGCTGAGCAGGAAAGCCAACAGTATGTTTTTTTTTTTTTTTGGCTGCTATGTAACTTAAAATTAGTTAAATTAATAGGAAGTAAATAGTAGCTGCATGTCACTGCTTGTGCAGTGTAAAGAGCATCAGGTACAAGCTTAGACTAAACTGGTGAACAACTCTGTGCTGTACATCCTGATAAATTATATTTCAGTTTTCTGGTTGTTAGAAAAAGACGGTGGTGATGGAGGAGCTGAGGTTAGTAAAGCAAATTAGGGATGCAAACTAGTCCTTTTAAGCTAATGAGGAGATTTATTTTTTTTAATGTACAAATAAAATGCTTGGTAATTCTATAGAAGGGAGTGCATACATTTGCTGGATCTTACATGTTGCCAAATTTTATATTAATTTCTAAAGTTAAATATCAAAAGCTGTAAATTAAGACACAAAAGGCTAACCTGTCATCTGTAATGACTCAGGTCATATTAACAGGGTTTTCCCTGCCGTTATAAGGATTAGGTGCTGCTGCCCAAAACAGCTTGAGTGCTGAGCCTTGAATGTAAAATTGTGGAAAGCAACAAAACCAACTACAGGTAAATGACTTTTTCCCAGGTATAATGGTTGTAGTTCCTCCCCAGTGGACTTATTTAGCCCTTAAGCTTTTTGTGTGTTGTTTATTTATTAGCTTTTCCAAGTGTTTGTTCACAGATATGGTAATAATAAGGGTAAATATGTTGTGAAATTGTGACTGTTATTCTAGACGGAAATACCTCCACCACCATCATATACATGCACCTAAGGCTTTCACAAACATATGAGAAAACAATGAAAATTTAATGGACATGGTCACAACAGCACTGCTGCTGGAAGAATTTCAGAGACGTGTTGTGTTGGGGTTTTATATTCAGACAAATGTTTTTTTGCTTCACCTCCGCTGCTACAACTCCATCCCAGGGGATGATGTGTTCTGGCTTCATAGGGCAGTATATAAAGATCCATAAACCTTGGGACAGGTGGGACCTGGAGATGAAAAGACCATGAAGAAACACTTTGACAGAATTCACTACACTGTTTCCCAGTTCTTGTCTGCGACAAGCAGAAGGTGCTTATTTTATCACTTTCTCAAATATTTGCTTGTAAGGGCAGAATTTCTAAACCTCAGCATGAAGTCCAGTTTACTGACTGAAGATGAGGGAAGCGTTTTGCTTTGCTTTGACTGAGCAGTGATTGACATGGCGGCCCTGATGTAATCATACTCTTTGTGATTATCAGAAAGCCAACAGGCCAGCAGAACCTGGACTTTCAAATGGCATTAATTAAACATACATGTGTACAAAATAATATGAATGCAACAACTGTATAGAGGTGTGTTTAGTTCAGGTTGCAGGTGGTGAGTCACTGTCTTGGTGGTTTTATTGTCCTTGTTTAGTTCTGCTCTGATGGTCTGGCTTAGAGCTCACTATCTTCCAATTTCTTGGCTGTCCATCAATTGTACTTCACCTCCACTGATTGTATTTCACCTATTTAACCAAGAATGATAGCGCTAGAGACTGATGTAATGAATTCCTTTGGGCCGTTGGTTAGTAGGATATGGGTAGTTTGCTCTTAGTGTTTTCTGTATGTAGGTTACAAATTATACCGTAGATTGCATGTGCTTCATTTATTTAGACAATCTGTTAGTACTTAAAAAAAAAAAAATGTGTGTGTGTGTATATATGTGTGTGTGTGTGTGTGTGTGTGTATAACATAAATTTGTTTAGTGTTTGGGCCCCTACGTACAAGCTCCAGATAGCTTAAAAAAAGGGTGTCCTTTTTAATAATCTGCATTATTTCTAATGATTGTATTTTAATGTTTGATGAAAAAACTAAACTGAACTGAGGTTGGCATCCTGCAGCGACACAGACTAAAACTAACACTGATGAATGAAAAATCTATCATAACCTTAGTAGCTGGGAGAGCGCGACACGTTGAACATGGTGCGTTCCTTCAGATTCACGCCATGTTGAAGTAAACGCTTCGTCATGTTGGAGCTGCTTCCTCCTTACTGCAGCTGTTGCATTTTGCATTTTCGTTCTCTTTTTTTAGTGAAGCTAAGCCGCCAAACTCTGGAGCGTTTGCTGCGGTCTGCCACGCTCCAGGACTGGAAACAGAAGGACTTTCTTCTTCATGCTTTGTTGACGTAACAAATGAAGTGACGTGACTTGGAACCGGTTATTAATACAATTAAACTGTTTTGTCTGAAAATAGCCCATATCTATATCCCCACCACAATGTGACTCCAAACAACTGCCAGATTTTAATCAAAGCTGTAAGCAAATTTTTACACTTTTAACACAGAGTTCTAGCCAACAAACACAACATGGACTATCAGTCATAAAAGGGCACTGTGAACAAGTTTTCCTGCCAGACTTCAGTGGAACTCATTCAAGATCATTTTAGCGCCTCACTAATGGTTTATCACATCAGTGAGTTTTTTGCTTTCATATTTAATTATTTTGTTTGTCTCTCACAATCACAATGAGTAACTTGTGCAGCATGTCTGAATATAGGTGGGATTAAAAGGCCATGATTCAGTCTATTGTGGGAAATTGAGTCCAGTCTCCTTCTTTGAATTTTATTTTTCCATCCTATAATTTTGAAATGCAGCTCTAAAGACTTAAAACTGTTGAATGATAAAGAATGATCCATCACTGATATTAACAATAATAATTGGGCATGATAATACATCACACTTAATAATAATAATAATAATAATAATAATAATAATAATAATAACTAATCACTGTGAATGAGAAGCGAACAATCTCGTCGTTACACCACAATTTTAATATCAGCCAATACACTTTGGACATTTTGAAGAACGTTTGCCTCGTTTAAAAGATTATGGAAAACATGTTGAAGTCGCATCAACTCTGCAGCCGATCCCTATCTGGGTCTGAGTACAGGTGAGTTAGTCCCGCCCCCCAATGTTACATGGGGCTCTCCTCGTAACAGCGGCCGCCACCTGCTACGCTGCGGCCAGACGCCGCCCTGACCCCGGGCTCTCTTGACGGACACGCAGCGTGACAGCTCTTCATGCGGAGGACAAAAGAATAACACACCTGTGGCTCACCAACAGGTGCCTATCAGCTAATCACCGCGCTGAACTGCTGGTCTGGCCCATAGGTCATGCCTAGCATTTATACTTGTGCGTCCTTGTCTCCGTTGTTCAGCAATTACACCCCCCAAACACATCCGGTTTAGCGCTCAGCTAACGTTAATGGGGGTAAAATTGTGTACGTGCGGCTGTTTTAGACTTTTAAAATGTTATCGACAGAATGGATCACATTCTGATAGTGAAACAAGTCATTTCGCTCGGGTTGTGACGCTCGACTATATTGATCCACCGTGTTACAGCTGTTGTTTTGGCTGCTAGTAAAATTTACTTCAAAGCATTGAGCACTTCCTGTCAGCTCAAGGCATCGCAAGCCTCGACGTGCAGCATAGTGTCCGGGGCTACACGAGGCTATGCCGTCAATTTGACGCAGAAGTATAAATTGCACTTAACAGTAGCAACGTCTCAGGCTCAGGGTTGGAATCAGAATCTGAAATGATACCCAACCCAATTAACGTGTTGGTGAGAAAATATAAATCCACTGCAGGTTTTAAAACACCGGTGTGCCCCTTATATACGGCTGCATTAATTAGCCTTGATACTGCATTCCAAGATGGCGCCCCATCTGTAGTAGACGCTCAGTACAGTCTTGACTCTGACTTCCTGCTGACTCCCTGCACACAGGAACTCTGCATGCTCTCCCACAGCACTTTGAGACTTTTCAAATTGTATTTAACAATGCTTGAGCCAGGAGATATGGGTTGATGCAACATTACAGATACAAAGTAGCCTAAAGCTATATTCTGGTACGCAGCATCAAACGGTGACAGTTATGTTTTAAACTGTACATAATCCTTTTTAAATAAAACAAATGAAAACAAAATTACAACATGTGAATAACGCGTTCATAACCTGTTGTTGTCAACGTGCAGATAACACATCGCTAACATGTTGTCGTTGTGGTGTCAGCGTCTCTACGTGTTAACAACGTGCTGTTAACGAGTTGATGTGTTGTCATTGTGTTGTTAACTTGTTGTCTTGACAGCCAGCTGTCAACGCGTTAATAATGTGTGAACTTTTCACCTGTTATCAACGTGCAAACAAAGTGGTGTCAGCAACTTCACGTGTTTTAAGTGTGTATTTTGTCTCCTTTCAGTGTGTTTATCTTTGTTACGGTCAGGTAGAAGAATGCCCTGATCAGTCATGACTACACAGAGTAAAATTCAGTTCTGAATTATGTTCTTGTTGTTCTCATAATAAAGTGAGCTTTAGGTTATGGATTATATGAGAGATGAAATATTAATATCTGATAAATCAAAGTCACTTTCAGAGTGTGACAGCAGCTCACTTGTTATATTTAAATTCCTGTCTCTGGGTGTTTTTGCGTGATCGAGCCTCTTTGTGTTTTTTCCATTCAGCACTGTCCATCCTCAGCCACCTCCCACACGTTCCTGCAGAAGAAGGTGTATAATGGAGCACATTAACCTAAAAGTATTACTATATTATCTCCTTTCCCTTTACTTAGCAGAAGATATTTTTTCTATTTCAGAATACAGATGGATTATGAGCTGAAACCCATCACTGCCGTGCCAGGCAGACTTATCTGTGCGAGACGTTAACCACGTGTATTATTAGCAACTTTTCCAATAGCTTTCATGAGCAATTTCAGTAAAATAATTTACACGGCATGCTTTTTCTTCCCCCATGCAGTACTTGTTCACCACTTCTTCTGTTTGCTTTGGCCAGAAACATCATTTAAATAAATAAATGAATTAAATAAAGCTATGTACTGTTTCAAATGTGGCTAATGGAGCTAATGGATCTGTCAAAAATGGCAAGGTTATGAAAACATCTTCTAAAAGTTCAATTGACTGTAAACTTGTAAACTGCTTAATCACCCAGAGACACAGAAGCTTGATGTGAAAATGCCTACCTGCTGTTTAACTCATGATTTTATAAAAATATTAGGCGACCCATTTAAGCATTTTGCAGAGAAACACAGAGAGAAATTATCGTCCATTACGTTGAGACTCAGAAGGTGGATATTTCACAAGCATGGACCAGGTAAAGTTGTTGGAAAAATAGCTTAGAACAAGAAATGTTAAATCACAAATGAAAATGCTTTGTTTATTTGCACAATAAGAAATTCATATAAATAAAGACATTTACTCCATAAATTGGTGCTGAAAATGTCTCCAGAATGCAGGAAATTAAGTGTTTAATGCTCAAAATCTTCTGGGGGAGGACCCATACATTTTATCATCAAAGACTTATTCAAAATAGTGTTAACATATCTTCTCGTTTTGTTCTCGTGACCAAAGTCTTTCATCACACCCCTATTTTCAGACCTTATGTCACCAGCTCTTTTCAACACAAAGTGACGCCCTTGCTATTTACATACAGTCGGCCTACTGCTTACATTATTTCACTATCTGTAAACAAATGTAGGCAAAGTAGTGAATGTGTGTTCGTGGGGATGCGTGCTAAGGTGGGCCGTGTCCTGCTGCATCAATTTTGATCCTTTTTCAAACATGCCATTGTGACTTCAACAAGCTCCATCAGTGGAGAGTTCTTTTAAAGACGTGTTACTTTATTATTATTATTCAGTCCCTCCAGAACTTTGCAGGCTTTTTTTGTGATTGTTGCGGCCTGATATACCCAATTTTGCGGCAGCTTTTCTAAAAGAAAATTGGGGCATTTTTTGCAATGAAATGGTGGGAATAAGTGAAAATTGCAAAGGTAGAATATGATTTTATTACATTCGAGTTATAGAATCATTAAACAGTCCCTTCAGGACTCCGCGGGCCTGGCCCTAACCCCGCATATTTAAACAGGCTTACCTTGTGTCGCGCTGGTTTATCTCGTCTGACATCCTCCGTGCGTCTCTGTCATTCTCTGCGTTCAGGTGATTAGTCAGCTGAAACAGAGGCTGAACGAACACTGTGAAAACTCACAGAGAAGAATACATCTGTGGCCTCTACAGCATGACCACATTAGCTTTTATTCACACCTCCTCCGTCAGGACCACACAAAGTCAGCATATCTGACATAATGGCAGAGCAGAGCACACTGAACACACACCAAGAGCCACCAAGGACATAAAATACTTCAGCCGAGTTGATGAAGACTTTGTCGTTGGGATTGAACAATGGTAACCAGGAGAAACAGAAGCCCATTGACTTTTTGTCTACTTCTGTCGCCGACGTCATTCAGTGCTGGTTTTAAAGCTGAAAGAAAATACCAGTGCCAACAGGAAGATGACTACAGAGTGTTTCTATAACCTGAGTGCATGTGTTATGTGCGGTGTGCAGGGTTATACAACCACCCATGCCCTTAGCTGATGTACTGTAGGTGTGTGGCAGGTTTTTGATTTGATTGTCTGTGAACAAGTTTTTAGGCTTTTAAGCTTTAAAGGTCCCATATAATGCAAAATGCACTTATTCATGTCTTTTCAACATAGATGTGTGTCCCAGTGGGTCTAAAGAGCCCCAAACTATGAGAAAAAGCATCCTCTCTCTTTTTCTCCTGCTCCGTCTTTCAGTCGACTTGGCGGCCTTCTTGATGTCATGGCTGGATCTGTTTATCACAGGACCTCTTCCAGCGCCTCGGCGCAGTAGACCCCCACTGAACACCCGCTTTTACGGTTATGAAGTAAAGGAAAATATTTTCTGTTTTTTTCCTGGGATGTCCTCCGGCTGTTCTGCCTGAACTTGCTGTGATTTACGGTGTTTCCTGATGGACAGATAGCTTTACTTGTTGCTTAATCACCTCCAACTCTCTCTGTTGCACAATCCCGGCTTATAATTTTCATCTTTATAATAACAAACAACTCCTGTTTTATGTGCATTATTTGCCGTGTCACTATTTACATGTGTCTTGACAAAACGTGGTTTGGAGACCAGATAGAGTCGTTGGGTGACAGAGTCAGCTAAATTAACTGCCTAGTAACACTTAAAGCGATCTGTCCGTCAGTGAACTCATTAGTCACCAAAAGTGGAGGCAGAGCAGCCGGAAGACATGAGAGGGAAAACAAGAAAATATTCTCTTTAGAAAATTTTATCCGGTTTCACCAAAACCAGTGAATGAAGTTACGACAAAGTCAAATTACGACAAAATGTTAAAGCAGACCCATTCTGCTTTTCCACATTTTATGACTTATCTACAGTGTTTTAATGTTGGATGTTCATGTTAAACACGGCCAAAGCTTCAAAAAATGAGATTAAAGTATTTATAAGAAATCCCTGTCAGCAAAAACCTCTGGTTTCCTCCTGTTCTGAATGCTCTGTTTTAAAGACACAGGAACATCTACAGCTTGTTTCACACAGAGGCTGAAATGAAGGCCTGCATGAAGAGTCAGTATAAAAAAATAAAATATTCTTTTGAACTTTGAATCATGCAAAGCTGCCGTACAGGAGTCACAGAACTACAATATAGGACTGGAAAAGCAGTTTAATAGGTCTCCTTTAAGTCATTTTGCACTAATGAGGAAAAACAGACCAAATGTCATCCACTCTTTCAGCAGACAAGAGCGAACCTAGATCATGCTGCACAGGTCAAAACCTTTTCTGCCCTGGCTACGCATTGCAAATGAGGGGGCATGTAAACACAAAGTATGAACCTGAAAATGAGCATATTATGGGACCTAAGGCTGTGAGGTTGCATATGTCTGTCTATTTATTTATTTATTAGGCTTTGATTTTTATTTAACTTGTACTAATCTACGGGTCTCTGTAATTGCCCCTTGGGGATAAATAAAGTGTTTTGATATTGAAATATGTTTACACATTTTCAGTCCAACATTAAAAACCTGCGAGACTGAGTTTTTTTTGTTGTCAGCTGACTCAAAATGGAGGCAATTTGCTTGGATGTGAAATGAGATGAGATGGATTCACTGCCATTATCACAAACTACTTTACACAGCGACTTTAAGATAAAGCAGAATTCATGGTTTGCCTGTTCTTTGTCTCACAGATGGATCATGGCTCAGAAAGCAGATTTGATCAAGATTTATCATTTATCACGTGCATTTATTCAGGAATTCTAGATGTGCTATTGACATTAAGGAAACATTTATAAAAATTTATAAAATTTTTATTCTAAATTAACAAAATCCAGTCTAAGTGTTTGCTGACGGATTTGTTTTTATTACATAACACCTTCTTGTGATTATTTATGTTCCAGCTGAGATGTCGCTAAGAATCCTGATCTCAATGAGCGTGAATGAATCCTCTGACTTTTTGCACCGTGAGGTTCACATTTGTGGTTTATAGTGAAACATCTCAGCAGCTATCAGATGGGGTGAAATGTGGTTCAGGGGATCAAGAAGGTCTGAAAGTAATAACTTTGGTGATCTTCTGACTTTTCATCTACCACCATCATCAGGTCAACATGTCAATGTGTGGCTGAGGCGTGCAACCTCTAACGTATACAGCAAGTGTAATTCGCTATAATAGTGTCAGCAAAAAAATAATTATTATAACAGTTCACTGAAAACAAATATATTATGGATATTATATGGAATTTCTGTTAATTGATCCTGCTAAATATTACACACTGAACCTTTAAACCTGATCTATACTTCTGCGTCGAATCTACACCTCCCCAAAAATGTAACTACAAGTTGCAGCGATGTGGACCGCAAGAGCTGTGAGTGGTCGGCTTGGTAGCATCACATTTCCTCCAAGCCCACAGGAAGTGCTTTGTGCTTTGAAGTCAATTTTACTAGCGGCCAATCCAGCAGCTGTAACACGGTGGATACATTTTTTTATCATACCTAAATGTGTTTGCTTCCTCATGTTGTGGAGTTTTATTTTCCGCTGATGTAATAATAACCTTGGCGTGTCAGTGCGTTAAGTGTGCCTGTGTCAGAGGCGACTAACTCTTAACCGCATTTTTAGACGTCATTGCTCAAAGGGGGGAATAACAGTCTGGTGAACAACAAGAAATGAAGGGCTAATCCTTGGTGTCATCCTGACAGACTGCAGGTGGTTTGCATTTGCGAGTTTGTTGCAGGTGTGTGTTTATGTATGGATGTGTGTTGGTGTGTGTGGGAATATTTGCAGCTGTTACGCAGCATGAGCCAGCTATCAGGAATCCTCCTCTCCCTCTGTCTGTCTCTCACCTCTTCTCCCTCCCTCTCCCGTCTCCTCTCCTCCTGCGTCCCACCTGTGCTCGTCCTTATCGGTGGTTGAAAGCTGCCGTGGTATCGGCTCCGCTCAGAGGCCTGTCTGTTTCTGCCTTTGTTCTCTGTCCCATCTTCGTCAGACAGGATTCTGCGTCTAATCACTTTCACCCTTCCGACCTGTCTGTGCTTAATACACCATCACCACCACCACCCCACCCCGTCGTTGTCTTATACCTATCCCTGCTTCCAAATTCACCTCCTCTCTTTCCTTCAAAGGCAAAGCAAAATCCTGCTCACTGTGCCTCCTGTGGCTGCGTGAGTTGTCATTGAAAAGGCAATTAAAGAGTTTAGGTGACGTGATGTTTTCCAGTGTCGCGGCCTCCTGCTGGAGGTTTTGGTAACAGGACTAATGAAGTGCTATTTAAAGCAAAGTGGTGGCTGTTTTTTTTTCTAGAATCTGTCTAAAGGACATGTTGAAGTGCTATTTTTTTTTTTTTTCAGGATGTCCACACACTTTATGTGCCGTCCTACAGGGAATGATTTTTAACATTAAAACACATTGAAATTTCAATAACAACTGGACAAGCAGCTGATTTTGGCATGCTGTATGCACGTGTATCTGCATCCTTATATGACTGACAGCACTTACTGAATACCAAGCAAGAACCTTCAGGTCTGAAAAGTAAAGCCAGTGCTGAAGTGCCTTAAACCTGCATTGTTTATAACAGTCAGCAGGGGGCGACGCCACCGGTTGCAAAAAAGTGTGATTGTATGGAAGTCTATAAGAAAATGACCCTACTTCTCAGCTGATTTATTACCTCAGTAAACACTTTCCTGATGAGTTTATAGTCTCATTCGCTAGTTTCAAGTCTTCTTCAACAAAGCATGATGTTCATTTACTTAATCAGGGTCCTATTTAGAGGAAATAGAGGAAATCAAACGGTATCCTTAACTTCTCGCACAATGCAATAAATCATTATTACATTCATTTCTAATTACTGCAATTTGCACAATTGCGTGTTTACCAGGTTGTTTACCAGGTTTAATCTTTACCACCTTCACCACCTTACTTTGGTGTGCAAGAATGCATTTTAAAGTACAGGCATGCAATTGTGCAAATTGCAGTAATTAAAAATGAATGTAATAATCATGTATTGCATTGTGCAAGAAGTTAAGGATACTGTTCGACTAACATTTAACACGTAGACCTGTTGATGGGTGAGAAGTCAGAGGATCACCAATCCTGAGGGGAACATATCCTCATATCCTTATCCTGCGTACAGGGTCGTGGGGGGGCTGGAGCCAATCCCAGCTGACATCGGGTGAAAGGCGGGGTACACCCTGGACAGGTCACCAGTCCATCGCAGGGCCGGGAACATGATCATCTCAACTAAATTTGACCTCAATTCATTTAATACTTGTTGAGACATTTCAACTCACCAAATAGGCAGCCTTTGTTCTCTGTATTATGGAGCAATAAATGTACCTCACCTACTATCCTGTCTTGTCCTATTTCAAAATAAAAGCTGAACCTACAGTGAGATGGCTGAGAGTTTCTTGTGGTAGCAAATTGCTGGTATTCCAGTAACATGCCCCTGAAGATGGAGCAGATGGGAGCAAACCCTGTGGAAAACAACACTTCCTTGCTCTGGGTTATTTTGTTTGTTTTTAGAAAATAAACTCCGCAGGTATGAAATTGTTCTCTGGATATTTATCGTGCCGCCCTGCAGGAGTTCATCTATAGCTCCAGTCTCACAGGATGCCATCTCATTTCAGTTTTGCAGTTTGAAATGATTGACTGTTATATGTAGCAGGCAGCGCTGCAGTAATAGGCAGGACAAACCGTAATACAGTGACTGACTGCTAATGAGCTGTGTTTCCCAAAAGTCGAACTCCCTCTGCTGACGTGCAGAAATAAGGCAATTATTCTGTTATTGTAGCCCTGACATAAACACTGGACCGAGATTATCTCGCCCCTTCGTTATGACTGAACATCCTTGACTGACTGTGATTGTGAAAGCATCAGAGACGCGTGGATCTTTCATATCAGAATCAGCTTTATTTGCCAGATATGTGTACAGATACGAGGAATTTAACTCAGGATTGTACAATGCTCAGGATGTGCTTGCTTACAATAATAATACAATAACACAATATTAAAATCACACACATGCTACAGTATAGAGAACACATGCACACTATAAACAAAAACAATATAGACAGATTGAGACAATAGTGCAATGAGCAGAGTGCAAAGGATGCATGAGTAAATTATTATTTTATGTACATGGTGGAGGAGATATAGAGGTACACATACAAGCATACATGTACTCATGTACACAGTGTGATGGAGCACAGTGCAAAGGATGCTGGAATAAAGTATTATGTGCAGGTGTTGTGTACATGAGGTAGATGGATTTGGTATACAGTATATACAATATGAACAGCCCTGAACTAAATAAATGATAAGTGGTAGCCAGTAAACAGACTGATTAGAGACAGAGTTACTGGGTTATTGTACAGGAATTGTTCCTGCCACCGTGTGTCAGAGTCAGCTGTTCATCAGAGTGATGACTTGTAGGAAGAAACGGTTCCTGAGTCTGTTGGTTTTGGCGTACAGTGCTCTGTAGCGCCTACCAGAGGGGAGAAGCTGGAACAGTTTGTGTCCGGGGTGGAGATGGATCTGCAGTGATGTTTCCTGACTCTGGAAATGTATAAGTCCTGAATAGAGGGCAGGTTGAGCTTCCTGAGCTAGCGCAGGAAGTACATCCTCTGCTGGGCCTTCTTGATGATCGTGTCAGTGATGGGCTCCCACTTCAGGTCCTGGGATATAGTGGATCCCAGAAGCTGATCAACCTCCCGTCTGAAGGCTGACTCATCACCGTCCCAGATGAGGCTGATGACCGTTGAGTCGTCAGAGAACTTCAGACAGATGGGTCTCCATCTGGTGCAGTTGTTGGTGTAGAGGGAAAAGAGCAGGGGGGAGAGCACACACCCCTGGGGGGCACCAGTGCTGATAGTCTGGGTGCTGGATGTGATGTTCCCCAGCTTCACCTGCAGACTCATGTCAGTCAGGAAGTTTGTGATCCACTGACAGGCGGAGGCTGGTACAGTGAGCTGGGTGAGTTTGGTGCTGAGGATGTCCGGGATGATGGTATGGAAGGCTGAGCTGAAGTCCATTAACAGGATCAAGTCTGCAAGGGGAACAGATCCATAGGTGTCCTTTAATGTTGTGCTTTAGTAAAACAGAGGGCTGCAGATCTGCAGAAGTCCGAGTTAGGTCTGTTGAGGAGCAGCACTTCCATTTTGTTTGCCAGAGAGCAGACATTCGCCAGGTGGATCGAAGGGAGTGCAGTGCGAAAACTCCACTGTCTCAGTTTAACCAGCATGCTTCCCCTTTGGCGTCTCCAGTAGATCCCAAGCAGAGCTGCCGCTCTTCCAACTAATAACTCCGTGAAAGTTTCAGGTTCGATAAAGAGCGGTGGAATAGTGTGAGCAGTTGATAGTCCAGTGTTCAAGAGCTCTGTTACCAAAGAGGGACAACAAAAACACAAGAAGCACTATGGAGCGTAATCCAGAGGCGGCCGTCTCTGGCGCCGTCTTGACGTCTTAAAAAAAAGACTTCAAGATGGCGAGGAAGGAACAAAGAGCAAATAACCTTGTGAAGCAGTTTGATTCTAAAAGCTGCAGTCCTTAAGATTTCAGTCCACATGTGGTTACTGGTGGTGACAGCAGATGAGGTTTGAATTACATTATTATGTGGTGTTACAGATTACAAAAATGTCTGTTCATGATTGGATGCAGGTCCTGGATGCTATCAGAGTTTAGGCTAACATTAGCAGCTGTGTCCTGCACTCCAGCTACTCCAGCATCGATAAGTCTCCATATATTAACAGGATTAAACATCTAGATAGAGGCTCGTGTTGAGATTAGTCACTCATTATATGCTCACAGGTTAGCTGTTAGCTGAGAGTTATTGAACACTCAGAGGACCAGCACAGCCAGGCAAGCAGCTGAAATGAACAGGAGGGAGAGCTTGTTATTTTTTTGTATATTTTATGTTGAAATATTGGAAAGAATCC
Organism: Micropterus salmoides; assembly: GCF_014851395.1. Classification (NCBI taxonomy): domain Eukaryota; kingdom Metazoa; phylum Chordata; class Actinopteri; order Centrarchiformes; family Centrarchidae; genus Micropterus; species Micropterus salmoides. Next base: position 3,525,756 of record NW_024041151.1, read on the forward strand.
ATTACCCTTTTTCTAGCAGGTTATTTCATGTCACAGTTTAATTCTACTTCATTCTCCTCCTTATTTTAGTGTTCCCTCCCTTAAATCTGCTTACCATGTTTTTTCCTTCACACACACACCTACACCTCTCACTGCTCTCTCTCTCTCTCTCTCTCTCTCAATTCAATTCAGCTTTATTGGCATTAATATAAAAGAACAATATTGCCCAAAGCTACAGATAAATTACAAAAGAACAATTCATTTCATACATTTCATTAAATAAGTAAATAAAACAGTAAAGGTGTGTGTTTGCGTGTGTTAAAAAAAATAAAACAATATAGAAAATTTAACAATAAAGTAAAAATAAATTAAAAAAAAAATTGTGTGTGTTAATTGACAAAAATTTTAGAAAATTAAAAATAAAACATCACTATCAAATGTGAAATTTAAAAATAAAGGAACAATTACTAAAATAACAATAATTTCACATTTTATAGAACAATTATTTAAAATATTTGAGTTTAGTCTGAGGTTCCACTGGTTGTCCTCAGTTCGTGGCGTGAGGAGACATATTTTGCAGCAATTATTTCACATTTGGGCATTTCTCCCAGTAAATAGGGGAGTTTCTGTGTGTCTGATATGAATTTGAATTCAGGGTATATTTGGGAAATGTTTGCAAAGTGTTTTTGTCATAGTGTTTTATATTTGGGGCATGAGGTTAGAAAGTGCAGCTCTGTCTCTCCCTGTCCTCTGTCACACTGGGAGCAGAGTCTCTCCTCTTGTGGTAGCCAGCTCTGTCTGTGGCGACCCTTTTCTATGGCCAGGCAGTGTTCACTCAGTCTGTATGTTGTCAACATTTTTCTTAGTTTAGAACATTTTATTGTGCTCAGGTAATTTGCCAATGTGAATTTTCTTTTTCCTTGTTGATAATTTGGTTTGGTCTGCTTGAGTTGGTGTTGCTGTCCTGAGGCTGTTGGGGACTTGTTACTGCAGAGAGCCTCAGGAGCAGCTGGCTGAGGGGACTCTTCTCTGGTTTCAGCTCCTGGTATGTTAGGGCTTTGTGATGGTATATCTGGGGGTTAGCTGATTTTAAGTGATTGTAAAATTTCATCGATCTTTTCTGTATTTTTAGTAGGAGGGGGTATTGGCCGAGCTCTGCTCTGCACAGATTATTTGGTGTTTTTCTCTGCACCTGCAGGATGCTCAGTATGGAAAGATTCCATGATTGTTTTGTCCCATTTCTCAAATTCATTATTTAGTTTTGGTCCCCACAATTTACTGCCATGTAGAATAATTGGTTCTAGCACTAATTGGAAAATTTTAAGCCAGATTTCAGTTCTCTCTCTGTCTGTTCTGTTACCTTTATTTGTCAGCAGTTTTATAAAGTCACTCAATTTTCACCACATCAGCAGGTTAGCCGTGTGTAGACGAGGCCTGTTGTTAATTACCGATGTTGCTTTATCCGATCCGTGCTTGTAAAATATCCACCGTCCTCTAACAGAACACCAGAGAACGTCTCTGTGTTTATCTGTAAAGTGATAAAATGGGCTGCCAAACATAGCTTTATATATATATAAACTTTACCCATCTTTTGAATTGGATTAAAATAAGCCATTATGTGTGAAGTGAAAACAACATGAGGCAGCAGCTTGTTTAAATTGTTACAAATGTGTTATTTATTGTCCTCTAACAACCATCTGTTTACACCTCAGATAAATATGTATGTTCCTATTTATCTCATTCACTGTAGCTGAAAACATTTAACAATCACTTGTGAGTAAAAAAATGAACACCTGCCCGACTGGCTTATTAATAAAAGTTGTTTATAAAATGATCCCTTCCTCAATACCCGTGTGTAAAACTATCCATCTCCTGTGGCGTTGAGCCTCGTAAGGCATGAGGAGGAAGGCAGCTTAGATCAACTAACACATCTTTAAATCATCTTCATTGTCTGTGTTACAGAAGAAACGACTGTGGAGTCCACTTCCTTCCTCTCTGCACGGCTCGCCGGCGGCCGCAGATGAGAATCTAATAAAAGGCAGCAGAGAAAATGGCTTCACGTCTGTGTAATACATCGAGGTTAAATGGGAAGGAATTGGCTTTAGATTGAAGCGATTTGCGTGTTTTAGCCTGCAGTACCACCGCTACCGCTGCAATAATTGAATTACTTCAAATATCAGACAAGACTGAAGCAATTCAACTCACTCAACACACACACACACACACACACACACACACACACACACACACACACACACACACACACACACACACACACACACACACACCAGATACAACAGGCGTTCCTTGGGAGATGCGTTCCTCCCTTCATCTCTTTCATGAGCGAGAGGCTTCAGAGGATAAGCGTGAGATCAAACACAGTACCGGTTAAACCACAGCAATTACACTATCCACCTGAGGGAGGAAGAGGGAGGAGATGGGGGAGGCAGGGGGAGGGAGGGGGAGAGGGAGGACGGATAAAGAGGGAGTGTGTGAGAATAAGTGTAATGAGAACAGATTGCAGATCAGGAATTCAGAGCACTGCTGAATTAAATGGGTTTTGGGAGACAGGGATTGTTCAGGTAATGTGTTTTAATAAGATACGACTCGCAGGGGCCTCTGGTGTGCGTGTGTGTGTGCAGTGTTTTCAGACTGCAAGTGTGTTTTCTGACTGAAGGAGTGTGTTTGTGTGGACGATATTGCTTCATCGTTCGTTGCTTCGTTGACAGTGCACAACAAATTACTGTGTGAATAGTGAATTAAACGCTGAAGAGGGAACCACGGCACACTCAGCTGCTGATTCACATCAGTGTCTGGGGTGTTAAGTGTTTGTTTATGTGTGTGTGTGTGTGTCAGCCTGATAAGTTATAAACACAATAACCACACAGCAGTAACAGCGTTATGAACAGAAACACAGAGCAACAGCCATCATGTTAAGAATTGGTGCAAAACAAAATTAACGAAAGTGTTAAGCATTGTAATAAACCTTTCGCTGAACGGTGTGGACATTTGATTTAAAGGTGGGGCCAGCGATTCTAATCCAGTACACATCTTTTTGTCAAATTCAGCTAACCTCTACTCACGGTCCACTAGCTGTCCGGAAGAAATGCGGAAGAAAAAACAGTGTTTGTACTCAGCCTGGCTCTGTAAAGTGTCCCGCACCCTGCCACACACAACTGTTCCAGCCATGATGTCTGTGTCAGTGATGACTTGCCCACGGACACTCAGCGTCTAGTTCACCAAGACATGCTGCTGTTGTGATGTTAGCTATACTAGCAGTAGAGCTTTTAGTGTCGCTGTCTCATCCTCTTATGTTAGCTTCAAGTTCACACAACACGATTTTAAGCCCGATGTGCAAGTTGTCGGGCTTTGATTAGGAGCTGTTACGTGGAAGCAGTAAAATCATGCATCTGTGGGGGTCTCTAATTCATTTATCAATAAACATTATTTTGAATCAATGTATTTTTCATTGTAATTAGTCCCTACCATTATTTAAATTAAAAAGACAAACAGACTTAAAGGATGACAGGATGGCTGCACTTGCACAGTACAGTTTTGACGGAACAGTTTGAAACCGCGACCCGCAAACATGAACTCAGTTGTATTCACTACTTGAAGAGGGCCGATATGCAACGCTACACAGTACCAGCACCTCAACATTTTACTCTTTGGCGTACCGGGACTTCTCCCAAGCTGCCGGCCCTCTCCTCTGCCCTCTCTGGTCGCTGCGTGACGCTCACCTGTTCCTGCGTGACGCTCACCTGTTCCTGCGTGACGCTCACCTGTTCCTGCTCTCGCCTGCCTGCTAATCTTTGTCGGCGAGACAGAGTAGGGAGAAGAGAAGCTCGGGTGCATTTCAAGCAGCCGTGTGCAGAAAGTAGCTCGTCAATGTCACTTTTCGTGGACTGACCAATCACAGCCTGGATGGGGCGGGACATTTAGAAATATTACCAGATATGTGCCATTTACACTGAGGACGCTGGGGACAGGTCAGAATCAGAATCTCTCCATCACGTTAAGAAAGCTTTTGTTAAAATGTTCTGAAAAACAGCAACGAAAAAATCTTGAATTACAAATGAAACGATGCACAATAAGAAAACATGCAACTGAAATATAGAAGAAACAAATGTGCTTCATCCAAAAAAGTAACTTTAGCTAAATCAACAAGCTGCTGCTTATATAGTTATATTTATATTCTGCATTCTCACCTGCCACCTTAATTTTGTTTTCCTTCATTTAAATTATGATATTTCCACCATAAATTGGTGCAGAAAATGTCTCCAGAATGCAGGAAATTAAGTGTTTAATGTTCAAAGTCTTCTGGGGGAGGACCCCCAGATCCCCCCCACTGATATGACAGCACAGTAAGAGGTTAGCGACTCCTCTGACAGATGCAAATGTTAATGAAGATTCTCGCTCTATAACTGAAAGTGGTGATTTGCTGCATCTCATGAGGTTCTCAGAAACGCATGCAGACTGAAATCATTATTCATTATGAATGCATAAATGCTTTGGTGGCGATGCAAATACTTTAAACTGAATTGAACTACTAAGTACTTTTCAGCAGCTCGATTACTGCAAGATAAGATGGGAGAAAGCAACATTTAAAGACATAAGCAAACTCCAGCTAGTGCAGAACATGGCCTTGCTCTCCAGTGTGCGTTTGGCACTAACATCAATAGCATGCACTTCTGTCTTAAAAGTGCTGAAAGTTGAAGACAGGATAATAGCAGTCCAGCCAGTTAGAACATAATTTAGAGACATATAAATCTTCCACCGTTTTCCACTCCTCAAGGCAAACACACAGTTTATAAAGAGTGATGAAACATGGAATTGTTTACCACTGTTATCGTATAGATTAACATTGAAATCAATGTTTAAAAAGCAAAGAAGTAAACTGAACATCAGATTTGTAGGATGCCGTGCGTATAGGGATTTGTTTTTGCTGGGAACTCTCTTGAGAGAGTCATCAGTGTGAGTTTTTATTCATAGATACACAAACCCTCATACATACACATAGCGGTGTTAGTTTTACTCATTCATATTAATGTTATTGTCCAATATATGTCTTGTGTTTGCCAGTTGTGTGGACTATAATGTTCATTGTATGTTTTTAAATGTGGACCACAGGAACAGTAGCTGTGCTTTAGGATCCTAACAAAGACAACAAATAAAGAGCAGCACTGGATTCTTCTTCTACCAAACTTAACACAGAAATCACACCCTTTCTCCTCAAACAGACTCCATTAACACACTGCAACAAACAGCAACTTACACAGCAACAACTGAGAAGAGTTCAATTAATGCTCACAATGAGGTGTCAGGACAATTAAAAAAATTAACAAATAGATTGAAAAACTGTTTTATCCAAAACAGTGCTAAACACTACTTGAATACGCAATATTAGGAATGAATAGTGCAGGGAAATGTCGTGTATGTGTGATATGTTTTTACTTTCCTTCAGAATATTTCTCTCTTTTTATATATTTTATAGCGGCTCTTTTATATTAAAGATCTGTTTGGACTGATGAGATTGTATCCCATTTTGTTGTGCGTGTACAATGACAATAAAATGCTATTCAATTCTAATGTTTACCGTGTTCTCAGGTTAGCGTATTAGCATGCTAACATTTGCTAATTAGCAGTAAACACAGAGTACAGCTAAGGCTGATAAGAATCGGTTCTGCAGGCATGTGGTCAAAAAATCCAAGGGTCCTCAAACAACAACATAGGTTGATCAGTTGTCCCAAATTGACCCACACATGACTTTGGAAAGTAGCAGTCCAGCGACAGGTGTACCAGACCTTTAGCATGTTACGTTAAACACACAGTTACCATGAAATATCGCAGTTTGGGTTAGGATAAGCCAAAGATTGTAGTTTGGCTACATTACAAAAATCACATGACTATAGTCACCTACGTAACTTTATTTGCTTTGGCAACCAGCCGTGCTTGTAGAAGCAGCAGCCACCCGGACCAGACGCCACGGCGGGTGCGGTGATCGCTCAGAGGAAAGAGAGCCAGGAGAGGAGCCATGCTGGCCCAGCTTGGGCTTCTGCTCCTAAAGAGCCGGGTCGGACAAAACGGGACTCATGTTGACCAGAAAACTAAATTCAGAGACTGGTGAGTCCATATCTTTATGGAGACCTGCCCCATCAACATCCCAGATCAAGCACTCAGCAGGTGCTCCATGTTCCGAGTTAGACTCTGGGTGAGAGGACAGACATATTATCATCTGCTGCTACTTAAAACTTTGAATTTTTGACTTTAAATCTTTCACACAGGACTCGAACATCGATCTCCAGAGTTTAAGTCGTGACTTTGTTTGACCACTTTCTCGGTCTTTAAACTACGTTCCTGACTTCCTCCTTTGCTCCCTTCATACGGCCACAGAAAACGGTAGTTAGAAGCTGCTGCACAGTCGACCTATCTAAACGTTTTTCTGGTGAGGACGGTCTGCTCCTGCTCGACTCATGACGACCACCTGCGGTCCTCAATCCGCCTCAACACTTCCCCATCTTTATTTCTTTGTGTTATCAAACTCTTCAAAGTGTAAAAATGACTGAATTCCAATATTTTTTAACTCGCTGTTGGAGACCAGAAACCAGAAAACGTAACTGTTGCTTTGACTCCACACCAGAGCGAGCAGGAGCTTCTTCCCCTTTGCTGCCTCTGAACCAGCAGCCTCTCTCATGTTTACCTCCTGCCTCAGTGACTCATCCCATCACAAGCCTATCATGCCAGTTTTTACATTTTTTAAATTTATTTTCACCCCCATCTGGGTGTCCCTGGGAGTCTACAACACAGCCATCTTCCCCCTAATGAGACAATATCTGCAATTTTATATTTTTAAACAGCTTTTAGTCAAAGAGGAAGCCGTCTGCAGTCGCATATGAACAGCCATTACTTCAAGTTGGACTCAGTTATTACTCTCTCGCTCCAAAAGTGACAAATGTTTGTGGAGGAGATCCTGCTAGCCACAGCTAAAAGGTCTCAGTCTGCTTCAGATGAATGGGCTATGAAAGTATTTCCCCTCAGGGATCAATAAAGTATTTCTGATTCTGATTATTATTATATTACTTGAACTTGAACAAACTTATAATTATTCTAATTTATAATTATATTGTAATTTTAACAAATATTATCTCCTGATTCCATCATTATTTGTGGCACTATGAGCAAAAAATACTCCATTTTGTAAATAAATAAAAGCATACGCACAGCTGAGACTCTACGTCAAGTTTCATTTTCTTTTTCGATACTAAACAAAAGCAAATGTACATGGTATGATATCCGTCAGTTTTCATACCATGGTATACCTTAAAGCCGCTGCAGCCCTGCTTCAAACAGAAGGTGAAGCTGCAGAATGGCTGCAAATTAGTCCGGACACAAATTGACGCAAACACAGCATTGAAGATGTTTCAGCTTGAGCAAAAGATTTCTAAATGAGAGGGACTAGAGGAAAACAAGTTCCTGTTGAGCTTGTAAATTTTCATTGTTGATTAAGCTGTTTTATTATTTTCCCAATTAATTGATTAGTTGTTTGGTCTATAAAATCTCAGAACATTTCCCGAAGCTCAAGATGCCGTCCTCAAATGTCTTGGTTTGTCCAAAACACAAAGATATTCAGTTTACTGTCATAGAGGAAGCTGGATTTAGAGAATGTTAACGCAAAATGATTAATTGATTATGTCAATTAATATAATTAATATGTGCTGATTAATTTAATATTTGACAACTAATTGATTAATCGTTGCAGCTCCAGCTAGCTTATAGCTAACGTCTGTACAGTTGGTGCATAAACTCACATGGTCCAGCAGGAAATGGCTGTAGGGCCGAGGTTGTGTCACCGCCTAACCTGGTCCCTGTTTTATATTTGTGTTTCCTGCTCGTTAATTATGGCTGGCAGTGCGCGCTTTCCTGATGTTTCCCTGTAATATTTGAGTATTGTGTCTGTGTTGATTTGTTGTGGAAGGAAGGTTTGGACTCCGAGTCCCGCAGCCTCTCTTTCTTCAAGAATAAATTTAGTTTTTTCAACCAGCAGCAGCAGGAGGTTGGGAACCACCGTCTCACCTCCCTTCCTCAAATCATTTGTTGTGAATGAAAAGAAATGTTGTTATTTCCTAGCACAGGATATTTTATCTTTATGTAAGTTGGATATTATCACATGCAGGATATGAGTGTGTGTTGATATTATACATATAATATCAACACACACACACACAGTTTCTGAAAGAATGCAGTGCACATTTGAAATACCTGCAGTCATTATGAGCACTTCTCTGTGTAATGGGTATCATTGTGTGAAACGCTCTGGCGTCTTACAGACCTGTACAACTGTCAGAAATAAGTAGAGAGGAGAGCAGGGAGAGTGGCAGAGAGCAGGGATGAAGGAGGGCGGAGAAAAAACGGCGAGCGAGTGAAAGAAAGAGAAAAAGAGGAAGATAGAGTTTAAATCTGTGTTATTATTGTCAATAGCCAACCAGGCTGGGTTACTGTCCGATCAACCGATCAATCTGAGATGAGAGCTGTGCTCAGGTCAATCTCTCTCTCACACGCTCACACAAAACAAAGAAAAAACAATTGAGCTGCAGCACATATATGAGAAATAGAGGGGAATTGAACTGCTGCATGTCTGAAAAAAAGTGTTCTTGTGTTTCTGGAAGGATTTAATGGGCATCCAAGGGCAAACAAACAGGTTGTTGCTGCAGATGAGCTGTCCTCGCAACAACGACCACAACATCTCCTGATGTTTACAACGCCTCAATAATATCTGTTGTGAGATTAAAAAGGCTACAAATTAACCAGGAGTTTGGTTTGTTTCCAGTAAATTCAGAAAACCATGTTATGTATCATCTGATTCCTGTTCTGCAGTAAAAGTACACAGGTACTATCAGCTTCATGCAGTGTAAGTGTCTTAATTTTATTTAGTGATGTGGATTCGGAGGTGATGACAAGAGAGGAGTGAATACATTAATGAATCATTAATCTGATCTATTGTTTGAAATTATAATATAAATATAATATATAGAAGAGTTTTAAACTGAATATGAGACGTAATTCATCTCTGAATTTAAAAGATGAATGATTTATGATTCATGCACCAAACCATGTAGTTTTCTTCTGAAAGTAAGTGTGTGTGTGGACTGAGACCCAGGGGAGTTGGCCACTGGCCTACATCTGATGAATCTCCACAGTGCAAACATAATATTTACTGTTAATGAGGCTGGCTTCCAGAGAAAGAGCATAAAGTTTTAATTTGTGTCCTCTCAGGGTCCCCAGATGCCTCCGTATAATCACTTCAGCTCAGCCCGTTTTACTTTATAAAAAAACATCAGAGAAGTGAGGACGGCAGGAGAAACACACACAGCCTCCTGTTTAAGGCTTATTGTTTCATTCTTTTATCCTGTTTTACCATGTTTTATTGTTGAATCTGTACTTTTTTTGATGTTATTTCTAATATTTTACTCTTTAGCTGTGAAAGGTGCTATATTAAATAAACTTTACTTACTACTTATTATAATTATATGAACCATGAATGTAAAGACTGACAATGTCATTCTGAGAAGGCCGGTTAAAATTAATGTTGAGTACTGCTGGCTGCACACTAGATGATAATTTGGCCGATTTTGTGTCTGACTGGACCTCCCGGCAATCTCAGGAGTGTTCCCCAACCGAGGCTGGTCGGAACAGATTAGCGGCCCAAATGATCCTGTAGAGTGAGGGGTTTACAGACATAATGTTAAAGTTTCTGACTGGATCAGAGGCCTCCGATCAGAAACCTGCAGCAGCCAGTGAGAGCGAGCTGAGCGTGAAGCGTCACCAGTGTGTTGTGTATCTGCTCGCGCTACAAAATGTGAAACCTGCTGATTCCCTCTTTTCAGCCTCAAGTTCATCCACAGTTTGATTCTCTTCTTTTGGTTTTCTGTGCAAAACACAGAGCACACAAGGTCAACCAGCTGACGACGACAGCCTGCCTCCATCAGATAAAGTCGGTTCTAAATCGCCCAAAATGTCCGGGATTCGGCTTTTGCTTTAAACAGTTGGCATTCATTGTGTGTGGTCCTGTGTCTGGACTGAATCGTCGGGTGTGTGTTGTTAAGATTAAAATATTAAACATTGGTTAAATCTGCCCTCATGTCTGTGGTATCCCACGTTTTGTGCAACAGGCTCAAAAATGGTTTAATCCTCACACATGCAGAACACACGAATCTGCTCCTCAGCAATGTAGATTTCTGTGTTTCTCTCTCTCTGGCTAAACCTCCTTTACTGCGGTGACACAGAATCAAACTGAATCTTGTTTCACTGACAGTGAAAGCACCATTGATTGGATTGATCAAAGGCCAAGTTTCAATTATGAGAAAATCCATTATCGACTCCTCCATCCAGTTACAGTCCAGCTCACCTGCAGAGCAGCTGCACGTTCTACCTGAAGACTTTGCTCATCGTCTGAGAAGTGAAAACATCAGATTTCCACACAGTCGGTGAAATAAAATTTATGCACCCTGCTCATAGTTTAGGTTCAACCTCCTCTCTCCTGATTGGCTGCTGACAGCTGAAGATTCAGTCATGCAGTTAGTTTTGAGGTTTGGTCTTGTCTTGTGAAAGTTTACAGCCATGCTGCGATCCCGTGTTGCTCTGTGCACAGCAAAAAGTCTGTTTCCATCCACACCAACTTTATTTTTTTTTTTTTAGATATTTCAACTAATTTCCAGCGTTTCCTCTCAGGTTTTTCTGTGCAAATTGAAAATCTGCATAAAAACACATGGATGGAAACAACTGTGAATGTGGAAGTTATGTATTATTCAATCTCGATCTGAAATTGGCTTTGTGAAAATAACACATGCTTGTGAAAGTGCTGTTTAGTAATGAAAAGCTGGGCAGCACTGCCTTTCTGAATTTTCTGCTTTATATAAAATAACTATGGATGTGTGTGGCGTGTTTCTGACTTTCATGCGCAGGAGACTTTGTTCATGTCACAACCACCATCTTTATCTAACCGTACTGCTGCTGCCGCATGCAGATACTGTAGAAAGTGAGAATTAAAATAAAAAAAAACTGGAAACATTGCAAAAGAAAAACATGTCATTGAATGAAATCTGGGGTTTTACAGATTCATCAAATATCACCACTGAAACATTGGAAACATTCAGGCGAGGTTCACCAGAGATAAATACGTATAAAGTTCAGGACTTTGAAACATGAGAGCAGGGTTCACATCCGGACTGTGCATGAATGGTTATGATAATTGACGAGTTAGTTTTTAGCTCTAACAAATTAGAGACTAATGGAGAGCATTTTTCTTGTACAAGAATTTAATGAAGGAAAACAACCCACAAAGACTACTGCAACTGAATTAACTATGTAGTTTGCTATTAAATGAACATTATATTCTTTATTTAATGTTATAATATTATACTAATACAATTTATACCAGTTCCTCCTCCAGGTTGTGGATAGAGTCTCTGCAGTAGACTAATGTAGATTTAGACAGAGTCAGGATGTCGGTGTGCCAATATGAGCTCCTTCAAGCCGCCTCCTCCTGAGAGCAACACGCTTCCCTTGTTCAGTTGAACTAAAGTTACAGCAGAGTTTTCTGCGATAAGCAATCAGTGTTTTGAAAAGTTGTTTTCAGTGTGTCGGATTTTCAAACAATCAGTTTCCATATTTGTCAAAGCTTACAATATTTAACTTTATGTGGTCTTTGGGGGGAAAGGGTTTGCGTCGAGTCCTGTGAACACGTCCTGCCTCCTCTCTCAAGTCGCTGTAGAGTTTTGGAGTATTTGATAAAGACCACCATCTTTCCTAAACCTGAACCACGAGCTTTGAAACAGAACCATAAAAACATGAATCCTGCTTTAGTTTCTGTGGGTGAATATTGTAGGAATGATACAGGGTGAATGTTTCATAGATACGTTCACTGACAACATTTCCTCACGTTGATAAAAACATAAACCAGACGACAAAAAAAAAGAAACATTTTTGCAACTTGATCATTTGTAAGTGTAATTTCTTGGAGACCAGGTTGCAATTTAAATTAGCTGTGCCATGCAAATAAACTACCCTGTTTAGATAAATAGAAATGAATGAGCTTAATTTTTAAGACTTTCGGGGGTTCTAGATGTTAATCAAATCTTGTAAGACCTCCTGTTCTTCACACGCCGCCCTGCCTCTCGCCTCTCTCTCTCTGTCTTTCACACTCTGCGTAATCAATCTGTCTTTGTGTGGTAGAAAAGCTGCACCACAGGGAGAGTCAAAAAAGGTTCAAGGTGTTAAATAGCAGACAGGGCCGGAGAACAAGAACATAAGGAAATCTGATTCTCAAAGTCTGGTTGCACTGAACCTTCTCCTGGCAAACACTGTGCTTTCTGAAATCTGCTGCAGATTTTTCAGACCGTTCTCAGAGAAACGCTTATTATTTATCAAACTACCCTTTTACTCAAGTCTAGAAAATATCAAAACCATATTGCGAAAAGTGAAACTGTCTGTGGACTCGATTTTCATTACAGCTTCCGGTGGAAACATTAAGGGGAGGCAGAGGGATTTCTGGAGTTGAGTTTTTGAGTCAGAAACCGCACTCCTTCCCAGAGTCATAACTCAGATTATGAACACACAGACATGAAACTCATATTGATTCATTCAGGGTGACTTCCACTTCCAAGGCTATCATTATCTCTGATGTCCATCCAGAATAAACGTCTATAACTTGCCTGAGAATGGCTTTAAGTTTTCTTCAGTCTCAGAGTAATCCAGTGACAGTTGTCTGTACATACATGTGTACCCTGCTAACAGCTAATTCTGCTACTTTTTGGGGGACAGTTTGACTAAATGTGAACAAATATAGGCTAAAAGAACAGGACTGTAAAGAGAACAGCAGAACCAACATGCTGCTGACATGGACATCTGATCAGCTTTTACAGGGTCTTGCTCTCCTGATTGCTTTATTGTTTCTGTTGTCATGTTGGTTCCGACTTTTAGCACGTTTAAAATTTCAAACTGAGGTGGTTTGAAGGAAAAAAGCAAGGACGTCACTCCAGACAGGATTTAAATGACCGGAGGACCAGCCAGCTCCCAGAACAACAGGGAGTAATTGCAGCTGCAGTTATTAGAGGTGGGGCTGAAAAACAACCCACAAATGAGCTCTGGACGGGATTAAATCCCTGACCAGAGCAGGTGATTAAAACCACCTCTCCTGCAGACAGAAGTCCAGTCCCACAGGGGTTGTAGACTTTGTGCTGAGAATCAAAACCATGTCTGTTTCTTGAGTAAACTAAATAGTTGCATCAAATTCACAATAATAAATAATTCTTTCAGCCACTACCCAAAACCCATGACCACAGGTGAGGGTTGGAACTCATCGACTAGTAAATCGGTTCCCTCTTCATAGCAGCGGTCCGGTACAACCGGTTGAATTGAACTGGATCCTTGCAGCCACTGAAGGCAGCAGGTCACGTGGTGATGAATGTTCTTTGACTTCAGAAGGCCCAAAAAGACTGTTTGGTTTGGGTATCGTTTAAATTTTATCTACTTATTGATCTCGGTTCTGGTTCCTTCACCACAGATCTTATCAGCGCTCGCTGACCTTCATCCTCTCCCTCCTCGCTCATCTTCCCCTTCATGGCTAAAGTGAAAGGAGTCTCTGTCCTAGAGGGGCGTCTCTGGGGACTCGTCTCTAAGAAAAATATATATTGAATCGTTTGTAGCATCGTTGGTTCCCCTTCAGTATAAAAGCTGAACGTCAGCTCAGACGTTGCTGCTGTTAGCGTTAGCTGCTGCAGCTGGGAGAGCGCGACACGTTGAACACGGTGCGTTCCTTCAGATTCACGCCGTGTTGAAGGAAACGCTTCGTCATGTTGGAGCTGCTTCCTCCCTCGCACCAAACCTCCTTACTGCAGCTGCTGCATTTTGCTGCATCATTCTCTTTTCTTTTTTTAGTGAAGCTAAGCTAAACTCTGGAGCGTTTGCTGCGGTCGGCCACGGTCAAGGACTGGAAACAGAAGGACTCTCTTCTTCGTGCTTTGTTGACGTAACAAACGAGGTGACGTTAGGGCGGCGTAGCAGCTGCTGGCAGATCAGAGACACTTTGATGGAGTGTAAAATGCTCACTGCAGTTCAGTCAGGAGCTGAAAGTTAGGAACCGATAGAAGCAGAATCCAGAATCTTATCAAAGCCACGGTTCTTAGTAATTTGGTTTTAACTTCATTATATCAGCTGAAAATGACACCAGGATAACCACAGACGTACACAAATCAGACTGGTGGTGTTTTATGTTAAAACATTAAATCTTGCACACATTCAGTTTCTTATAGACAGGTGTGTAGGAGGAAATATCCAAAGGCAAGACAAGAGAGAACTCCTGTCCTTGTACTTGCAGTATACTTTATTAGAGAGACCTTAGACCTTCATATAGCAAACACCTCCTCAGTTGAGGCCGATCAGGGACAATGAGCTGAAGCAATCAGCTCCACAGGCTGTATGCATTCAAACGTAATGAGTGAAGATGTGTTTCAAACCATTGCACAGTAGGCTAAATGTGAGAAAAGTAGTTTGATCCTGATTTCACACCAAGAGAAGTTTCTCCGAATGTTAGTGTGACTCAGTTTCACCCAAATCTGTCAACATGATCTTTGCTCGGCTTTTGTTTCTGTTAGTAGTCAGTAGCTGACATCCTGTGTGCTGGCATCCCGCCCTGTTTTCTGTCTTTAAACTGAACTGAATGTGAGCTCCAGTACAATATAAAATTTTCTGTAAACACATAAATCTGATCAGTTAAGTGTATTTTCTTATCCACTGTGATGCAAAATGGTTAAAAATGTACAAATTCCCTCTTGCTTCTAGTACAGTGCGCATTAACACATACAGTCTGCATAAGACACAAGCTCACTAAACTGGGAGATTAGTTAAGAATAAGATGTCCTCTGGACCTAATATATCACAGGGCAGCACTGCGTTTACTACTTTAGGCTTTTAAAATTCAGGTTGGTGGGTTTTGATAGTATTTCTATAACATTCTTCTGAAAAACTAAAGAATCTGCTTTTTTAATCTGAATCCTTTCAGACCCCTTATTGAACCTATTTATGTTTATCCTTTAACCGAACATTATTAAAATTATAAATGGCTTAAACTCAAAAGAGGCAGGGAAAATCTGTAGCTGCAAGCAGACAGAGCGTAATTCTTCCTGAAAGAAAGATGCTCAGTATACATAATAAAATGTGTATAAAATGAAATATGGATTTAAACATTGAAACAACAGCAGCCTGCTGCACTTTATTTTCAAAAAGACACTTGATCCAAACACTGAACATCCTTATTCAGAACTAAAAGCAAAACTATTGATCTGATGTGAAAGAACCGTCAGATTCTGATTCCTGAAAATGACGTGGGGCAATCAGCTGATGGTTACAGAAGACGTTTCTCTCGGTTGGAGTTGTTGGAAGTACAAAAAGTCCACTTGTGGTTGCTCAGCGGTGTGACAGAGAGATGCTTCTTTTATCTAATCAACAATCTTTGCAGTGCAGACCTGGGGCACGTTCACTCTCACGTTTTGTACCAGTTTGCTACGGTTTCCGGTTTGAATGACATGTTACCTCAAAGCCTGGTGTGCGATGGTGCACAACAGGCTTTGAGGCGTTTTTTTTCTCGTTTGGCTGGTGTGACAGAGGCATTATGCAATCAGCAGCAACATGTATATAAACCCAATTTAAACAGGGCGTTAAAGGAACCACCGTTTCCGTTGAAACAAACGTTTGATTCATTCAGTCGAAACATTTAGGTAGTCAAGAAGAGCTTTACAATTATCATTTTAGGTTTTTTAAACTGCAAGTTAGCTGGCTCTGGCGGGCAGAAAGTCAATACAATCGAACATACTGCCAACTAGCGTTTTGGCGGTGTAATTGCAGAGTGACCCAGAAACCAACGCAAAAGTAGAAATGCGTGGCTACATGCGTAGCTTAAGCCGTAGGCTGTGGCGTAAACTCGACACAGAAGAATAAATCAGGCTTCATGGAATCAACGTTTTTCATTAGGACCGGAGAAAACAACCGTTAGTATAAGCTAAAAATGAGAAGCGGCTACCTGAACATTCTGTACCCTGATCTTTGCTGATGAGTTTCATAGTAAGAACACACAAAGAGAAGTGCTCACCTGGGTCATGCCTGCATTTGTTTGTAACTTTCAGCTTGCTGGGAAATGTGCTTTGATGTTGCTGTTATCTCTTCCTCTCTCAATTAACCGTGAGAAATACAGCAGCTCTTTTATGTTGTGACAACTGCTTCCACCTATGGAGAGAGAATCACCTCTGCTGCGCTGCTCCCAGCTCACCACCCGATCATTTAGCTGTACGGCTTTGTTCAAAGTGGCAGCAATTAACACCCAGCTGACTGGCAAGTTAATGATGCAGGCGCTTCTCCTTTTGTGGTATTCTGAGGTAAATAAGGTGGAGGGGAGGAAGAGTCAGGCGTTTGAAGTGAAAATGTCACCTGCTGCATGTAACTGAACAATTGCCTACAGGGTCTATTATCAGAGGTGACGGATTAACCAACTTTATCTGCGGGCCTCCTGTGTGGACTTCAGCGTGGCTGCAGCCCGCCGGCCACAAACCATGAATGTGGGAATTAAACAGACGCCAGAATGACCAAAGGAGCAGTCAGCAGCTCATTCAGACACACATCTTATCTCCACTTGCAGCACCCTTTCGCAACAGCAGCCCAGTTTATGACGGCCTCATTGAACCCTGACATTATCTATCTATAATTATTATTTGTTAGGGTGGACGTGTATTTCCAGTGAAGGAAGTGTTCAGGGGCTTTGCTTTAAGCCTGTGTAGAACTCTACTTGAAAACCTTTAAACACCATGTGCAGCTTTAATTCTGACTGATTTCACTCAGACAACACTCCCTCTTCTCAGTGCTCCCTTTGTCCCAATTCAATTTACTTTGTTGGCATGAGTGTGACAAAGACAATATTGCCAACGCTTCATGTAATAATGAGATTAAAAGAAAAAAGTACAATTTGTTAAATCGGGAAAATAGAAAGAAACTAGAAAATAGTGAAAGACTGTGGAAGTGTGTTTTGATGACGGTCTTTCTCTCACACACACACAGGCTTTGTCCTTGAACGCCGAAAGCCCGAAATAGACTAGTCAAATCAGACACCCGGCTGCCTGGAGGTAGGAGACAGGAAAGTCGACCAAATTTAAACTTTCTCCTCCAGCCTGAACCGCCCTGGCAGAAAGAACTCCAGCTCACCTGGCACGGACATATAAGAGGGAAATAAGTAGATATGCAGTCGCTCAGTGTGCAGGAGATGGACCTGTGTATCTGAAAACGGCATCAAATTTGAACCAACTTTGTGTTCATCAGCCTAACCTTGAAGTTTCTCCTTCTCATAGTGAAGTAAACTTTCCTGGACAGACAGCAGTTCCACATTAAGAACCTGGGTTACAGATAGAGTTTCTGCACATCTCTGCAGCCAGTTCTCAGGACGGGTTCACAGCCAAAGGTCTGGTTCCTGATTCGAACCAACAGGAGAATGATATATTATTACAATTTTGCAGAAATGTTGTCATCACCCCAAATTTATTCAGCAGGCTTCTCATTTCATTGTGAGTGCAGGTTTGTCCCCTGCTTGTCGAAATGTCGGTAGCGAAGTCACCGAAACAGGAAGAGAGAAAGTTATTTTAGCCAATGAAATGACACATACAATAGTACGCTTCTTATTATCAGTTTGAATGGTGTTCACAACAGATATGAACGACTTACACTTTACAGCGGTCTGAGACCACCCCTTGGGGGCAGACCAGAGAGCGGTTGTTTAGTTCGTACCAGAGTTCACACCAACCTAAATGAACGGCACCAAGGTGGTAAACGCTCCAGGGATCAGTTAATCCGGACTAAACAAGGCTGGTGTGAACACGTCCCCTGACACCAGTATTGTAGATGTAGATCAGATTACTCTTACTTTGATCAGAATGAATTAGACGATGAACTCTATCATCACCATAAGCCACAATTTCTACTTGTACTTGTACTCTTTTAGTTCTGCAAAATAAAGCAGTTCTTGGCGACACTAGTGGCGCTATCGATGACCATCTCAGTCGCCACGGTGAGGTTGATATTTATGGTTCAGACTGAAACATCTCAGCAGCTGTTGGATGGATTGTGATGTGAAATGTGGTTCAGGCCTTCATGTTCCCCTCAGGATGAACTGTAAGAACTTTGGTGATCCTCTGACTTTTCATCTAGCAACATCATCAGGTCAACATGTTAAAGTGTCCAACAATTTGCTTCATGACCAAATACCTGCAGAGCTGATGACATTCCCATCAGCCTCAGCTGTACGCTGTGAACAACAGCATAATGCCTGCTTAGCATCAGCATGTTAACACTGACATTTCAAGCATAGCATTCAACTAATGACACTGTTGTGCCTTAGTGCAGCCTTACAGAGCTGCTAGCATAACTCGTAGCCTTGTTTTGCTACAACTCGAAAGACTTTGTGGTCGTTTTGCTGGCAGGTTTTTATAGTTCCTACGTCCTGTGAGAACTGGAGGCTTTATCTCTTAGTCTGCAGGATCTGGTCATTGCTAAGTCTGTTGAAGTTGCAGAGTTTGCCTATAAGGTTATTTGAAAATGTAAAGAGTATCACACATGAGTTTGTTTTTGTTCCCGGTAATGTTCTTGTCTTTGACATTTTGCTTCAGGAAGGTTGTTAATTGGTTTCTAGAGATTTGGTCTCAGGCTCCAACAGTGAGTTTGTTGCAGCGTGAACTGAAAGTGGGTCGAGCTATTACCTTGGGATCATGTCCGTTGCTTTCTGAGAGTAACTGCATAGCAGGGTCATTTCCAGTGAGTAAATACCCCCACCAGTAGCTTGTTGTTTGAACTGTATGAACTACCTTTTGTTTTGTTAAGCATAGCTGGACTGGGTTGTGACAGAACATGACCCAAGCAGTCTCTTCTGTGAAAAGGTGACGGCTGTTAGCTCGATCACGTCAGGACGGAGCCTTGAGTGACGTGTCTCCTAGTGTTTCATGTTTTGTGGCACATCACATGAAAAAGATGCAGAGCCGTGAAGAGTGTTACCAGATTGGACAAAAAGCAGCCAAAGCAGAGCCCAGATTAATTTATTAGTGATTAAAGAAAAAATATGTATATTTTCATATCCAGTACCAGCCGGGAAGGTGCGTCCAAACTTTTAACTGGTACTTTATACACATATGAGTCAAATACGAGCAGAATGTTTATGTAATAAACTGAAACGACATTTGGTTTTGATGTTGATGAGTTATCAGTTATTGCACGTCGAGCTGAGCTGCCTGAAGTCATTGTCCTGTTAATCTCAATCCTACTACTCAGGTGAGACGAGGGGCGGAGTTATTGGAAACTGCCCAAATTATCACAACTCAACCAACGGAAAGAACGCCAGCTCGCTGTCTGTCCTGAAGCCTTTTATTTTCCTAAACTCCGCCAACATGCGGCAGCTTCTAACTTAGCCGCTCTCTATTTCTCTTCTTCAACGTCCTCTTCTGTCTCTGCCATTAGCTAACGATACACCTTCAGAAGCCGCTGAGCCTGCTATGTTACCCACTTGCCGTTGTTGTGATAAATGTCCTGCCCGGGATTCCAGTGTTACATAGCGCAGTGGAAACTGCTGAGACACCATTCACCCAATTACAAGTCAGTGAAGCATTAAAATGATTTTGAAGCTGTTATTTTAAGATAAAAATTACTACATAACGTTGACATTGATCCATCATCTTCAACCGTTTATCTGTGCATGGTCGTCGGGGCTGGACCCGATCCCGGCCAACAGTGACAAGTGGACAAGTGGTTGCTTTAAAGGAAATTCACTACTCATGGTTTAAAGGCTCAGTGTGTAAGGATCTATTGACAGAAATGCAATATAATATCCATAACTATGTTTTCAGTGGTGTGTAAAGACCTTAAATAATAAACCATTATGTTTTTATTACCTTAGAATGAGACATTTATATCTACATAACCTCAGGCACCCCCTTCCATGGACGTTGAGTTTTGCATCAGAGCAATATTTATCTAATATAGATGGTGGATGAGAATATAAGCCATAATATTGACCTGGTTTATGTTGTTCTCTTTGCTCAGTCAGTAAAGGGCAGGACTCATAACCCATGGGTAGAGTGTTCAATTTCACCTTAGGACAATTTTTTTTTTCTTCCTCTCTTCAACAAATGGATTCTGCAGCGAATGTTTCTCAGATCACAGCACATCACTGTTTTTGTTTTGGTGTTTGATCCACATCCATCAACCTATGGGTGCTTTTGCAATTCCCCAGTATCTCCAGGCAGAGGACATTTAGGGGAATCACGTTGTCTGACGGCTCTTTCAGAGGCGTGTCAAGCAGGCTACAGACTCTTTTAACGTCATTCAGAATTTTTCAAATTAAAAGCTCAGTTCAACTCCAAATACAGCATTACAGTAAACAAGCTCCTCGCGCTTTTATTTTGCAGGCAAAACCACTAAAGAGGAAGTGATTGTGTGAGTAACTGTTATGACTGAGATCCATTTCAGCACCGCTATAAAAGCATTTCTTTATTTATATTTTTTGCCGCTCTCAGAGCACCATAATCTGACAGCGGGACAGATATTATTGTTGGCGGGCAGTTTTAGTGAGGTTCCATAATCACAGAGAGAATTAATGCGTTTCCTATGTCAGTGTTTGTATAAACTTTATCTAATGTGTAAACAGACAAACAGTGACACTGTTTCACACTCTCGGCTTACATTTTCCATGTTATCTGTCAGTGGCCAAGTCACAATAACATACGATTTTACTGAATAATTAAGTAAATATAATTTCTTAATAAATCTACCAAAAGAAAACCTCATTTCTTCACTAGCTACTCTCTGCTGACACCATTTGTGCTGTTGTCAGCCACTGTAGGGTTAGGGTTATGTTCACTACCGTCTGGTGAACAGGATTTGTAGGCTGGGGAGTCTCTGTAGCACCACAGTGGTTTATTTTTAAAGGTATGTTGTGACACATTTTACCTTCATCAAGAAATTGCACTTGGCCATATTGCGATTTCAATAATATTTCGACTAACTGTTCAGCCCTTTCATGATTAGCACCACTCAGCCTGTCCAGTAATGTGGCTCTGGAGGAGCTTTGTCAAGTCTGTGTTGCCTGTTGTTTCTGTAATTATTTCACTTTGACTGAGGTGAGACAGAGTTCACTGTTTCCTGACTGAGCTGTTGCGTTTATTAGCAGGCGTGCACAAGTGTTGCACCTGTTAACTCACTGTCACCACTCTGACTCTGTAATTAGCTGATGTATTTGCTTTGACAGACAAATTAGTGTGTTGTGCGTGTTGACAGAGCACTGTCCTCACGTCACTGTGGCTCCCAGCATGCTCTCTGCTTCACACTGAAACTGATTGCAGGCTGTCAGCTCTGCTCGTGTCTGTTTCCCTCCGTCTCTTTCTGCACAGCTCTCTCTCGGCGAGCTGTCAGAGCTACTAATGTCTCTTTCTCTGACAGCGCCGCCCCTCTTCTTATTCACTCTCTCCCTCCCTCCCTCCCTCCCTCACATTCACATTCAATAAACCTCTTCCTCATCAGCCCAACACAACAATCAATAAAATCAGTCAGTCTTGACAAATTCATTTGTTGGTAAATGGTGTGCAGCCTCGGGGCTCAAACCCTCCCATGAACAGATAATCGCTCTCGTTCTGCTTTTCCTGAGGTTGAGAGGCTTCAGCTGGGAATCCTCTGACCAGGTCTCTCCGGAGTTTGTGACATTCAAAAGTTAAGCAGCATAAAAGCATCAGATGCATATTCAGTATTCCGGGAGTGGCTCGTTATAAACAAAGCGCCGCTTCCGGCTCAGGACAGCAGATGATGATTAAACGGTCGCTCATTGACCTGACATGGTGATCAATCATCAAACAAGATCCATGTAAACGCCAAGCGTTCATGACATGCGGCTTATAAAGAATGAGGTTGTTGGAAGTTTAGCAGTCCTTAGCAGATCCTCTACCCTACCTGAGGCATCTGACATTTAATCACAGGATTTCAAGCCCTTGGTTTTGTAAAATCAATTATTTTCAGTTCACACCACAGATTTTCTGAAGCCTACTAGATGTGTTCTTTGGGATCAGACCACGTGACACTTAGGACTTTGGACATGTTTTGTTGTTTATTAATGTAAATGACTCTCTTACCTGCAATCACTTTTGCAACAGCTTAAAATGTGACTCATCTCAAACCTCAGCACACAGCTTTGATTTTAAAGCTGTGGCACCCTGCTACACTCTCCTCTCCTTCTCCTCCTTCAGAGGAGAGTCTGACATTTATTGTTGCTGTGTCTCCCTGGGGCCATTCTTCCATAGTGTACAGCTATTTACCGTAACGTCTCTTATGCCGCCAGAACAACACCTTTCTATCAGAACCAGCATCAACTTCATCAGAAGTTTGACCTACAGCAACAAACTTAACTCAAGCATTTGTAAGGCTGCAACTATCAGTTACTTTCTCCAGTAATCGATAAGTTCTTTGGTCTATAAAATGGTGAAAAATGTCGATCAGTGTTCCTCAGACTTCCTCAGATGTCTTGTTTTGTGCACGACCCAAATATATTTAGTTTTAGCCACAGGCCAGCCTTCACTCCCCAAACGCTTCACTGAGCCTTGGCTGTCCATGACCTTGTCGCCGGTTCACTGCTTTTCCTTCCTTGGATCACTTTTTATAGGTACTGACCCCTACAGCCCATCAGCTGACGTCATCCAGCCTTCACAATTTGGCCCTTGTCAAAGTTGCTCAAATCCTCACACTGACCTTTTTTTCTGCTAACACATCAACTATGAGGACACGACGTCCACCTGCTGCCTAATATATCCCACAACACTGACAGGTGCCATGACAACGAGACAATCAGTGTTATTCACTTCACCTGTCAGTGGTCATAAAGTTGTGGCTGATTGGTGTATATACGTCACTCAAAATTAAATCTGTATGCTTGTTGACAAAAAGTGCATGAAAATGATTCCCCATCTTCGGCACAAATGTCACATTTTCACGAGTATGTGAACAGGAAGTGTTCAGAAAACTCTTTGTGAGAGCTAAATGTGTTGCTTTACACCTGGACTGTCTGTATTGTCATATGTGTCAAGATAAGCTGCATATCCTGTGAGAGATTAGATGAGCGTAGGGGGAAAGAATTAATGCAATCAGATGAAGGGAGAGCTCAAACTGTCCATCATGTTCATCTGATACTCACTGAAGTGCCTAAATGAGAGATCAGTGTTAATCCTCTTTGCCCTGGTTTTACAGTGAAGCCGCATTATAAGGACAAACATTACTACTTTGGAAACTTCTTAAGATACAGTAGGTATTAGACGTAAAAATACATGTTTTATTCTGTGTTTCCTGTTTCTCCAAATCCAGTCAGCACTGTGAACTAATAATAATAATTTGATTTATCAGCACCTTTCAAGTCACAGAAGGACACTTTACAAAACTGGTAGATCAGTAAAGTAAAGAAGCTAAAGAATAAACAAATACATCGAAAATACATAAAATGACACAGAGTACATTGATAATACACATATTACGAAGCAACAGGAAGGTCAAATCCAAAAAAGTGAGTTTTGAGTTTCGTCCAAAGAAGGTTAAAGTCAAGGGGAACTGGACTTGGTTGAAGATAAGTTTCGTCCCTCATTCAAAGGACTTCTTCAAGAAACGTCTTCTAGCATCTTCAACCAAGTCCAGTTGCCCTTGACTTTAATCTTCTTTGGATAGCTATGACCTGCAGGACTGAGAATCTTCACAGACATTTTGAGTTTCAATTTTAAAGAACCAACAGATGTGCACCGGCTCAAACCCTGAAGGAGAGCGGAGGTTGGGGCCAGCCATGCTGAAGTCCCTGACACCCATAGAGCCTGGAAGAGGGGGTGGCGTTGAAGACTAGATGGGCATTGAGGAATGTAGTGAGCGAGTAGGTGTGCAGGGACGGAGAAGAAAGTACAGATATGCTAGGCTGAGATTAAATGCTTTAAAGCAGATGAGGTATGTAACTGGGAGCCAGTGCAGTTGCTGAAGGCTCGGGGTGATGTTGTCATACCAGCAGAGAACACTTGCAGCTGAGCACTGTACACATGAGTCTGTTTAACAGCCGAGTGGGTACACCAAGGACGAGGATAGTAATCTAATGTCGACGTGATAAAAGCGTGGATGAGAGTCTGAGCATCAGAGTGGGAAAGAGAGGGGCGTAGTCTGGAGATGGATTTCAGGTGGAAAAAGTCGTCATGTTTGTGAGTCAAAGCAAAGGACGTTTTCTTTACCTCAGCAACAGAAGATGTGATAAAACCAGGGATGGACCATTCAGATGGGAGACATTACAAAGTGTAGCTGGAGAAGCAATGAGGATAGCATCAGATTTATTTACAGCAATTACAGATCATCCAAGCACGAATATCATTTAAGCACTAGAGTGTCCTACACATGTAGGCTACTTTTTATTAAAGCTCACTGTTAAGATGTGAAGGATGCACTGTTTGTTTGTTTGTTTGTTTGTTTGTGTGTGAAGGATTACTTGTTTTGTTACAATTCACTGTTTGGAACAATTTGTCTGTTTACTTAGCCGATCCTCCCACTGCTGTGGGTTCCCTGCAGCAGGATCAGCACCTTTTGACAACCGTGCTGCTGTAATGCATCAAGTTGGCAGTTTGCAGGTCAGGTTGGATTCAGGTGGGTGATGAAGGCATGTTGTTGCAGGGTTGGGCGGTGTGGATTGGCTCTCAAGTGGTTGGATGGGTATTAAAGGCAAGGCAAGTTTATTTGTATAGCACATTTCAACAACAAGGTCATTTGAAGTGCTTTACATAAAACATAAAAGCAACAGGGAAATATAAAAATGTTTTAAATGAGTTAAATAGAAAATAAAAACAAGCAGTTTTTAACACTTAGGGACTCTAACCCTTTCTTTAGAGTCTCCACTGTAAATCCAGGTGGTCCACGCTACAAACTCTGTGGTTGACAGCGGGCCCTTTGGGACTCCGACCCTTTAACATTAAAAACATGCACAACTTCTACACACAGTCATTTAGCTCTGTCTGTATCATGTTTTTTTGATTTTCTTTAAAAAGCATATATATAGTACGGACAGACCCAACGGACTTATCTTAACTTCCATAGCTCCAGATTAGCTGGGATTGTATATTAAAACAGGAGCTCGCTTCCGTTCACCCTTTTCACAGCTGACTGTGGGCACAGCCACGTCGTCTGCTCTCGTAGGCCTCGTGCTAAATGTTAGGAAAAGACAAACCGAGACAGGGTGGACGGATTTGTCAGCATATGATCCAAATATCTGGGGGTTCATATTGGCCGTTTTTGGACCCAACAGTTCTGGGGACTCCCTGAGAGGAACTGCCCACAGTGGAGCTTTCCACTCGCACCGGCAGTAGGAACGCAGAAGTGACGGCGCTTCCACTGTTAAGAAGATGTAGGACGCCGTGGTCTGAGCTGTGTTTTGTTCCATTTCATGAGTTACAAGCTGTTGTTTGTTTGCTTACTTAACAGGGTTTTAAAAAATGCCGCTTATTCATGTGTTCGACCAATCAACGTGCACTCACGTCACTAAGAGTTCCTCTTCTTCCTCTGAAGAACGAGCTAGAAATATTCCTCAAAACAGCGTTCTGAGAACTAAGGTCGTGTAGTGCTGACACAATATAAAAGGTGCGGTTCCTCCTGCTGTTGTTAGAACTATGAAAAAGGTCCTCCGATTGATATGAAAATGAACTGATCAGATAAAGTTAGAGCTGTTTAAGAAGACACAGGCTGTTTCTGTGGAAACGAAAGTCTTTTGAGGTCAGTGGGAAGCTTTTAAATGTTTCACAGTTTTGTTTCATGTTGGGGGAACAGTATTGCTGCTAACAGAAGGAACAGGATAACAAGTTCAGTAGAAAGGCTTTTCTTTAATTGGTCTGACTCTAACTGGTTAGGGACAGTGTTGGAGGATACCAGGAGACTTGAGTTTGAACACAGTCCCGTTTGCAGTTATAGTACTGGTCCTGTTTTTTGCTGCATCACTCATGGTTTTATTCATTTTATTTATTTATTAATTGATTTATTTTATTTATATAGTGTTTTTTAATTCAGTGGCTCGGCGGGTTCCTGAGCTCCGCTAATGTCCTCTGGCAGGATGCGTTAGTCTGTGTGTTTGTGTTGCTGTTGTTATGGCTGTATGTCTTGTTATTTATCCACAATAGCAAATTTGTTTTGAGAGAAATGTAACGCTACCTGAAGTTGGCCACGTTTCTTAAATTTCTATTAACCGTCTGTAACACAAACGTTGATAGACAAAAGCTTTTTCTTTTCCCTCTTTAGTGTTTGTATCTATGTCTTTGTCCTGAGATGGTGAAAGTTCCCAAAAAGATGCTGAAACTACACTGAAGTAAACTTTAATATTTTGTGGAAGTCAAATCCGCATGCATGTATTTGGAGCGCTGGTGTTTTATTGGTATGGATGGTGGTGGTGGAGTAGACATGATGTCATGGTGATGTGGTGTGGCGATGTGTGTTTGGCTGCCACGGCAGTTTACATCTCCGACTGGGCTCCAATCCAGCGCCACAAAGCACCCTCTATTACT
This sequence comes from Micropterus salmoides, assembly GCF_014851395.1. Lineage (NCBI taxonomy): Eukaryota > Metazoa > Chordata > Actinopteri > Centrarchiformes > Centrarchidae > Micropterus > Micropterus salmoides. Next base: position 3,552,362 of record NW_024041151.1, read on the forward strand.
GCTGATATATACTCACACACACACATATGGACACACACACTAAGATTTTCCATTTGCAGTGGAGTGGTGATGTTGACTTGTATGGCCAGAGATATAAATGTCACAGTTTCTCCTTGTTTCACCTTCCGTGTCTGCAGCAGCACAGCAGAGTTTTAAAGGCAGGGAAATGAAGCAGCAGAGGACGAGAGACACACAGTAACAGCCAGAGAGAGAGAGAGGCTGCGAAAGGGGAACAGCGTTCCGCCGCAGGTCGACCAGGGTCCAGCCATGACGGCGGAGAGTGAAGTCAATCCCTGCAGATCTGGTGTAAATCATCTACAAGTGTCAAAGGTGAGTAGACTTGCTTTAATAGCAGTGTTTTCCCTTATGCAAAAGATTTCAAATCTGACTGCAAAACAGCTGCAACCTCTTAAAGCGCAACTATTAATTCGTCTTAAGGGCCACACGTGAAATAAACCAGTGGCCCTGTTTCACTCCCCTCCATAGATAAACAAGAGTAAGGGCCCAATGGTCTAAAGTCCATGGCGCAAGTGCATTTGGGGCGTGTTCAACTCTTTTGCAAGTTAAACTGAGCAAAATCTGGACGCAAAGAACCGCTCAAAGAGGTTGCATTGATGATGGGTGTGTTTAGGGGGTAACACGAATTAAACCAATGACAGTGTTGTGTCCTATTCCTTTGAAAGCCAGGTGCACCTGCAGGGCGCGCTGCTATTTAAAACATTTGAAGAGTTTATAAAATATGATGTTTTGCTATAAATTAAACTACAGTTTATACAAATACAGCTGAAACAATTACTCATGCAACTCCTGACAAACTAATACATATAGTACTTCACTTTTTGATACTGCTGGTACTTCTGACTAAAGTAGAATTTTTTTTTTGAAAACTTCTAATTTAAATGGAGTAATATTTAGCAAGGGTATTTGTACTTCGTACACCATTTTTTAAATGGCGGATTTTGCAAGCTGGAGAAGTGAAAGTTTTCCTTCTGCTCAGTCTATGGAAGGTGCGGCCAGGAAGATCAGCTCAAGCTAATAGACTCATAGATTAATTAGAGCGTGTATTCACTGTATCTAATGTGGCAAAAATAGGATATCTACATGTCATTATGCCTACTCTGACTGTGAAACCATTTGTAAATGTTGTTCAAGCGTCATTCTATGGAAGATTTAAAATGCCTAAATAAAAGCAAATCAAATAAAGGCATAAAATAAAAAGCAAATTGTATGTGTAAATATTTATTTATTATTAAATTATTAAATGTTATTATTAAAATTGCATATGTAAATATTTACTTTCTTTGCATGTATACATTTACTAGTTTGCAAAGTGAAAAAGCCCAGCCCAAAGGGAGTTCCCATCTCCCACAGAAAACTCTGCTCTGAATAGCTCGTTTGTAGTCCAGCCGCTTCCCTTTCATCCCTGTGACATCACAGGGATGAAATCTAAATGCGCCCCATATAACGCTCGCTAAGCAGCTGCTCCAGCACGCCCTCAAAAACAGCGGTGGAAAAACAGTGAGCTGCAGCACACAGCTCTCCTCTCCCTTCCAAACACTAGCTACCCTCCAGGCAGTCAGTGGACATAAAGTTGTTCCTGTGATGTAGAGACAGAGCTCAGTTAAAACTTTATGGATACAGATTAATAACTCACCGCTCTGAAACTCTCGCTCCAGTCCATGTTGCCAAGCTGGTCAGCAACATGTACAGCTGAACCCGAGCTGTTTACCGGCTTCTCGCTGACCCGCCCTTCTCTGCTTCTGATTGGCTAGTAGTTCTTAACTAGGAACTGAGCATGTGCAACTCCCAACAAAGATCATTTAGAGACAAGATGTATCACTCCATAGCTAAAACGAAGCCTTCAACACAGGGTGAAAAGAGGAGCTGCAGCAATGTGCGTACAGGGGGGCTGGAGCCAATCCCAGTTTCCTCCCACCGCCCAAAGACATGAGGCCTAGGTTGATTGGTGGCCCTAAATTGTCCTTAGGTGTGAGTGTGACTGGTTGTTTGTCTATGTGTGGCCCTGCAATGGATTGGAAACCTGTCCAGGGTGTACCCCGCCTTTTGACCGATATAAGCTGGAACTGGCTCCAGCCCCCAACGACCCTGCACGCAGGATAAACAGTTGACGATGGATGGATGGATGGAAAATATAACTTTTCTTTTTACCTGGAGTTTAAATGCATACATTAAAAGCAGGTTTAACTAATCAAGGTATTATTGCACTGTCAATTAAGTATATAATAATTCATTATAATTAAGTCTATAATTATTCTAATGGTACACTGAAGGCTAAATATAATAAAGCCATTAGTTACATTTTAATAATATTTTATAAAATTATAAGAAATCTGTGCTGCGGTTGTCGTCTAGAGAGTATCGTCTTACTCATGTAAATGCCAAGATACTGCAGTAAATGTAGTCAGAGAGTGACCACAGTGTTTGAGTGATAGGCCAGCGCAGCACTCTGTAGTGCTTGGGGGAAAAGAAAGGGACAAAGAGGAAGTAAAGAGAGACGAGACGGGAGGAAAAAGAGTGTCAGATACCAGTCATCAAGCTCCTTATTTCCAGCTTCCTCTGATCACTGACCCTGATAAAGTACATGCATATGCAGGCACTCAAACACTTAAACACGCACATGCAGCGTGCAGGCACACTCATAACCACATGGAGGCCAAGTAAAAAATATTGTTTATATCAAATGAGTCAAATTCTGCAAACAAACAGTTCTACCACTGAGTTTTGTGCATGTGCTAGTTTTAGTTTACAGAGTAACAACCCACGTACCGTCGCCCCTAATGATCCCTGTAGGCTGAAATCACACACACATTTAAAAAATGTCAGTACATCCACTGCCACATCACAGCCTCATAAGTGACATTTCTGTCTGAGGCAGCTCTCTTTCCATCCCTGTTTTTATTGGATTTCACCTGTGCGGGGGAAGACAACAAAACGAGGATGTACCCGACACATGAGCTTAGCAGAGTCATCTCAGGAATGTTTTTGTAGTTTCAAGCAAATACAGTGCTGATGAACAGAGCACGACCCTCTCTGATAATATTTATTTCCTCTTACAGTGGAAGCAGCTATTTTGAACACCTCTGGATATGGAAGTAAAAGTCCAATTAATTTACTCACTTACAATGTTAGTTTGGCTCATGGTTATAGAGCACTTCAGGTCTCGGGTGGACATGAAACTCTCCTGCTGCGGATCCTCAGTACATTCAGAACAACTGTGCGTGAAAGTATCCACTGCACATCCATAAATTTGGGGGACTCACAGGGCAGATACATTATTCACAAACTGATGGGAAAAAGCACTCAAACACAATTGGCAGTATGCCATGGCACCATGTTCTGCTGTTCAAACCCTCCACAGAGCAACAGCAGGGGTTGACAGTGACACTGACTACAATACAGGCAGAACTGCCACTTCCAAAGTGGGAGAAAAAGGGGGAAATTATTCAAAGAAAGGTGCTGCATATTGAGTGTTTTGGTTAAGAGATTGTCACTTTGGGTAGTGTAGGATACTGCCCTGGGAACATGCTTACAAATGCCTGAAAAGTAGTGATACTAGAAATGTTCAGCTACAAGATCAGGAAAACCAAATTCAGACAGTCTCCTCTTTGACAACTAAGAGTCCAGCATAGCCACGATCAAGACAAATAAACAAAAGCAGTGAAGCATTTCATGGAGCAGCCAACGGTTCAGGCCCTGGCTCCTAATAGGAAATGACTGTGCAATGCAATGGCCATGTCTACAGTAAGGCTTTAGACACTGCTTAACAAACGCTTACTGAGCTGGCAGCAAAACCTTGGAGAAACACCAGGGAAACAGGTGTTAAAAGAAGGTAAATTTGTCTTTGCAAGTCATCCTCGCATAGACAGTATACAGTAGATAAAACATAATAAAAGTAGTCAAGGTTCCACTAAAATAAATTAATAAATGTTCTACATCATATTTGCAATGTATTCTTCTGTGTGATTGCTGATGAAACAAAGCTGTTTTTATACCGCTTTGTTCTGCACTTTGGGATATTTAACCTTCGTCTAGAGGGAAGAAGCTGAAATTTAAGGGTGGGAGTCATCATTTAAAATAGAGCCAGTTATCCTCTGTAACTGTCTGGTGTACAGGGACGCTGGGTTAAGCTCTGACTCAACAATCAGCCCACTAAACTATAACAATTTGGTTCTGGCAGTTTCTGTTTTTTTAGGTAGGTTTCCAAACCATGCCACCAAAAAGGAAGTGCAATTCATTCTAAGTATACTCTCCTCTACAATGCAGCAACACCCCAAAAGCATAGCCTCAAATTGGGCGTTGATGGCCTAAATGTTATAAAAGCAGTCAGATTTATCCTCCCACATCAGCTGGATAAATCCGGGTGGGCAAAGTGAAAGACCAGCCCCTCCTTGGAGCTTGTGCTGTGCCACTCAGGAAGCTTTACAACATGCAAGCTGCAATAATTTCTTGTCCTGTTCATTTTGATTGGTTTAACTAATCAAAACAAATGGAAAAATTCATCTGCAATTTATGAGTGAAAATCATTTGTGAAATGGAATTCTGACAAAATCTTTAATCAGTGCTGCCAAATAACTTGTGTCAAACAAGCCTCTGAAAGTTGGCCCAAACCTAAGAAAGATGCACATAAACACTCACATCATAAGAAGAGGTTTCCTAATTGATGAGCACACAAAAATCAATCCATCAATCCATTTCTGGCTGCTTATTTGGGTCCAGGTCGCCCAGACGTCCTCCCAAACCACGTCCTCCAACTTTTCTGTGGGAATTTAGAGGTGTTCCCAGACCAGATGGGTTCTGTAATTGATCACTTTGTCAGTGTTATGTGTTTTTTATGTTGGCTTATGATGCCTCTAGGTGACGGTTGGAACGTAGATCAACTTTTTAAAAAGAGCAGTGCCTTCAGGCTCAGGAGAGTTGCCACCATAACACGGAGGACATGCTTCTCAATGTCAAAGGACTATGCAAACACATTTGACCCTGGGAACCCTGGGAGTTTTTCCAGGCAATACATTCTGGTATCAAAGCCAAACTGGTCCCAGGCAATGGGTCAGCTTAAGAGAGATTCAAGGACCTTTATGGAGCGGCAACTTTAGCAGAGCTACCTGGTACTAAAGGCCGAATTTTGCTCCTGAGTGAAAGTTGAAGAAACCTGATGGTTAATTGTGGTTTGAATTGTGGTAGAACATTCAAAACAATTATGATAAAATTTTTGTCAACAAATATGCACGAGTAAAGTAAAAGCTTTTTTTGGTCCTTTTTCCTCAACAAAATAAACATCTTAATAAAAAAAAAAGGAAGTACTAATACATGTATTATTCAAGAGAATAAAGTCAATAACTTATTGAATATTCCCTCATAGGAAATAGTTAATTATTGTTTTGTTGTCCAGCCCTAACCTGAACGTTACTCGATCTTCTCGGACTGCAGGCTTTTCAACCTCTTTGAGCGTGACCGTTTTGAAAACCTATAAACAATTTGGCCTTCCAACGACCCGTCATATTAACTAACATTTAACGGTCAGACATGTGGCCAATCAGACGGCAGAGGAAGGCCTTGCCGTGCTCATCCCAAGATGCTGAAGCTGGCACATCTTTAGTATTCCCTTTTATTATCAACAAGTACTCCCACTCTCTGACCAGTCCGCTGTGTAGTTATTAGAGAGAAACACACTCTAGACACCAGCATATGACTAACATCTGCATATTACAGGTGAAAACCGCAAAATCAGCAAGCCTCGAGTGGGGGAAGTGAAGACACACACACACACAGACACACAAAAAGACACGTACACAGCTAATTTAGCAGCTTCGCCCTTGTGCCTCTCATCAGTGTGAAGTAGAAGATGAGGTCAAAGGAGACACATCCATGCAGGAACGAGTGGGGAGAGTAAGAGGACGGGGTGTTTGAAAACAGAAGGCAGGCAGAGGTAGGGAAAAAATGAAAAAAGGTGCGTGAGAGGGTGATGGAGGGGGAAGAGAAGGAGGAGGAAATGGGAGGAGGTCGGCATTAGTCATTCTGTCGCTATTAATTGGACTGCAATTACATGGCTTTTGGCCTCTTTAGCACTCCTTTAGATAGACCATCAGGCCCATCTATCAAACAGTTTGACCATGTGGGCTGGTGAGAGTGCACGAGCTGAAAAGTCAGAGTGAAAGAAAGAAAAAGAATAATGTTGTAAAAGGCTGGAAAGAGAATAAAGGGAAACGCCAAAAGCACAGAGTTGGAGCGAGAAGCAGATGTTCACCTGAGATTTCACCAACTGTGTGAAAGAGTTACACATTTAATTTCATTTTAATTCTGTGCTGCACAATCTCTTTTTTCTTTAGTTTATACTTCCCTGATTTGCTTGCTGACTTCATCATGTGTCACCCCTCCGTGTCCCTCCTCTGTATTCTCTTTATCTCTGCTCTCCGCCGGCCACAGCGACTGAGCGGAGACCAGCCGAGGTGAGGACGTGTCAGCTCTGATCCTTCTCTGTCACATCGGCCTGTGATCTTATCAGAGAGCGCAGGGCGGGGATGGCGGCCATCTTCTTTAGCATTCAGCCTGTGATCCCCGAGTTCCCAGAGCCCAGCGAGCCCCGGCTTTTGAGTGACTCGGATGGGAATGAGATGTCAGTGTGCGTGTGAGGGCAGCAACACCTGCCAGCATCAATCACAAGACTCCAGCCCTGAGACCGGCGGACACACACACACACACACACACACAAACAGTTGTGTACTGACACACACATAAAAACAACTGTGTTATCACATCAATGCTTTCTCTCGGTGGTAACTGCTATTTGGTGTTCATCCAGCACGACATGTTTACACAAAAGCAGTCACACACTTGCAGAATATATTAATAGACAAGTATATGGATTTAATTGAAAGTACCGTTACGCTTCTGTTCAGCACACAAACACACACTAATACACACATAAATAGCTGCCTTTAAGCTCTCGCCGGCGCTGCGTTTTGACAGCGAGTGTTCTCTATTTATGCTTTATTCACATTTTAGTCACCTTGAAAGAGACAGCTGAAAACAAACACTTTAGGGAGCCAGACCAGAGAATGGGGAATAGTTTTCAGTAACCACAGGCTTCACACTGAGCTGAGTGAGTTGTCAGATGGACTGTGCACTGGGAGCTTTTTTCAGAATGTAGATGATCGCTTTGAACGCTCCTTTAACGCTAAAGAGCGAGCGAGTTAAGGTAGTAGGTAAGGCCTGTGATTGTAATTATTTAAGCACATTGCCAGGTTGTAATTTCAACAGCTTGCTCATTTGTGAATGCTTGTGTACTAGACTTTTCCTGCAGGCGCAGTTTCAGCGGAGAAAAGAGAGAAAGGTACGCTGGGGGTTTGGCTGATGAGGTGACGTCATGGTCATAGGTCACACTGACCAGTCCTAGCTGAAATCTGGGTCCGTTGGTTGAGCTCACACCTGATTTTAAAGTCTCTGTTTCATAACAAAAAGTTCAGTTTAAATCACACAAATGAACGAGTTTGTCTGTGGAGTTCCCGTGGCCCCAACAATAAGTTCTATACGTGGTTTAAATCTACTGAACGAGCTCTTACTTCACTCATATCTGCGTATATTCAGACACACGTGTGCTCATGTACAATAACCGTCACACGGTGTGTGGGCGTAGATTGATGGTAATTGATTTCTAAAGCCCACTTTCCTCAAACTCCGCTGACCGGTGCACGGACGGCAGAACAAAGCACTTAGATGATATATGAGTCGGCGGATGAAGGGAACAGCGGGGAAAGACTGCAAGAAAACAGTGCTGAAGACTGACTCACTGTGTGTCTGAGTGTGTGAGACAGAGAAAGAGATAGCGACAGCAAAATGATGACATTCAGATCACGATTCACATCAGTCTCTCAGAAAACCTCCTCAATAGCTTTCGCAAGACCTGAATAAATCCACTTAAACCGAAACCCAGAGTTCACAAGACACGCAGAACATACATGCAGTGTGTGTGTGTGGAACTGTACATGTGTGATTAGACCATCCTCCCATGAAAAACAACAACATGAGTCGTTTCAGCGAAAACTCAATACAAAATGGTGAAAGCACTGCACTTGCAAATTGTGATTTTCTGCCTCGTTAGTGTGAAATATGTGTGTGTAGGGTTGTGTTTGGGTCATAAACATCTTATTATGTCAGGACAAGAACTGTTTCTGAATAATCAAAATCAACTACAAGCTAACAGGATCGTGTATCTTTGTTAATAGTGACTGAACGTTATTTATGCAGATGGAATTTTTTCACCCATAAATTGCACATTGCTAATTCCACTCATATTTGTTTAATTTAAGTGCTATGTGAATATTATTATTCCATTAAGGTTTATTAGACTATACGTTCCCACATTATTTGTGCATTTCTAGTTAATAACTACAAAGTGAGTTTTCTAACTCATTAGTGTCATTATCTTGAGATACGGAGGGAGAGTCCAGAGAAGATATATGTAACCCAGAATAAATAGTATACTGGGTTAAAAGAGTTCATTATAAGTAAATTTGATATTAAAAGTCATGGCATATTGATGGTAAAAATATGGTAATGTATTTTTGTTAAAACTGTTGTATGTTGCACATGTTATTTGATAAATAACTAAAAGATAATGTTTAGTTAATGGGTTGTATATGCAACTTGTCTATCTGTGGTAATTGTGCTGGAGTCTAAGAGTCGGTTTTCATTGGTTGATGCCAGTGAGCAGGTGCGGGAGGGGCGGGGTTGAGTGTGTGAGCGGAGTGATGGACAGAGACGCGGGAAAAAAGAGTTCGGAGAACTGTGTTAGCTTTGCACACGATGTAAAGTGAGAAGTCTTTAACTAACGTTCATATCAAGCTGTGGACTAATTTCTGTCTACTCGACATTCTGTGCTGGGATTATGTCTGCTAGTTCGTGGGAAGTCGAAGAATCCACCGAGGAGTCTTGATTGACGTTGGGTACGTAATGCTAGCTAAATAAAGTAGCACAGTAAGCTACATAGTACATTCATTGGAAAAGTGAATGGACAGTATATCTTCAGAGTGCTAACAAAGCTAATCAAGTGGACTTATACAATGTTTTCAACGAGGAAACGCTGAGGAAAACCAGATAGCGCTCTGAGCTACCAGGCTGCTCAGAGTTCCCCGCTCATGGGCATCGACACTTTGCTCCAGTAGACAGTGACTGACGTAGACCCATCACAAAAAGTTCACCAGTTACCAGGTACTCGTTATTTTCCTGCTCATAAACTGAGTGAAACTACCGTTTGGTTTTGGGTCTCAACGTACACGAGCCACGCATCAGGCCTGCAACATTGTTTGAAGTGGTTTTGCCAGCTGTATGTGAGTGTTATAGTGTGGGCCCACTGATATTTGTTGCAGTTAAAGTGCATTTGTGGTGAACTGTGGTATTATCTTGCAACAGAACTACTAAATTACCGCAGATCTTGTGTGAAAGGAGGGATATTTGATTTATTGTATATTGCCCCAATTGTTGATTTAGCATTTATTTTATTTAATATTTTTCTAAATAATAAGAGACCTTCTTTAATCTTATACCAGAGTGGAGTATTTTATTTGAAAGCCAGTTATCATATTTGAGTTTCACATGTTGACTACAACGGAAGCTAAGATAGTTGACGCTGGGTTTCAGTGTTGATATTAAGAAATAATAATCTAAAAGAACTCAGGGCCCTGCCCAAACATACTTGCTAGACGGTAGGAGCGCTACATATAGAAAACCCTGTGGAAACTTGGACTTGGGGACAGGAGGAGCCAGGCCCGCCATCCACTCCAACCACCTCGTTACTGGATTGGTCTGTCTGGACCGAACGTGGAAGCGGCGTGATGGGAGACCACTAATCACTTCCTGTTTCCTACCAACAGTCAATTGTGGTGTCTTTTAAAGAGGTGGTATTCTGCTCATTTTCAGGTTCAAAATCTTATTTAGGGGTTGTACCAGAACAGGTTTACATGGTTTCATTTTCAAAAAACATCATATTTTTTGTCATACTGCACATTGCTGCAGCTCCTCTTTTCACCGTGTGGCTTCGTTTTAGCTATGGAGTGATACATCTTGTCTCTAAATGATCTTTGTTGGGAGTTGCACATGTGCAGTTCCTAGTTAAGGACTACTAGCCAATCAGAAGCAGAGAAGGGCGGGCCAATGAGAAGCCGGTAAACAGCTCGGGTTCAGCTGTACATGTTGCCGACCAGCTTGGCAACATGGACTGGAGCGAGAGTTTCAGAGCGGTGAGTTATTAATCTGTATCCATAAAGTTTTAACTGAGCTCTGTCTCTACATCACAGGAACAACTTTCTGTCCACTGACTGCCTGGAGGGTAGCTAGTGTTTGGAAGGGAGAGGAGAGCTGTGTGCTGCAGCTCGCTGTTTCTGAGGGCGTGTCGGAGTAGCCGCTTGGCGAGTGTTATATGAGGCGTATTTCCCTTTCATCCCTGTGACATCACAGGTATGAAAGGGAAGCAGCTGAACTACAAACGAGCTGTTTTCAGGCAGTTCAGAGCAGAGTTTTCTGTGGGAGATGGGAACTCCCTTTGGGCTGGACTTTGGGCTTTTTCACTTTGCAAACCTGTTACATGCACAAAAAGGGATATAACTCAATAAAGGAGAGGGAAAAAGCCAAAAAGCATAATACCACCTCTTTAAAGAAAAGGAACCATTTGGGAGATACGCTTATTCGCTATATTGCTAAGAGTTAGATGTTCAAACAGATACAAGGTACAAGGCCGATATGAGCTGATAACTTGTTTATAACACTCGATAAATGACAATTAAGAAAGAAGCAGAGAGACGAAAGACGGACCCTTCAATTATAATAGTTTGTCCACCTGCAACTCCTCTGTTTGCAGCACATGTTTAAATGTGACATGATCAGCTGTCCTTCTGTTCAAAGTCCTGTTTATTTCAATTAAAAAATATATATTTTTAAACTGCATTATGCATAATGTTATCTTGGTGAGCTCTCATAATTACGCAGAACAGATGTTAGGGATAATCTTTGTTCATGATATGTGTTGAAATATCAAAATAGGTATCGGTCTTAAAGTTACATATCAGGCAGGCTCAGTCTGTATGTAAATATGAAGCTAAAGCCTGCAGCCAGTCAGCTTAGCTTAGCATAAACAGGGGGAAACAGCTAGCTTGGCTCTGTCCAAAGCTAACCAAATCAGCTCCTCCAAAGCTAATGGATTAACCAGTTATATCTTGTTTGTTTCATCTGTACAAAAAACAAAGTGAAAAAACATGTTTTAGGCAGTGACTAACTGTTTTCCTGGCAACCTCACAATGGCTGCAAGACAAAAGGAAACAAAACAAGAAACAGGCCGTAAGGATAAATAAGCTAATGTAGCTTCATTTTTACCGTACATATATGGTGATCGGATTGCACTTGTATAGCTCTTTCATAGTTTTCCAACTACTCAAAGCACTTCACGCTACATGTCACATTCACTCATTAATACACTGATCAGAAACTAATGATGCACACAGCAATGGCACAGCCATTGGGAGCATGCAGACTGGAGGAGCCGGGGATCAAACCACCGACTTTCTGAGTCTCCTGAGTCTATACTAATTTAACTATCAACCAGAAATGTAATAAATTATTTCCAAAAATGGCGACACATTCCTTTAACCACATCATCAAAGGTCCCCTAACCATAACCAAGTTGTTTCTGTTCTTAAACCAGACCAGTGTAATTACTGTAACACTAATGTGTAAGAGTTTTGGAAGGCACGGACGAATAATGTTTGGTTCTGGAGGGAAATTACAAGCAATATATTTTGTTTGGAGAGCTTGAGTGTAGAGAGATGAGGATAATCCTGATCAATAAATGCACTAATTAAACAGGGTCTGGTGCAGGTTTGGCACACGGGTTGAAACAAAAGTACTGATTAGATTTAGGATTGGGGTTACATTAGTGTATCCTAAATTCCATTTAAAGGTGTGAAAGGAAGTAGTTCCGTATGAGGCTCAGCTGGTTGGTAAAGAGTCATCATTATGCAGCATTAGAGACAGAATTGAGAGCTGCAAACACTCACTCAAACACAACTGATCAGTTTAGACCCAAATGCTGTTAATTTTCATTCACCCATCTTCTGTTTGTGAACAAGTGGCAGCAAACAAATCCTGTCAGTGGAGTTGCTGTTGCTTTCTGTTGGCCTAATAAAAGCAATACAAACACATTTATTGCACTGAGACCTTGAGACACTTATACTGTGCTCCACAACAAAGATAGTGTCTATAAAGCATTTCAAAGGTAGGAAATGTTGCCAAATGGATCCCAAGATGTCCATTTTGGTCCAGACCCATCTGGTCAGGAAAGAGTTTAACAGTGAGGCTGTCTGTAAAACTAGAAAGCACTCAGAGATCTTACCAATGGTAGTTCTGCCGAGGTCGTACGGTCCTTTACTATTGTTATTTTAAAGGATCAGTTCACCCAAATTACTTTTTTAAATGTTGTCGTGCACATGTTTAGATGTCTGCCACATACAGTGGAGGTGAATGGGATCAGTGTCCTTGTTGTTTTAAATAGTCCACACAGCTGAAGTCTGAAGTGGAATTACTTTCAACTGCAGAAATATGAAAACTGTTTACAGTGTGTATTTGAGGTAACCTGACCCTTTTAATCATAGAAATATGCTTATGCTTAAGTATTATTGCTCATCAGATAATATCAAAAATAAAGTATTGGTGTTGCAATGCTAAGAAACACTCCAGAAATGACTGTATTCAGGTCCTTGGACATATATCATGCTAAATAACAAGGTATAATTCTACCAAGTATAGTGTTAACTGTGTTCACCATGTTAGTGTTAGCGTGCTGACATTTGCTAATTAGCAGTAAGAGCAGTAGAGGATCACCAGAATCAGTAGCCATGTTTCCATCTAATAGTCAAGCGAATGTAAACCGAACTTTTGTCTAAAAAAAAGTCTCAAGAAAAGGTGAATTAGATGCGTGTCTATCAACCGGTTTGGAGTGAAGAAAGTCTGCTATGCTAAGCAACGTTTCGTCTTCATAAATGTGTTTGAGCTGGGCAAGTTGCTACCAGACATGTTTCTGTGCATTATGAGAATATCTGGGAAAACCCAAACCCTGGAAACAGCTGATCAGGCATGTGAGGTAAATGTTTGCTATGTCAGAACTTATTCTGCAAACATGTTTCCAAATACCATTTAGTGCATTAACTCTTTTTCGAAAAAGGCCAAAAAACACCAAAAACACGACTACTAGGATTGATCCTCTGTGGACCATGAATGTCTGTTCAAATGTAAGCTTTATCCATCCATTTAGTTATTAGATATTTCAGTCTGGACCAAAGTGACCGACTGACGTGGTCATCCCTAGCGCCATGCCACCAGCCCGACTAAACATCAAGGGTCCTCAGACCAACACAAACCAAAAGGACTAGACTGGATTTGCTTAGTGTAAGTCAATAGCAAAGTTATATTTGCAAGTGGAGTAACGTGTGAATGTGTCAGCTCATCTGGTTTAACTTTCCCCAAACCACCTTGTGAATCTGTTGTTCCCTGAACTCGCCGTGTACGAGTGAAGATGAAGAGCCTGTTGGCGTGTGCTGCTTGTCGAGCATCTCTTCAAAGCTTGTAGCGCCTGTGTGGCTCCTGCATTCTGCTTCCATCAGTCTCTGCCACAAGTTAAGACATTTGTTCATCCCTGACTGCCACATTCTCACACAGTCGGTCGCCATGAAGGAATATGATTTTCAAACAGTGTGTGTCCATGCATGTGTGTGTGAGCAGGGGGAGCAGGGCGGTAACGCTTTGGCTCCTCCAGCCTTAAACTGAGCCAAAGTATGAGGGACTGTCTTCAGCATTTCTGTGGGGAGGATTCCTAAAATCTGAGAACAAACTCTGCAGGAAGGTGATTCTTGGAATAAAGAGGAGATGAGACAAGGTGAGGAGAAGAAAACAAGGGAAGGAGAGGAAAAGGATGAAGGAGAAGAAACAAGGTGAGAAGAGGAAAACCAGAAAAGGAAACCTGAGGAACCATGAAGAGGAAAGAAAACAAGTGAAGGAGAGGAAACAAGGTGAGGACAGGAAAATAAGAAAAGAAAACAAGTGAAGGAGAGGGGGGAAAAATTAAGGAGAGGAAACAAGGTGAGAAGAGGAAAACAAGAAAAGGAAACAAGAGGAACCTTGAAAAGGAAAGAAAACAAGTGAAGGAGAGGAAAAATGAAGGAGAGGAAACAAGGTGAGAAGAGGAAAACAAGAAAAGGAAAGAAAACAAGTGAAGGAGAGGAAAAAATGAAGGAGAGGAAACAAGGTGAGAAGAGGAAAACAAGAAAAGGAAACCTGAGGAACCATGAAGAGGAAAGAAAACAAGTGAAGGAGAGGAAACAAGAAAAGGAAACAAGGTGAGGAGAGGAAAATAAGAAAAAGGAAACAAGAGGAAAGAAAACAAGTGAAGCAGAAGGGAAAAAATGAAGGAGAGGAAACAAGGTGAGAAGAGGAAAACAAGAAAAGGAAACAAGAGGAACCTTGAAAAGGAAAGAAAACAAGTGAAGCAGAGGGGAAAAAATGAAGGAGAGGAAACAAGATGAGAAGAGGAAAACAAGAAAAGGAAACCTGAGGAACCATGAAGAGGAAAGAAAACAAGTGAAGGAGAGGAAACAAGGTGAGATGAGGAAAACAAGAAAAGGAAACCCGAGGAACCATGAAGAGGAAAGAAAACAAGTGAAGGAGAGGAAAAAATGAAGGAGAGGAAACAAGGTGAGAAGAGGAAAACAAGAAAAGGAAACAAGAGGAACCATGAAGAGGAAAGAAAACAAGTGAAGGAGAGGAAACAAGGTGAGAAGAGGAAAACAAGAAAAGGAAACAAGAGGAACCATGAAGAGGAAAGAAAACAAGTGAAGGAGAGGAAACAAGGTGAGAAGAGGAAAACAAGAAAAGGAAACAAGAGGAACCATGAAGAGGAAAGAAAACAAGTGAAGGAGAGAAAACAAAGGAGAAGAAAGGAGAGGAGAGAGACAAGCAGGCGAGAGGAAACACAGGGACAAAATAAGGAAAGAACAAGTGAAGAAAAGGAAACATGGAGAGCACTCAAGGAGAAGAAATGAGAAAGACGGGAAAAGAAGAGGAAACAAGGAAAGAAAAATAAGCAGAGGAAAGGGAGCAAGAGAGAAAACAGAAGGGAGGGAGGAGCAGAGGAGAAAGGAAACTAGAAAAGAGGAGACAAGAAGAGGGGAGGAGACAAAAGTAGACAAGTAGTCCAGTATTATCCAGGGCACAGCTGACATTATGCTTCCCTCTTGCTCGCTCGGCCGCCCTCTCTCTCCACACCACTCGTCTCCAATCTGCTGTTAGTTTGTTCTGCTAACAAACCTCATTTGCTGCTCCGTCCCTCCGGACAGGATCTTGAATAATGACAGAATAAAGATGGATAATACCCTCCAACATGCACGAGCACGCGGCCGGGCGTGTCCTCGGCCGCTCCGTGGACACCTTTCTGCTCGGTTTACTTCCTGATGCAAGGACACAACAAGAGCGCCGCCGGTCCGTCTGAAAATGTGTCTGGTACACGTGTGGCGTTCAGGCTTCTTGTCACATACAGATCCTCCCGACAAATCCACGAGGCAGAAACACAGTAGATAGAGAGTTCAAATGGATTCATCCAGCATGTGACAGATACTGGAAATGGATTTCAGGGCCTGTCAAAACAAACAATGCTTTTCTGCTTGAAGCTCATAGAAAGACAGAGCCAGAGGGGGGATTGGAGATGGATGGAGGATAGTGCTGAGCCCCCTCCCTCAGCAGCAACTTCAACTCTGCTCGTAATGCATATACAAGCAGGCGGACGCACACATGTGAGAAATGTATGCAAGCACACAGCGCGATAAACAAAAGCACTTGTTGATTATCCCGCAGTTTCATGTTATGTCACTCTTGTGTCCAGTCGTCCGTGACCTCTGCAGCTCCATGTCGACTCTGTGTTCCCGCTGCACTACATGCTGGAAAGGCACCAGTCCGCTGGGGATCTGTCTTACCACAGTTTGAATGAGTGTTAAACTACAAAGTGGTACAACTGGGCTTCTTCAGAACGCTTACAGTCAAATAAAAAGCCGGTGTCTGGCTGTTATCTTTGACACAAATTGAGAAGTGGACATTCTCTACATTCCTCTTTCTTTCAGCGCCACTAATCAAAAGTGTATAAAATGTGTTGTTCAGCAGCTCTACGTAGCTTTTTTAGCCTCTTTTTGCTCGTAGTTTCAGGTGTGAAACAAGTGGGACAATATCTGTATCATAAAATATGGAGGGGGGATCACAAAAATAAAAAGGATAGCTCTACACTTCCACACAACCAATCTGTCACACATAACGATTATAGATTTTGTTGGTATGATTATTGTCCGAGGAATAATTACAGTTAGTAATTTCAAAACACTGTTGATTTTTAAGATTTATTGACATTAAACAATTATATTTCTATAATATTTAAGTAGCCTATTATTATTAATATAAGACGAATATTAACTTTATTTATCCCACAGGGGAAATTGTTATTAAGGAGTGGAATAAACTGAACTGTTATTGTCATCAACTCTCCATAATGTGAAAAATTCATTGTGACCTTAGGAAACCATGTCTATTATTAAGTTTTAGTAAAAATAATGAAAATGAGAACATCTCTCCTGCAGTGTTATTAATAACTAAAATGCAGTTAATTTGTATAGTCCTGAAAGTATATAAGCTCCTGATACTATGTTAGTGTTTTACACCTGGAAACATTTTCTCAACTCAGACAGGAGGAGGCAACGAAAAGCTCCCACATTTGCCGACTTCAGCCATTTCTTTATTGGTGAAAATAAAGCTTCACTGTTTGGTCCCGCTGCCATAGTTTAGCCAGTGAACAGTAGTAGCGTCCATGTCTCTGATAAGCACGGCACTTTAAGCTGGTGCACCGCTCCTGTAACTTTAGTTTCATTCTGTGCAACAGAAACACTCGGTGTAGCGGAACCATGGCGTTTTAAAGCGTGGTTAAAAGTGAAATCAGTTCATCACTCCACCTAGCAATGGCTGTTCCTTGTATACTTATTTATATATTATATTTACTTTATTTGTGACAGTTCCTTAAAGCTTCCAGAACCAAAGATTTCACAGGATCCATTTTGCTGTGCTACTTTCTGGTGAAACCGGGTCATAATAACACACTTCTCTACTGCACACATGCAGACTGAGTGGTGTGGAAAATGTAGGATGTAGAGCGTCTGTCAAAACATTAATTTTATGTCCAGGTTGTAATTGTTCTTTACACGGCGTTGATGATTCACAGCTGTACTTACCTCTGAAAACAGGTGTCCTTACAGTCCATTTGTAAATGTCTAAATGATATTAAGTGTTGGATGGCAATAAACTTTATCCAACTAAATGAAAATAAGACAGAAGCAATATTATTTATTATCGAAAAATCTGGGCTCAAATTGATTACTGCAATTCCCTGTACTCCGGCATCTGTCACTCGTCATTATCACGCTTGTTAATAATGCAGCTGCTAGATTGTGGACTGGTACAAGGAAGAGGGACCATATCTCCCCACTATTGGCTGCTCTTCACTGGTTACCAGTCAAATATAGAGTCGATTTTAAGGTGCTGTTAATTGTTTTTAAGCTTTACATGGACTGGCTCCATCTTATATTTCAGACCTCCTAATGTTTTATCGCTCTTCCAGACCCCTCAGATCATCCAACCTTTTAGCCGTCCCACAGTCTCGTATGAAAACAAAGGGTGACCGTGCCTTTTCAGCTGTGGCCCGAGACTGTGGAATAAACTACCCCTGATTATCAGATCATCCCCCACCATCGACACTTTTAAGTCTCGTCTGAAAACATTTTTATTCTTTGGCGCTTGAGTCTGTTTAGGGGCACCTGCGCTTAACTGTTTCTATCTTTATTGCTGTATGTCATCAATTGTTTGGCCTGTTTTAATTTTATTTAACCTTTATTTAACCAGGAAGTCCCATTGAGATTCAGAATCTCTTTTACAAGAGAGACCTGGCCAAGGTAGCAGCCAAATCACAACGAATGCATACATAATAAACACCAATAGATCTGGTTTAAATTTTTATTTCTTTATTTCTTCTACCGTGCAACTTTGTTCAGCACTTTGGTCAACTGTGGTTGTTTTTAAATGTGCTCTATAAATAAAACCTTTTCACTTGACTGAAGAAAACTGTGCACTCACCACATAATTCTTGCAATTAAGGTTTCTGACATCCAATCATGGGCTGAGCTTTGATGGCCATTGTTGTACCTCAAAGCAGGGTTAGGGTTTCTGGTATAAATAGGCTGTATAACATATTTCTCTACTGCATACTTGTCCAAACCTGTCAGAATTTCTCAACAGTCAAAGGACAACACATGCAGACACTCTGAATGGTGTGGAAATGTATTATGTAGAACGTCTGTGTCAAAACATAAATTTTATGTCCAGGTTGTAACTATACTTTCCACTAAAGAAAACTGCACTCACCACATAATTCTTGCAATTAAGGTTTTTGACATCCAATCATGAGCTGAGCTTTGACGGCCATTGTTGCACCTCTAAGCACCAATAACACACAAATTCAACCAGTTTCTCATTCTCACCTAATTCTAGTCAAGTCGAGTGAGACAGTCGCCTTACAGGGATACTATTATGTGCACAGGTGCAACTCCAGTGAAGTAGTCATTAAATCAGTCGGTTTAACATAAAATAAATGATACAAAACAATAACAACATTAGTAAAGATGTTCAAAGCATCAACAGACTTTATTACAAGGTATAAGCTCTAAACCTCGATGTTTCCTTCTGGAATGACAGCTGTTACGACGTCCTCGCAGCGCAGCGTGAGGAAAACACTGACCAATTTCAGTTCATTTTAGATCTTCCAGCTGCAGTGAGCAGAGCGGTTGTTTAGTACCTATTTCAGTGACATTTTGCAGGTAAACCACATCTCTAAACTGCTGTTCAAAATCATGTCCAAACCCTCCTGCAAAAGATTATAGAAAATACTATAACACACTATACAAAATATTATAGGAAACTACCTTGTTATTTTCTCTTAATGCAGAGCTATTCAGCCGTAAAGCATATTTTAATTGCTTCACATATTTAATGCAGGCGTGTGCACTGTATGCATAATGAAAGGAAAAGAATACAATTAAAATAAGTATTGGATTATAAAATGTGTTCAGGACATCCAGAAGTAAATGTCTCACACTCATACACATTATAATCCAAGGTTCTTAAGTTCCATATCAAACGTTGAACATGATTAAAACCGGGATAAATCCTAACACGTACACTAATTTACATGCAAAGGTCCTAATGACAGAATGTGTTGTTTAAATGTAAATGTAGAATAATAAACCAGCCTGGCCTAGGGCACCAAAATGTCCAGACGCGACCCCTCACTCAGCTTAGAGGGACGTGGTCCAAGTGGATCCTGCACACAGTGACAACACATGACCGATAATAGATGCATGATCCTCGATGTTGTGGCTCACTGGGCCAGGGACTCATGACACAGAGGAAGACCGAGAGCCAAAGATCTATCCACATTGCTGTGGCCGAGTCACATTCACTCTGCTTGTACTGAAAAACATGCAAATCAATGGGCTCACTGGCTAATTAGACGCCAGACGGAGCACTGCACTGACAGTAATTAGACAGCGGGAGTAATGGCAGATTATTTTGAAACGTTTGTTGCATGTGTTGAATATTTAGAATTTAAAATTCAATAAAAGCTAAAAAGTGTACTTTTGGCTAAATGGAAGTTATCAGTCTATTGATGTTATTATATTTGTTTGATTCCAGTGAATGTAGACTGAATCATAAATGTGTTGGCTAAACTGATACACATGTACATGATTACTATGTAAAGATGAATTCTTATAGAGTAAAGCTGCACAAAATGTGGTGATGTTGTTGGTGTGCTCCAATACACTGTTTGCCGTCACGTGACTCAGATGACGCTCAACATTCAGAACAAAGCAGCAAGTGCTGAAGGCTGAATGGATGAGATGGAGGAAAGCCTGAACTGTGCAAGTTTACTCCCCTAGTGTTCTCCCCAGCAACGTGCGTGACATCTGGAATCAAACAAATTCATTCTAAAAATATGGCAGGAAACCTCCAGGTCTGAAAAGTGAAGCCAATACTGAAGAGCCTTAAACCTGCCTCCTCTCCAGCAGCCAGCAGGGGGCGACTCCACTGGCTGCAGAAAGAAGTGTGGTTGTAGAAGTCAATGAGAAAATGAGGCTACTTCTCAGCCAGTGTTGAGGTAGTTACATTTTAAAAAGTTACAAAATTACACATTACTAGTTACTTTTTTTTTTAAGTAGTGCCTTACTTTACTAGATTAGTCACTGCTGAAAATAACTAGTTATACTACTAGTTACATTACTTTTGGATTACTGCGTAACATCACCTGTGATGCACAATGATAAAGTAAAATATAAAGTTACACCTCACATCAGTCCAACATTTGTCAAGAGAAGAACAAGGCTAGAGTACAGTACTATAATGCTTAAAACTCAATTTGGACATTTCATTGGAAACATTTATTTTTTATTTCTCCGTGAGAGGGAAGAATTTCGAAAGTTGCGTGGCGCTGCGGAGAGCCCCCAGCTACAGTAGTGCATGGATCACGCGTAGCATAATATTCATCCAGCCAGAGGGAATGATCATAGCGTGTCGGTCGTACTAGCGACACAACCCGTACCGGAGAGCGAGTGGGGCAGCGGTGGAGCGTACAGAGACAGGAGATCGTGGAGCGACCGGCCCGCTGCCGACGGTCGGTCATCGTTCCCTCTGGAGACCCCCAAATATCACAAATCATGCTTTTAGGGGAGCTGATGTCTTATGATGGGGAGCTAAGCTCTCCTCCCGTTATGCGGATAGTTCAAGAACCAGTTTGCAAGTTACGTGATGATTTTGTTATTAGTAACTGTAATGTGATTACTGAAGTTATCAACAGTGCGTTACTTAGTAAAGTGTTACGCCCAACACTGTTCTCAGCTGAGTAAACACTTTCCTGATGAGTTTATGGTCTAAACTATGGTCCCATTTAGAGGAAAAGAGACCAAAAAATGGGGGGGGGGGGGGAGACAAGTCTCTACTATGGTGACCTGTCAATCACTCGTATGCACTGCTCTGTGTAAACTTAACCAGAGCAGATTAGCATCCTGGTTAATATCACAGCTAACATAAATTTTGGATGCAGCTTGCTAACCAAGGTAGCTAGCGCCACAATCTCGTCCAAGTATGGTTGCGTCTGGTGTAACGGTTTGGGTCAGTGTTTTCATCGTAGAGCTAATGTTAGTCCGGAAAGGGGAGAAAGAAACATGAAACAAACTCACAGCCACACTGGTTTTTGGGATTTCCACGATGCTCACCGTTTATTACTAACACATCAACCTTATTAGCCTGGTTGTACGGCTACTGTCCTATCATACATCAGTAAAACAGAGGCTACACGTCTTCCAAACGTTCCTCGTGAGTTGAGAGACTAACAAAAAAACTGGAGCTCAGCAACAGACATCCATTCACTGCAGGTGTTGTCACCCAACGAACACGGGACAGACTAGGTGCTGTCTGATGACGCTGATGACTCATATCTAGGCAACACGGAGTCTTAAAGACACTTTTTACAACACTGGTTCGAGAAAAACAACATGGTGACAAAATACCAAACTTGAGGCTTCAAAATGGAAGTCCACAAACGAATGGGTCCACTTCTTTTATACAGGCTATGTTAAACGTGTCACCTATTCTCTGTGAAAAATCACAATCTCTCCTTCTGTTCCTGAGTTGTGATGTTGAATAACGGCCGAAAAAGGGTTTTTTCCGGGCATTATGATTAGGGTTGCCACCCGTCCCTTAAAATAGGGAATCGTCCCGTATTTGAGAACTAAATAGCGCGTCCTGTTTTGAATCAATACTTCCGAGTTGTCTTTAATGCAGCATCCCATGCAAACCGTCTCGCCCACATTCTGTGAATACTTCTCCTTTTGGGCAATACTTGCTGCCATTGTTGGTTTTATTAATACCGTCAGGTTCAGGGCCAACCACAGTTAGATAAGTCCGGGTCTCTTGGCAAGAGTCGAGTTGAAAAAACAGCGGCGGCAGCTCGAGAAACCCCACGCTTCCCCTCTGAAACGAAAGCAGATGCAAAAGTACAGAAGACTCAAGAATCAAGTAGCCTACTTGATGAGTATGAAAACGTCACATTTTGTCGGCCAGTGTTCTGCGTGGTGCACGGTGGCCTGTCAGACATGTGACAGCATGCCGAGGCAGTGTAATGATTTCATATGCTGCATATTTGTTAAGAAATATTGTTACAATGTAAATGAATGTCTACATTATGGTATGATTTGTCTTTTAAGGTTGAGATATACAGACACATAGAGATAAGAGAGAGATATAGGCTATTTAACACACATTTAATTATCAAATATAGTTCCTATGTGAAGAATATAAACAACTATGTGCCTAACCAATCTATAGAATTGCATGATTCAATACTGTAGAATTAACAATAGGCTGAATAAATGCATAAATATATTTACTGACCAATCATAAAAGTGGTGTTGAATTAAATTTAGAAATGTTTGTAGATAGGTTATTTATGTGTGGTTTCATTGTTAGGGTGTTATTATTTCTAATAATGACAAATATTTTAGCCAAAATCTGTGTTCACTGCAACATTTACAATTACTCAAGTTCATTAGCAATTTCTCAGCAAGAACAGGTGCTCTGTGGAGCTCATTAGGAGTGAGCTTTTTCTGTTCATAGTTTTACTGAAGTAGTTTGAAAGACAAACAGCTACTCAGTGCTGGAGTACTGTAATTATGATTTATTTACTTTATCCCAGAAGGTTAAAGGTCACAGGCTACAGTTTTCGCTGGCCAAGAGGCATGAAAAAGGATTAAAGAAGGACTGAACAAATCAAAATCTAATGCCTGCTTGTTAGCATATTGTTAGTTGATATTGACAGCTGATGACATTATAGACAGAGGTTTATACTTTGTTGCTCGCTAGCTCAGTAAGGTAGCAGAGGAAGATTGTTTTAGTTTGCATTTGGTGGGCCGATGCTTCAACACGCTACTAAGCTTAACATGTTGTTAGCTGTTGTTAGCTTGCTAGTGACGACATACACAGATGCAGTGCTTCAATTTGTGCCCTTCCAGCTTGCTATTATAAGCAGCGTGTTCACACTTAAAAGTACTTTCAAAAAGTGTCCAATGCATTGCATGAATGTGCTAAACGGATCAGGCAACCACAGTCTCACCCTCAACGGTCCCGTTCTTGGTGACAGAGCAGAAGAGGAGGGTCCAAATACTTTTGTTCAAACTTGTGAAAATGGTGGCCAAGAAAGGTGGTGGCAGCAGTTGCAATTGTAAAAGTAGAAATTACGTTTGTATTTATTTATCTTTAATAAACAAGCTGGCAGATATTTTGGCGGGCTCAAACGATGGCGATAAGGATCCGCCTGTTACAATTTGCCGTTAAAAAGATGATGATTAAGAAGAAGAAGCGGTCAAATGTTACGATCGTCATTTCCAATAAGTGCAGCACATCCGTGACAACAGTACCCTGTTGAAATGAAGGAAGATTCTTTGGTTGGGTCGATTCGTAAGACTGACGCAGAATTTGAGGGTGTAGTTGTAACATAAATCCTGGAATCCTCACCCAACGTTTGGCACATTTCACCGTAACTGTCTTAATGATAAAAAAATCATCCAACTAAAAAGAGCAAAATAGACACAAATATAAATAAATGTGTTTTAAATGTTTTGCTAGCTGGTAATTATATTAATAGAACACAGACAGGCAGATGTACATTATCGGTGAGTAATTTATCATGATCATATTGAATTATACTGTTTTTACTGTGGCCACAAAATGAGACCTGAGCCTCCTTGTGTGAGTGTGTAAGTGCATCTAACCCGTGTTAATGTGAGTCAGCATGCGTTAGTATTTTAACATCGTTATTTCAATTATTTGTGTGTTGTGTGGTCGGGGATATATTGTGACAGCTCATGAATAATTCTAGTCCTGTGCAGGAAGCGTGTGTTTATCTACCCTTTAGACTGCTTATTGAAGCGCGCACACACGCATACACACACATGCACACACACACAGCTCTATTGGAATGATAATGCCACAGATAATTAAGACTGATACTGAATTACAAAATGGATGAGATAGTCCCGGTTTGAGTCTAATTAAAGGTTCCTTGGCCCTCTAATATGAATGCACTCAGAAAAATACATTCATGTATGTTGACTTTTTCTGCACTGCACACATGCACGTGCACAGAGGTAGACACACACAGAAATAACCAGAATACTTAATACACTCCTGGCAGAAAGCAGGCGTTGCACCCGTTACACGGTGTTCCTGACCCACAGCCAGAAACATTTATCAAACAGGCGTACAAAGCAAACACGCAGTGGATGCTCCTGAAAATGAACTGGGTGGCATCAGTGCAGTCAATTTAAATTTACAGTCTAATGCATTAAATCATATCCAATACACATATTATCGCTATTTAAACAAAGTTTCCTCTGTGAAGCCAAGTTTCTTTTCATTAAATGTTTTTATTCTGTACATACAACCTGCTTCTCAGGAATATTTTCTGGTTTATTTAGTCTTCTATGATGATGAATCTTCTATGTTGTTTTTAAACCTTTTCACATCAAGGACCCTTAAACTGACACTGACATTTGATCAGATTTTGTCGCAGGATCACCTATCTGATCAAAATAGTGATACGTTCTGTCACTGTGTTACTTATGAATAGAATTATAGTGAAAATAAATAATTCCCCTGGACCCTCCTCAAGGACCCCTCTTTGAGAACCAGTGTTCTATGAGGTCAAACTGAAGATCATTGGGTTTTGGACCGTGTAGGATATTTTCCTGACATCGGATACAGAAGATCCTTGAGTTTCAGACCGTTTGTCAACATAATGAGACCAAAGTGAGACATTTTTGTAACAAATAACAATAAATAATTGTATTGGGGTTTTGAAACATCAAATGTTATGCATACTTACTTATTGTTTTAAATGATCAATACATTATATGAATAAACACTTTTTTCTTCTTTTAATTCATTCATAAATTCAACCTTTATTTATACAAGTTGATCCAGTGACAACTCTCTTATGACTGTTGTTGTATTGACGTTACGCACATTTATTTTTTCCATTTCCTGTTTTCACCCCATAACTTCTGGCCGCTAAAGGTGGCTACGGTAAATACAAGTCAGAAGTCTGGGTCCTGATTGGTTCACAGAGCCTGCTTTACATTTCTTAAAATTAGTCACACGAATCCTAACAACATAGATATCAGATTTAAAAGGGTCTGTGTTTGTATTAATGGCAGTGGCGCATGTAGCAGTCCTACTACATTTCCATACATACATTCACTCTCCTCGTTTACTCCTCTCACGGAGATATCTGAACTCCTGACCTGTAGCCGTCCCACTACATGCCCACTGGACCCGATTCCTACCAATCTCCTCCAAGCCATATCTCCTACCGTGATGCCGGCAATCACTTATGTGATAAACACTTCTCTGGCTTCAGGAACCTTCCCAGCTGCTTCCCAGGGCTCGGGTTACTCCACCTATCCTTCCCGCCAGTTGACCGCACCATCTCCGCTGATCACGGACTGTCTCTGACATATCTGCACGGATGAAGGGTCGCCACCTTCAACTAAACCTCTCTAAGACTGAACTCTTTCTCATTCTAGCCATGCAGTCGATCTACCATGACATCAAACTACAAATTAGCTCCTCAACCATCACTCCAACCAGGGTGGTGAGAAACTTGGGTGTCACAATATGCCGTTTTTCCATTACCAGTGCCAGCTCAACTCGCCTTGACTCGACTTTGGGCATCCTCTGTTTTCCATTGCAGATAGTACCCCTCAATGTAGCTGGTCGTCATAGCGACCCCACACACAACACGACGTAATGTTCAATGCGACACACACACTAGTTAAAACCTAAATGTTTGAACCTTCCTCAGAATGTAAAGACAGATAAGCGGTATGAAAAGCTTCCAGCTGTGTTTTCCTCTGCCGTTGTTGCTGCAGCGGTCTGTGTGACGGCGGGAGCAGAGGGCTCTGTGAGCGGGCGGCTGGCCGGCGTCACACGCTCCTCCCGCGGGTTGGCGCAGGCTTCCCCCGCAGCCACTTGCGGAGTTCCTCAACTCCGAAAACTTTAAAGCACATTTTTGTTCCACCATCGCTTCTCGTAAAACTGTCAATATTCAAAATCTACACAGCTGATTTCTCACCTCAAAACTTCTCAGAAGTGGATTTAGTCATGAAATTATGGATGAAAATTGTAAAATATAAAACGTTCTGTTGCTGGTATCAGTCCGGCGCACGATGATGATGATGCAGTGAATAGTGACGATTCTCTCTGACCAATCAGCAGTCTGCTGTGTCCTCAGCTCGCTTGGAACCTCGACGGACGTGATATGAAAAAAGTACCTGTTTGCAGGTACAGGTGCAACTTTTCAACAAAGGAAAACCAACAAAAGGCGAGTAAATGCGAGTCGAGTCGGTACCGTGCAGTGGAAAAGGGACTATAGATGACCAACTATCCTTTTCAGACCAGGCCCTACCTCACTCAGTACGCCACCCAGCTTCTGGTTATTTCTCGCCTTGACAATTTCACCAGCTTGTGCGGTGAAACCCCTACAAATGATTCAGAACGCAGCAGTGCATCTGATTTTTGATCAGCCCAAAAGGACTCATGTCACTCCATTATTCAGCGACCTCCACTGGCTCCCTGTGGCCTTCTGAATCAAATTCTAGTCACTAAGTCAAGTCACTTGCATATAGAGTGACTACGGGGTCTGCACCATCTACCTAAACTAAACTAAATCTAAACTAAATCAGCCACTGCACTCCGTCAATGAACGCCGTCTGGCTCTGCAATAAAAACATAGCGGTTCATTATGTAAGGACAACACTGAAACCATGGTTTCGGATATTATATTGCATCTCTGTCAATAGATCCTCGTAAATATTACACACTGGACCTTTAAGATAAACATTTAAAAGCACTATCGCGTCAACAATTAGATATGTCACCATATTATAGTCCGGTATAAAATATATCATAAAATGTGCCACCTTTAACTTGTGAATCATTCCGAGACACTCAAGAGGTTTGAAGAGAAATGTATGATTGATGCAGAAAGGACAAGTAAAGTTTGAGCTCCCTGCAGCGATACTGAAGCCTTTAACACCGACGGCCTGCTGCAAGCAGCCACAGACAGCTTCCTGCAGCCTGTCTATCTACACTCACAGCGACAGTGTGGCAGAGGACCAGTCACTGTGAGCAATCACAGCAGTGTGGAGAGACAGAGACGCCACATACCTGCCACCATCCATCAGCATCACAGCCTCACACTCGTCCATTCGCATTCCTGTCAACAGGAGGAAGACAGAGGAGAGGTTTCAAATCATCATCACCTAAGGCGGAAAAATAGAAAAGCATTCCTAATATTCAACAGAACCTGTCAACCAGTAGCTGAAACATGTTTCTCCGATCAGAAGCTTACATTAATGTGGATCTGTTTGATGACTGCCAGCTGCCTTCAGGGAAGCATCTGGACTAAAGGCAACAGTCCACCTCGTCTCCTTCATTCCTGCCAAAGAGCAAAGGTTCAGAACCTTAATGCAGATTTGGTTGACTGCTTTTTCCCCTGCAGCCTGAAACTTGTCCAGGTGGTGCAGCTGACCGCCTCCTCCCTGCCACTCCTCCACAGCTGGGCTGATACACAAGGAGAGGAAACTGTACTCACACTCTTCACTCCACTGGTCACACAGAGAACGGTTTTCTGCGATTGCTCTCAGGGACTGTGGCAGACGTCCTCCACCACTCTGCTGATCAGCCTGGTAGAGGTGATGTTCTCTCTGAGGGCGTCCGCAGATGCTGCCGTCATTTTCATCAGATGGCCCGCTTTGTTGCAGCCACTCTCTCTGAGATTAGCTGGCAGACTGCGGTGTTTGAGTCTTTATGAGGTTGTTAAAAAACATAGGTTCCTCGAAAACCACCACATGCCCAGAATGTTATTTGTAGCACGTGCAAAGCTAAAAATCTGCCATGCCTGTAAAGAGCTGTAAAAAGGTGTCAAGACCTCTCAACCTGCACAGCAAGGGCTCAATAGCTAAGCTATAAGGTTGACTTGACACAGGACAAATCTGTCTTATACCCCGCTGTACAGGTATTAACCAACTCAACCCTGCCCCCATCTTCACCATACATTAAGCACCACTATACATTAAACCAACGTAAACCAGAAAACTGGCACCAATACCAAAAACCCTAAGTACAGAAAACCTGTAAGTGTGATCCACCCTGTCAAAAGCCCATTTCTAGTCCAAAGAGACACTAATAAAATCTACATTATAAGCAGCCTTGATCTGTAAGGCTGTGGACAGATGGGGACCGCTGACCTCCAGTTCTTGAGTTGAGCCAGGTCTCCTTTCTTGGTCGGCACTGCTCGTTGACAGGAGACAGGAAGAGATCATGTTCTCAAACACCATGTTAATCCGGTCTATGGTATTTCAGAACTGCTAAGAAATGGTCAGAGGGGAGACCATAAACCCCTGGTGCCCGTCCTGATGCCATCTGGCTGACAGCGAGCGTCGACGACTCCAGAGTCAGCTCACCATCCAGAGCAGCTTTCCTTTCCAGGAGCTTGTTCTGCCCCAGAGAGGTCAGCGTAGTCCATCTCATGGCTCCTCGTCCGCCCAGACTGGTGGCAGGACATCTGCCTCCTCTGTGGCACCAATCTTTCAACGTTTTTTCTCTCAAGACTTTATGAAACCAATCTGGATACAGGGAGTTTAAAATGAAATGAACACAGATCCATAGTGAGACGGTGAAAGGTTCACGCAAGACAAGACTGTCGGCGTGAAGGTGATAAATTATTTCTAAATAAACAAAGCACAGATTTGTTTTGTTTTCTCCGTGACCCCTCCAGGAGCCCCTCAGACGTTTCACTTCGTGGAAATCAAACATAATGACTCATATTTATTTTATAATGATGATCGCACAGGTCAAACTTACTGCTTTAAACAGTTTTACCCTGCTGTCCACTGGATCTTTAAAGCTAAATAAACCAAGAGTTTATTTTGAGCTATATCTGCTTGTTTAACTATATGTGTGGGGTCCAGCAGTTTTGTGGGGACCAAAATGCTGTTTGAGGGTAAGACGTGGTTGTAGGGTTCAGGTTAGAATTAGATTAAGGTTAGGGCCAAGGTTATGTGTGTAGTTGTGATGGTTACAGTTAGGGTAAGGGGACAGGGAATGCATTATGGAAATGAGATGTCCCCACTGGGATAGAGGAACAAACTTATGTGTGTGCGATCAGACTACGTTGACCTCAGGTCTGTGCTCTCTGCCAACGATCAAATCATCTATAAGATCACTATTTTGTATAAATCTAAATTGTTTCATTTTCTGTGTCTTTAGAAGCCAGATTTTTCTCCCTGCAGCTCCAACACATTTACGTTATGGAAGTTTAACAGAACCGCAGAGAGAAACCACATGAAAACAGCGTCTCTGTGGTTCACGTCAGCCCTCCACAGAAGGTCTGGACCAGTGTTTGGGTTTAGCTGCAGTGTAACTTTCATCTCTCATAAAGCTCCTCTGAAAAAAAAACACTGGTCTATATCAGACGCTTCTGGCACTTAACAGACTTTGACTCTCATCTTTAAGTTGGGTATTCATGCGTGACCTGGCGGTATTTTGGAAAAGCAGTGAGTCATCGTGACTGAATGTGGAGGGAAATATCTCCACCTCCTAATTTTATTACTGGATCACAGCAGGGAGATAAAACTCTACTCACCAGGGGGAGAAACTGGAGGCCCACTCTGGTGGTGAACTCACAAAGGCCAACAGCACCTCCCTGTGGTCACATCTGGAACTGCACTGTCATGTCAAGTGCCACAGGGCTCTCTGTAATACATAAAATCAAATGAAACTTTTGAATCTGAGAGACTTCACTCCCTTTTTGAAACCTAAGTGTCCATATGTCACTTAAAATACTAAAAAACCTGGTCAACCTGAAAAACAATCCTGTAATTAATTCTGCTGTTTAATAAATCGCATTTCCTAGTTTCCATGATTGGATGTATAAATAGAATTAGTTACTATTTTACAGAAATGTATGTATTTATTTCATATACATGGAATAAAAAAAACAACAACCAAGAAGCAGATTTTATTGTATTTGCCTAAGGATTCGCAGTTGCTGCACATTTAAGAGCAGCAATGTTTTGGTTCTTAGATTTCTCAGAAGTTTCTTGAGTAAGAATTTGTGACGGCCTAGTTGGATGTTTAACTGTGTTTAACTGTGTGAAGGTATCAGTGTCCGTAAGCCAGATTGGGAGCACCTGGGCCAGACGCTGTGGGGGATAAATACTCTGGCCCTGTTGCTCTAGAGCTCTCTCTCTGATCTGGTCCCACTCCTGCCAGCAGCAGCAGCAGCAGCACAAGCACATCTTTGTTTTGTTACATCATGTTTTGCTACCACTCCTCAACGCCCAAACTCACACTAGTCACTCATCCACATTTACACCACTGATGCCACTGACTAACACTCTCTACGTTGTTAATTATTAGTTTAGTTGTTTAAGTTGTTATAATAAATCTGTTTACTTTTTGCAATCCTCCGTGTCCTCTCTGCATTTGTCGTGGCCTTTGAGCCGGGTTATGACAAATTGAACAGAATACAACATGCTCTCTAGCTTTTAATATGTAATATATTTCTTATATTATATATTTTTGTATGTACTTATACTCCAAACAACTTGTCAAATTAAGAAACAATTCTATATCAATATCTACTTCTTGAAATAGCTATAATACATCAGAATTTAACTAAACTCTCCTTCCCTGCAACTATTTTGATAATGAATTACTTATTGACAACTGACATATATTCATCCCAGGATATGCTGATTTCTCAGTTTTATGGCAGCAGACTCAATAACTTTGGGTTTTGGACTGTTGGTTGGACAAAACAAGATATTTAAGGACTTTTGGAAACTATTTAATTAATCGCTGAATTAATCATGAAAATAATCATTGGAATGTGCACCAAAAACATTAGAAACATCATATTCCTGGATTTAATTTTTGTATAATATATATGTATATAATTAATTAATTAATTTAAATCAAAATTTAAAAGTACTTTTTATACATTAATGTTGCAGCTGGTAAAGGTGGAGCACATTTCAGTTACTTGATATACTGGTATCTTGTGATTTTACCTCAGGTGATCAATAAAGTTTTATATTAAGCTATAATGATACATAATCATTTGTTTGTTGATTGTATTTTCTATTAATAATCTGAATCTTTCACTAGTAATCTAAAGATTTCAGATAAATGTGGTGGAGTAAGTACAATTTTTTTAGTAAGTAAGTACCTCAAAATTGTACTTAAGTGCAGAACTTGAGTAAATGAGACCCTTTCATCACAGGCAGGATAGACTTGTAATTGAATGTGTTTGGTGGTCGTGTTGCTAATTTTCAGTTATGTAGATCAAACATTTATTTAAGCCTGTTTTACTCAGCAACTCCTGCGAATACAAAAAACTAAGTTAGCTACCTGGCAGCTATACAGCTAGTGCAATTAAGAGTCATATGAAAGTTTCACCTGACGCAGGTCCTGAGGCTGATGGGAATGTCATTAGTTCTGCAGTTATTTGGTCATAGATGACATAGATGAAAAGTCAGAGGATCACCAGAGTTAGTTCATCCTGAGGGGTCTGAACCACATTTCATCACAACCCATCCAACAGTTGTTGAGATGTTTCAGTCTGGACCTGAGTAGAGGAACGAACAACATACCGACATTGACAATTAAAGATTTGTGCTGCTTGCATGGTTAAAAATACTGATTATTGCGGCTCACAAATGAAAGCTCTATAAAAACAGGGTTGTGATGTTACATGGATCCTGTTTATAATGGACAAGACGCATTTCATAATTGAATATTAAATGCATCTTGTCAAATAAATAACCTGTCAATCCTGCATTTTGAAGCAGATTCACACAAAACATATTACAATATTAAACACCACATCTGATCATCAATAATAATAATAATAATCAGAGACAGCAGCTTTTATTTCATGACACTTGAGGCACCAACAGGAAACATTCAACGTCAATGCATGCAAGCTGATTAATACATCCAGCCAATATGCACACACTGTTCATACAGAAATACATAATGTATACATATTTCAAGGCTGATGTGTTCAAGTAGAGAACCTAAAGATAATACACATAAAAACATGAAACACTATCATCACTGAACAACACAGCATAAAACAAAGCTAATCTAAGAACAACATCAAGCAGGGAAGGAATGATGGGACATTTCTTTTAAACCACACATCTTCCTCACATATCATCAACGTTAAAATGCTCTAATGTAACTTCATCTTCTGGCACTCACACTACAGACATTGCTTTCTTGGAAAGTGTCAAATAAAAGAAATCGCATTCTTCCAAACGAGGCCTCGTACCTCATGGCAGTACATGTGTCACGATCGTGTGCAAGGTCGCGACAGCCGAAAGACGTCAGTTTAATGAGCGCACACGCCTGTCATCAAACTTTGGAGATGAGGCTGTTATTCATGCAGCAGCTGCAGCGTGTTTACACAGATAAATGTTGACTCAACAGGTAACGCTTTACTTTAGCCTTTCAAGAATAGATAGCGAGGTGTTTATTTTGGAGTACATCGCACAGTTCTCTACGGGCTGAACCGCTTTACTCTGTTCTTGACGAGGCGGATGTGCTCTATATCTACAGGAATACTTTCTGGTAAAGGTGAGCTTTTAGAAAAATTTGAAGAAAAGTTTCTGAAAATATCAAAATTAAGGACATATATGCATTTTAAAGAGTCACTTCACATCCCTTGAAAATCGTGTTTCTGTTGACCTCCAGGGGTTTAACTGCTCACCTTGCCGCAGTGACGTACACGTGTACTCCACTGTTGGGTGTGGTTACAGGTGCAACACTTCTGACCCCACCCAACCACAGCCAGCAGTGGTTTCAAGCCGAGAGGACAGCGAAACACTAACGTTAAAGGCGCACTGTGGAGTTTTCTTGTAAACAAACAAAACAAATTGCATTGCGTGAATCCTCAAACCAACATGTTGAATGCAAGTCCTTATAAAACTTTCTCTAAGCTGATGAAAAGCTGGTCAAAACATTCCTCCATAGTGCAACTAGTCGTAAAAAAACTCAACATGGTACCTTTAAAGAAACAGTTTGACATTTTGGAGAAAAGATTTTTCTTTCTTGCCGAGAGTTAGATTTTCAGATTGATGCCACTTTCATGTCTGTATGTAGCATCCAGTTAGCTTAGCATAAAGACTGGAAACAGGGGGAAACAGCTAGCCTGGTCCTGTCCAAAGGTAACAAAATCCATCTACCAACACCTAAAGCTCACTGATTATTATTAAGCAGGAACCTTCGGGTCTGAAAAGTGAAGCCAATGCTCAAGTGCCTTAAACCTGCGTTCTCTCTAACAGCCTGCAGGGGGCGACTCCACCGGCTGCAAAAGATGTCAGATTGCGTAGAAGTCTATGAGAAAATGTTTCTACTTCTCAGCTGATTTATTCCCTCAGTAAACACTTTCCTGATGAGTTTATGGTCTCAGTCGCTAGTTTCAAGTCTTCTTCAACACAGCATGATGTTCATTTAGTAAATTATGGTCCCATTTAGAGGAACATAGACCAGAAAGCACAACTTGTATCTGCTGCTCTATGTACATTTAACCTGCGCTGGTTTCAGGTAAGTATGTTTGGTTTTAAGCCTGTTTTTTTTAGCTAGCCAAAATTAGCATCACAGCTAATATCACAGTTAACATGAATTACAGATGCACCTTGCTAACCAAGCTATCTAGTGCCACCCTCTCATCCAAATATGGTTATGTCAGGTGTCTGGTTCCTAAAAAAACCAAGATGGCGAATTACCTAAAATGCGACCTGTTCCTTTAACAAAACTTTAAGAGGGCATGATGGATTATTGGAGCATCTGATTTTTAATTTATCCTTGTGTCTACACGACGGTCTGAAAACCTGAAGAAGTTATGATTATTATTTTCTTTATTTTTGGACTTGGCTACTTGCAGTCATGACACCTTAATAAAAATATCCTCATCATTATCACACACGTTAACGACATGAAGACACTGTTCTCTTCCTCTACACATTCACACTGTAAACTCATACAAGCCTCTGTGTATGTTGGAGTACTTCCCTCTGTGTGTTTCTGGTTGTTTAAGCAGGAATGGTTTGTTGTGAACGTCACAAGCGTCGAGACAGTTACAGCAGCACATCATCACGATACTGTATGTATGCAGTGACACGTCACTGAAACAGGAAGGAAGCGGCAGGACTGCTGGAGATACCGATGAGTGTGTCTGGTTAATGTTTGGCTTCTCGGGGGTAAAACTCCGCTAAGGTGCTCTGAGGGATCCTCTTCAGCATCTCCTTGGGGAAGATCCTCATGAGCTGCCATCCGATGTCCAGAGTCTCAAACACACTCCTGTTCTCGTAGGCACCTGGACACAGAATCACATGTAGACATTTAGACTTCTGAACCCATATGATCCTGTAGTGTGAGGGGATTACAGACATAATCTTGAGGTCGCCAAAATCGGGGAGCCTCTGATCAGAAACCCGCAACAGCCAATGAGAGGAAGCTGAGCGGGAACCGTCCCCAGCGTGTTGTGTTTCTGCTCTATAAAACGTATAGACCTGCTGATTCCCTCTTCTCAGAGTGAAGTTCATCCACAGTTTGATTCTCTTCTTTTTATTTTCTGTGCAAAACACAGCACACACGCAAGGTCAACCAGCTGACGACGACAGCCTGCCTCCATGTTTGTTTCTGTCTGTGTCTATGTCTTCGTTTCATCATGTATCCCCAGAACCGCATCTCTGAAAGCCTTTAGTATAAACGCCAAGTTTGTCATCCTGGATCTGGACTGAACCGTCTGGTGTGTGCGTTCTTAAGATTAAAATTTTAAACATCATTAATTCTGTCTGTTTATAAAATCTGTTAAGATCTGAAAATCCTCTAGTTTGCACCCGGCATTAAATTACTTCTCAAAACTTATTCCCAATATGTGTTATCAGTTTTATTATTATTGTTGTTGTTTTTATCTTATCAGTGACCAGATCGGAAGACCCACCCTCCCAAAGTACCCAAATTTTTTATCTCATCTTATTTTAGTTTATCTTTTTGTTTGTGTTATTTTAATTGTCTGATTTTATTGGCCTCATTGCTTCCTGAAGTGTTTTAATCCTCGTTCAACCACGTAAAGCACTTTGTACCTTTGATTTAAAAGTGCTATATAAATACAGTTTATTAATATTATTATTATTATTTATTATTAGGGGGACTGAAAAGAAATGTATTGCGATTACTGCAGCTTATTGATTTTTAAATGGTAATCAAAAGTGCGAGTGAAAGCATGAGTCTTTAGATGAGTGCTGAGTGAAACACGTTGCTCTTGTCAATAGATCCTCGAATCTGCTTTAACTGGTAGAGTGTGTGTTCTCTACATACACCTTTTCATCTGTTGTCCCTAGATCTGGATCTTCGTTCTTCAGGAGAGGCTGTACAGGTTGTAAAGCTACTCTCGTACATTTACAAACAATACCAAATAAAATGTAGTGGGCTAAATCAATTACTTTCAAATCTAAAATTAAATAGTCTAATTAATTGCTTGACTGATCGTTTCAGTTCTATGCCCCACTGCACCTTGGGAGATGAAGTTTTTCTCAAACTTGGTCAGGAACTCCAGATAGAGCAGGTCATCAGCTGTCAGAGCCTCCTCCCCCACCACTGCCTTCATGGCCTGGACGTCCTTCCCTATGGCATAACACGCATACTACACACACACACGCGCACACACACACACTTTCAGAGTGCAATGGCAAAGGTAAGCGTGTTCAGATCGAAACAGGAAGTGTGTGTATGAACTTACGAGCTGGTTGGAAACATCAGAGTGGTCTCTGCGGGTCATTCCCTCCCCGATGGCAGACTTCATCAGACGAGAGAGAGACGGCAGCACGTTGATGGGAGGATAAATCTAAACCAGCGGAAGGAAAGACAAGGTCACTGAGATGGTAGAAGAAAGAAACTTCATCGACTCTTTTATATCCTACGAGTCACCAGCTGCCCACACACAGCCCGCCCAGGCTCCAGAGGAAGTTAGAGATCTGCACGAGGAGCCTCTGACAGTCAGGGCTGTTGTTTGTTCGTTAGAGCAACAAGGCAGATTAGCAGCATGTCGTGTAGGCCTATGTATTAAAAAATGTGGCTCAAATGCTCTGGTTGTTTTTGGTGACATGACATTTGTAAGATGAAGTTCAGTCATGTGTCGATTAATTCGTAAACATTACAAAGAGGCGTCACAATCCATCACACCTCCACACTTTCTGGAAGTGATTGCTGAACCAGCTTCATATGCACAGAAACAAAATGGTTGAATATAAAACAAATCTCAGACAGTAAATCTAATTTACATGGACGGCTCAGAGAGAATGTGGCTGTCACACTGGTAAACCACCAGGGCGCAGCCAAATTTACAACAAGTCCCAAGTCTAGACCAATATCTTCCAATTCAAATCCCAAGACCAACATGTCCTGAGTCAAGACTAATAAGTCCAAAATCAATTCCAGAGTCAAGACCAGCAAGTCACAAGTCAGGTCCCAAGTCAAGACCGACATGTCACGTGTGTATCTTCCAAATTTAAATCCCAAGTCCAAGTCAAGACCAACATGTCCCAAGTCAAGTCTAAAAACACCAAAATCAATTCCCAAGTCAAGACCAGCAAGTCACAATTGAGGTCGCAAATCAAGACCAACATATCACATGTAAAGTCCCAAGACTAGACAAATATCTTCCAAATTTAAATCCCAAGTCCAAGTCAAGACCAACATGTCCCAAGTCAAGACTAAAAACACCAAAATCAATTCCCATGTCAAGACCAGCAAGTCTCAAATCAGGTCCCAAGTCAAGACCACCTAGTCGCAAATCAGGTCCCAAGTCAAGACCACCTAGTCGCAAATCAGGTCCCAAGTCAAGACCACCTAGTCTCAAATCAGGTCTCAAGTCAAGACCACCTAGTCTCAAATCAGGTCCCAAGTCAAGACCACCTAGTCTCAAATCAGGTCCCATGTCAAGACCACCTTTTCACAAATCAGGTCCCAAGTCAAGACCACCTTTTCACAAATCAGGTCCCATGTCAAGACCACCTAATCTCAAATCAGGTCTCAAGTCAAGACCGACATGTCACGTGTGTATCTTCCAAATTTAAATCCCAAGTCCAAGTCAAGACCAACATGTCCCAAGTCAAGTCTAAAAACACCAAAATCAATTCCCAAGTCAAGACCAGCAAGTCACAATTGAGGTCGCAAATCAAGACCAACATATCACATGTAAAGTCCCAAGACTAGACAAATATCTTCCAAATTTAAATCCCAAGTCCAAGTCAAGACCAACATGTCCCAAGTCAAGACTAAAAACACCAAAATCAATTCCCATGTCAAGACCAGCAAGTCTCAAATCAGGTCCCAAGTCAAGACCACCTAGTCGCAAATCAGGTCCCAAGTCAAGACCACCTAGTCTCAAATCAGGTCTCAAGTCAAGACCACCTAGTCTCAAATCAGGTCCCAAGTCAAGACCACCTAGTCTCAAATCAGGTCCCATGTCAAGACCACCTTTTCACAAATCAGGTCCCAAGTCAAGACCACCTTTTCACAAATCAGGTCCCATGTCAAGACCACCTAGTCTCAAATCAGGTCTCAAGTCAAGACCACCTAGTCTCAAATCAGGTCCCAAGTCAAGACCACCTAGTCTCAAATCAGGTCCCAAGTCAAGACCACCTAGTCTCAAATCAGGTCTCAAGTCAAGACCACCTAGTCTCAAATCAGGTCCCAAGTCAAGACCACCTAGTCTCAAATCAGGTCCCATGTCAAGACCACCTTTTCACAAATCAGGTCCCAAGTCAAGACCACCTTTTCACAAATCAGGTCCCATGTCAAGACCACCTAGTCTCAAATCAGGTCTCAAGTCAAGACCACCTAGTCTCAAATCAGGTCCCAAGTCAAGACCACCTAGTCTCAAATCAGGTCCCAAGTCAAGACCACCTAGTCTCAAATCAGGTCCCAAGTCAAGACCACCTAGTCTCAAATCAGGTCCCAAGTCAAGACCACCTAGTCTCAAATCAGGTCCCATGTCAAGACCACCTTTTCACAAATCAGGTCCCAAGTCAAGACCACCTTTTCACAAATCAGGTCCCATGTCAAGACCACCTAGTCTCAAATCAGGTCTCAAGTCAAGACCACCTAGTCTCAAATCAGGTCCCAAGTCAAGACCACCTAGTCTCAAATCAGGTCCCAAGTCAAGACCACCTAGTCTCAAATCAGGTCTCAAGTCAAGACCACCTAGTCTCAAATCAGGTCCCAAGTCAAGACCACCTAGTCTCAAATCAGGTCCCATGTCAAGACCACCTTTTCACAAATCAGGTCCCAAGTCAAGACCACCTTTTCACAAATCAGGTCCCATGTCAAGACCACCTAGTCTCAAATCAGGTCTCAAGTCAAGACCACCTAGTCTCAAATCAGGTCCCAAGTCAAGACCACCTAGTCTCAAATCAGGTCCCAAGTCAAGACCACCTTTTCACAAATCAGGTCCCAAGTCAAGACCACCTAGTCTCAAATCAGGTCTCAAGTCAAGACCACCTAGTCTCAAATCAGGTCCCAAGTCAAGACCACCTAGTCTCAAATCAGGTCCCAAGTCAAGACCACCTAGTCTCAAATCAGGTCCCAAGTCAAGACCACCTAGTCTCAAATCAGGTCCCAAGTCAAGACCACCTAGTCTCAAATCAGGTCCCAAGTCAAGACCACCTTTTCACAAATCAGGTCCCAAGTCAAGACCACCTAGTCTCAAATCAGGTCTCAAGTCAAGACCACCTAGTCTCAAATCAGGTCCCAAGTCAAGACCACCTAGTCTCAAATCAGGTCCCAAGTCAAGACCACCTAGTCACAAATCAGGTCCCAAGTCAAGACCACCTTTTCACAAATCAGGTCCCAAGTCAAGACCACCTAGTCTCAAATCAGGTCTCAAGTCAAGACCACCTAGTCTCAAATCAGGTCCCAAGTCAAGACCACCTTTTCACAAATCAGGTCCCAAGTCAAGACCACCTAGTCTCAAATCAGGTCCCAAGTCAAGACCACCTAGTCTCAAATCAGGTCCCAAGTCAAGACCACCTAGTCTCAAATCAGGTCTCAAGTCAAGACCACCTAGTCTCAAATCAGGTCCCAAGTCAAGACCACCTAGTCTCAAATCAGGTCCCAAGTCAAGACCAACATGTCACATGTGAAGTCCCAAGTCTAGACCAAGATCTTACAATTCAAATCCCAAGTCCAAGTCAAGATAAACCAGTACCAATAAGTTGATTTTGCTGAATCTAAAATCATTTGATTCATGCACTGAGTCTGACTGGAAGTTCTGACCTGACCTTTCCACATGGTGGGAGTTGTCTCTGTAAATAATACTACAAAGAGTACGGTCTAGACCTGCTCTATATGAAAAGTGACATGAGATAACTTTTGAATATTACATTACATCTATTTAGACACTTTTAGCCAAAGCCTCCAATAAATGCAACCATGTGGATACAATCCAGTTTTTTGTTTTGTTTGTTTTATTAATGGGCCACGGTAATGTGTAGAGTTTCTGCTGATGTCAAAGGGGAACTCGTTCTAAAGGATAGAAATGAATCTGCGACACTGCTCTTCTTTACCTGTCTGTTGTGAAGTTGTCTGTCCACATAGATTTGTCCCTCAGTGATGTAACCAGTCAGGTCGGGAATAGGATGGGTGATGTCTGAGAGACACGAGAACACACTGTAAGAACGCTGTAGTCATTAGCATTAGGAGCTTGTGGCTGAACATGTGTGTACCGTCATTGGGCATGGTGAGGATGGGGATTTGGGTGATGGAGCCGTTGCGTCCTTCTACTCTGCCAGCTCTCTCATAGATGGTGGCCAAATCTGTGTACATGTAACCAGGAAATCCTCGCCGGCCCGGCACCTCCTCCCTGGCTGCAGACACCTGAGACGCAGTTTGAGGGTGATGAGGGTGAGTAAATTCACAATTTATTTCCAATTTCCTGAGGTCATTTCTGAATAAATGCTCTGAAATTGTGGCTGACCTCTCGGAGAGCCTCCGCATAGGAGCTCATGTCGGTGAGGATGACGAGGACGTGCTTCTCACACTGATAGGCCAGATACTCTGCTGATGTCAGCGCTAAACGAGGAGTGATGATTCGCTCAATGCTACAACGAAAAAGGCAATTTAACCTCTTTTTGTAATTAGTAGTAATTTTGGCCTATTTCCACCAGTTTTAATATAGCCTAATGAAACCTGAAACAGAAACCTGGTTAATGGCGATTAAATGTTACAACTGAAATTGCTTAATTTAATGATGAAAAATGAACTTGCAATTGTTGTTTCTTACAGTGAACCTCAGACACTCACAACATTTTCAAGTTCCCACACCTCTTGTCAGCAAATGTACCAAATCTGAAGCTGATATGTAAAAGCACTTGGATTTTACAAGGCATAAAGGTGTGTGTGCCGAATCGAACCGAAACCTCGCAAAAATGTGCTTTTCAGTAGATCAACATATCTCTTTAAGCTAATGATAAAGATAATTACAAAAAACAACAACCACAAAATGAGGGAATTTAATTTTGCTACAGAAAACGGAGGCGTGTGGTTACAACTATATTATAACATTCAGGTTGAGCGTCTGTTTCTAGTTTTGTTTTAATCAATCAGTCAAATTATTCCAAGTCATGTAAAAAAAAAAAAAAAAAAAAGTTTAGTAAAAGGGTAAAAGATCATACGTGGGGTCGTTTGCCAGGTTGAGGAACAAACAGACGTTATCCATGGAACCGTTCTCCTCAAAGTCGGACTTAAAGAACCTGGCAGTCTCCATGTTCACCTGGTGGCAGAGAGAAGAGAAACTTTGGTGCTTATGTTTTTACTCATATTCTCCCCACTGTCAACCTCCATGAACCTCCATCATTCCTGCCAAGCGTCTTCATTCATAAATGTC
The DNA here is from genome assembly GCF_014851395.1 of Micropterus salmoides. Taxonomy (NCBI): domain Eukaryota; kingdom Metazoa; phylum Chordata; class Actinopteri; order Centrarchiformes; family Centrarchidae; genus Micropterus; species Micropterus salmoides. Next base: position 3,593,574 of record NW_024041151.1, read on the forward strand.
ACACACCCCAATATTATTTAGATTATCCACCAATATGATGCCAATCGACTTCTCAAGTTCTGTGAACCAATCTGATGAACCAGGCTGCTGGAAGCTGATCTTTAAAGCTACATTAATTAATGTTTTCACCACTTGGGGGCAGAATAACAAGCTGTAAACCCTTGTGATCACCTTCATAAAGCTGACTGGCATTGTAGTGTGCCTACAACTTCCAGACACTGAGCTACAGTGAGGGAAATATTTGATCCCCTGCTGATTTTGTACGTTTGCTCACTGACAAAGAAATGATCAGTCTATAATTTTAATGGCAGGTTTATTTGAACAGTGAGAGACAGAATAACAACAAAACAATTCTGAAAAACGCATGTCAAAAATGTTATAAATTGATTTGCATTTTAATGAGTGAAATAAGTATTTGACCCCCTCTCAGTCAGAAAGTTTTCTGCCTCCCAGGTGTCTTTTATACAGGTAACGAGCTGAGATTAGGAGCTCACTCTTAAAGGGAGTGCTCCTAATCATGTTTGTTACCTCTATAAAAGACACCTGTCCACAGAAGCAATCAATCAGATTCCAAACTCTCCACCATGGCCAAGACCCAAGAGCTGTCCAAGGATGGCAGGGACAAGATTGTCGACCTACGCAAGGCTGGAATGGGCTACAAGACCATCGCCAAGCAGCTTGGTGAGAAGGTGATGAACAGTTGGAAGAAACAAAAGAACTGTCAATCTCCCTCGGTCTGGGGCTCCATGCAAGATCTCACCTCGTGGAGTTGCAATGATCATGAGAACAGTGAGGAATCAGTCCAGAACTACACGGGAGGATCTTGTCAATGATCTCAAGGCAGCTGGGACCATAGTCACGAAGAAAACAATCGGTAACACACTACGCCGTGAAGGACTGACATCCTGCAGCGCCCCAAGGTCCCCCTGCTCAAGAAAGCACATGTACAGGCCCGTCTGACGTTTGCCGATGAACATCTGAATGATTCAGAGGAGAACTGGGTGAAAGTGTTGCGGTCAGATGAGACCAAAATCGAGCTCTTTGGCATCAACTCAACTCGCCGTGTTTGGAGAAGGAGGAACGCTGCCTGTGACCCCAAGAACACCATCTCCACCGTCAAACATGGAGGTGGAAACATGATGCTTTGGGGGTGTTTTTCTGCTAAGGGGACAGGACAACTTCACCGCATCAAAGCGACAATGGACGGAGCCATGTACCCTCAAATCTTGGGGGAGAACCTCCTTCCCTCAGCCAGGGCATTGAAAATGGGTCGTAGATGGGTAATCCAGCAGGACAATGACCCAAAACACGGCCAAGGCAACAAAGGAGTGGCTCAAAAAGAAGCACATTAAGGTCCCGGAGTGGCCAAGCCAGTCTCCAGACCTTAATCATATAGAAAATCTGCAGAGGGAGCTGAAGGTTCGAGTTGACAAACGTCAGCCTCGAAACCTGAATGATTTGCAGAAGATCTGCAAAGAGGAGTGGGACAACATCCCTCCTGAGATGTGTTCAAACCTGGTGGCCAACTACAAGAAACATCTGACCTCTGTGATTGCCAACAGTGGTTTTGCCACCAAGTACTAAGTCATGTTTTGCAGAGAGGTCAAATACTTCTACTAATCAATTTATAACATTTTTTACAGACTTTTTTTGTTGTTATTCTGTCTCTCACTGTTCAAATAAACCTGCCATTAAAATTATAGACTGATCATTGAGCAAACATACAAAATCAGCAGGGGATCAAATAGTTTTTCCACTCACTGTCCATGACATTGGCCACATTGGAGTCGTGTTTGTGTCCACTGATGAACTTAAAGGCCACCAGTACTTTAAACATTTACAGCCGTTTATTCCAATGGAATTGGTGTAGTTAGTGGAAGTTAAGGCCAATTTATACTTGTATGCGAATTCTACGCGTAGCCACATACCCTACGCCATAGACGCGGACCTCCCAAAAATGTAGCGTAACGGCGTAGAAGACGACGTACTTTTTAATCACGCGAGGGAAAATTCAATGTTTTTTTACTGTGTTGTTAGTTAATATTGTTTTTATACACACAAGTCCAAAATACACAAATAGACAAACGGGACCTTATACACATGCCACAACACATGGAGAGATGTCAGAGCGATGGAGCTGCCACAAAGTACAGCGCCCCGAGTGGTTGGAGGTTCAGGGGCTTACTCAAGGCCTCCTTCGGCAGGGCCCAGGAGGTGAACTGGCACATCTTAAGCCAAGTCCTTATGGACTGAGCTACTGCCGCTCCTAAGAATTGAGGACAGAAGTATAACTTGGCCTTTAATCTGCAGTTTCTTGTCAAATTCGACTTTAGTGAACTTTGACCAACAAAGGGGACCCTGGAGCAACAGTCTGACTGAGTGCGGGTCTGGGTTTGAATGCATTTTTTGATCCTGTGACGGAGGCGTGCTCAAGCTAAAACTGGGTGTTAAGTTGCTCTTAGAGCTCACTCCCCTTCACAGTGTCTTTGAATTTTTGCAAGCGAAGAAGAATCTAAAGTTCTCACCCCCATGGCTGCAAATACGATGGCGAAGTTGTCCTCACTGTAGTCCATCACGTCCTTGGACTTCTTTACCAAACCGGCCTGCCGACAGATCTGAGCTGCGATCTGATGAACCGAGGGAAGAGAGTAGGAAGAGAAACACGGAGGACATAATAAAAGTCTTGCACTCTTTAACAACATCTGAACAAAGTAATTTAATCTTCTTTAGCCACACTTAAAGAAAAAACTCTACCTCTACTTTAATTTAATTTAATCTACCAAATTAAAGGGAAGTAATTCATCAAACGTAATTAAGATTCAGTCCTGAGGATCCAGCACACATCGAACATATCGGTCAGGAAGTTAACAGACTTCCTTCCACTTTAAAACAGTGTTGTGCTTGTGTGTGTCTGCATGTGTACCTGTGTGTTTCCATGTATTATGTAGATTATATGTGTGTGTGTGTGGTTTTGTGTGTGTGTGTGTACCTCATTGTGTGGTAGCCCTGCTGCAGAGAAGATGGGTATTTTCTGCCCTCTGGCGATGCTGTTCATGCCATCGATAGCAGATATGCCGGTCTGGATCATCTCCTCAGGGTAGATACGACACTGAGGGTTAATAGGCTGACCTACAATATGAGAACAATTCTTAGAATCATACAGATACCAAAATCCCTGCATGTGTTCACGACGCAGACTGTGTGTTTGTACTTGCATGCTTTCATGAGCCCCGAAGAAGATAATAAATAATGAATTAAAGATCCTTGATTGTATGTTAGCAGGCTGTGCTGTTTGTACTCGCTGTGTGTCGAGCTTACAAGTACCTCAAAGTTGCACTTCACGTGCAGTACTTGAGTAAATGTACTTAGTTACTTTCCACCACTGGTTACAGCCCTACTTCCATGTAGCAAATATCGGCCTCACCTTACTAGTTGCTGCTCATGCAAACCGAATATTTCCTGCTGCTTCATTAAAGTCAGAGCATGCCCATGTGAGAAGCAGTCAATGTACCCATGATGTCCAAGAAGTCTTCAGCCATGACTGCTGGTCCTCTGTCGATAGGTTTACCAGATCCATTAAACACACGACCTGCAGACACACACACCAACACTCCAGATAAACATACATTCAGGCCTACTCTACTCATTACTCTACAAAGCAAACTAACTTTCACTTGTAAACATGAGTCTATATAAAGCTGCAGCGCTGAAGTCGCCTCAGTTTGCACCTAAATGAATGTGACATATTTATTGTGTTGTGTGTCGTACCCAACATGTCCTCAGAGACAGGTGTCCGCAAGATGTCTCCTGTAAACTCACAGCTGGTCTTCTTGGCATCGATACCTGACGTCCCCTCAAACACCTGCAGAGGGCAGCGTGGAGGAGCAAAGATGTGGAGGAAGGACAGAAGTGTTCATCTATACTGCACAATAATCATCACAGCACTGGAGCAGCAGGTTAGAAGGATCCTACTATGGTATATTCTGTAGTTAAGTTAACATTTCATCTGTTCAATATTCATTTAAATGCAAGTCTGTGCAATAGCTGAGAAAAGTAAAATGTGGAATGGAAAGGGGATTCACGGGAGACACAGACTTACAGCACTGCTTTGAGCTAAAGGCTAACATCAGCATGCTAACACACTCACAGTGATAATGCTAATGATGATGAGGTTTAGCAGGTGTGTTTACCATGATCACCACAGCTACAGCTGAGGCTGATGGGAATGTTCTGCAGGTCACAAACCAATGAGTGTTGGACACATTAACAGACTGATGAAAAGTCAGAGGATCACCAAAGTTATTAGAGGTCATCCTGAGGGGAACATGAAGGTCTGAACCACATTTCATCACAATCCATCCAAAGCT